>NW_008238838.1:6526179-6549597 GCF_000691975.1 Corvus brachyrhynchos
CAAGTGTGAGTGGACAGGGCAGTACTGGGGGGTGCCTGGGGTCCCTGGGAGGTGATGTGGGGTCTCTGTATGAGCCAGGCTCTCCCAGGGATGCTGCGCCACTGTCAGCATCCACCACCATGCCAGCTGCCCTTAACCCCAGCTCCTGCCCTTCATTTTGTATGGATTTGGGCAGCTGCATTTCCAGGCTCCGAGCAGCTGCTGGGCTGACACCGGTGACGCGCTCAGTCCGTGCGGGCTGACTCCTGTAATTGGGGTCAATCACAGAAAAAACCCTGTCACAGCAGAAAGTGCTTCTCAGCTGCTGGGGCTGACACAGACAGCGGCGCTCTGGGGACAGGGACACAGCCATGCTGCCCTCCCTACCCTCTCCCTGCCTCTCCTCCTGCTTTCTGGGCACGTAGCTCCTCTTTGCTTTCTCTTCCCTCAAAGCAGGGGAGTGTTTGCCCCGGTGCCAGTTGCCAGATCTGCTTACCCCACCCCACCTTCTGACCAGGCTCCTGGAGCAGCCCCTCTGTCTGTTGGGGGAGCAGAGTTTGGAAGCTTGTGAGCCATAGGAAAAGTCTGGGGTGCAGGAGGCCCCTGTTCTGTGCTGGTGCCACTGAAATAAATAAACAAACATATAGATCATTGCTGCTCCTTTCTGCTCCCCCTGCCAGTCAGCGCTGAAGGAGCCAGGGACCTTTCATGGAGATAAATGCAGTGCAAGGGGTAATTAAAGTGACTGATTTCTCCATGACAGGAGCTTCCCAAGGCTTCGCTGTTGTGGTGCCCTTGTGTTTGAGGAGGGAGAGGAGCCAGAGGCGCCAGTACGTTTTGAAGTGGCACAAGCTGGGGACAGCCACCTCCAGTCACCTCCCGTCAGAGGCGCTCAGACAGCCTGGAGGTCTGCGAGTAGCATCTCAGCCCACAAATAATAACAATCTCATTTCCCCACTAGGCTGCACCAGCAGGACCTTTCCCATCTCCTTTCTCCCCTTCTCTGTCTGGAAGTAGCACGAGGGAATGGTTCACAGCTCGGAGCAGGAGGCAAGAGAGGAAATTGCACAACTCTTTCATTGACAAAGGGGGGTCTTACAAATCTGCCAGTAATAAGAAGGCCCTGGTAAAGGCAGAAGGAGCAGGATGGCCCTTCAGGATCTGGGGTACACGCTGAGCCATTGCATTTGTGAACAGCAGCTTCTCCAAACAGCTGGATCATGGAAACAGGGGGACCCAGTCCAGGGCCACTGCAGCCATGTGTGCTCCCCAGTGCCTTCTGCCTCTGCTCTGCGCAGCTGCATTATGGCCCTTCCATCGCTAATCGTGAGGGACAGCATGTCTGGCCTTGCTTGTGAAGCATAAATATTTTGTGCCACGTGTTAATCACTGCCCTGCACCTTTAGTCTAAAGCCTCATCCAAAGCTGCAACCAGGGGCTCATTTAGGTTTCTGGTTTGTAACAATAATACCCTTTTAATATGCTAAATGAGAACGCAAATGAACCTTCCTTACGCTTACGAGTTGTTGAAAACATCCCTGTACGACTGAAGGTCACTCCATCCGCAGATTGATGCCGCCCTGTCAGGCCCCATTCGTCACTCAGGGCTGGCACCGCAGGTGGTACTGGGGACACCCATGCTGGCAGGCGGGGGACAGCTCAGTCAGGCATGGGGCTCATGGGTTCCTGAGTGCCAGTTCCCTCCAGATCTCCCCAGACCCGCGGGCGTTGCCAAGTCCTGTCTAGATCCCAAGCTTTGGCTGGGGCTTTTTCCATTCCTCAGCAGCAGACACGTCTCTTCTGATGCTATCGTGCATTCCTCTCTCTTTTCCTTTCTGCTCTTCCTAGGAGCTGGTGTCCTGGTGATCTATGAGTTGTTTGGAGAAGCAGCAAACACTACTTATGCATTATATACATGTCTTGTCTTTTCCACTTGATAATGCCATTCTTTAATATGCTCAGCAGTAGCTTTTGGGCTGCCTCTCTCCCCTCTCCCCTAAAAGCTGCCTGGCACACACACTCAGGCCTTTTTCTTCATCAAATAATTTAGGGGATTTTATGTCTAACTTTGTTTTCCAACATCCTTGTGCATGGAGAAGAAAAAACCAGACAAAGCAGGGATCTGCCTCAGGACCCTGCAGCGTTTCTGTCCCGTTCTTTGCAGAGACAGAGTGGCTCTGAGGTTTGGTCAGAGAGGAAAGAAGAGAAGATAATGACAGATTACCACATGAACTGGTGTCTCAGTGGGGGTGGAGGAGGAACTGCCTTCCATCTGTTTGGTGTAGGAGCTGCCTGTCACGTTGCCTGTGTGTGTATATATACATATATAATATGTATATGTGTATATATACATATGTAATATATATGTGTGTATATGAATAATGAGCCCCATCATGTCCAGACCCCGGCACCACAGAGGCAGCAGGAGAGGAGGGGGAGCACAGCAGCTCCCTCTTTGCAGCAGCCACCCTTTGAGGACCACAGGGTCCCATCAGGCTGCCCAGGTGTGGTGTGAGTGCTGAAGGCCCAGGAATGACGTGGGCTCTCCTGGAGATGGAGAGCCATTTAAAAAGGGGGGAAAGAGCTTTTTCAGTCCTCTTTTTCCAGCTGAGAGGAGACCATCTGTCACCACTATTCTGATTCATGAAAATCACTTTGACCTCTCATATGGAGAGTCTCAGCTCTCCGAAACCAGGGGAATCGTGGCCTCATCCCTGAACTCAGTTATTTTACCTGTTCTCTCTCCAGATACTCTAAATAAAGCACTCAATGTACTGCACTCAAGGCACCCTGACTTCGCTCAGTAGTCAATGACAGCTTGTTCTTTTTGATTCCCATGCAAAAATTCCCACCATCCCTTGCTTTGTGTTTGCTTATCTCCTGCGTTCTGTAGGGAGGGGTGTGGGGACCTTGGTCCCACTGCTGCCTGCACTGGGAAGGGTGGGGGCGATCCCTGGGTGCCAGTCCATCCTCAGCACTGATGCTGCAAGATGAGTCCTGCATCTCTCCACACACAACATCCTCCTCTCAGCATGATGCTGAGAGGGAGAGGAGAGACGTACATGATAGATAAGCTTTAAAAAGGAGTCCAGGGTCACAGCTTTGTCTATAAAAAGTAAATAATGTGAAGAGCAGAGACCCATCTCCCAGCTGGCACATGCAAGGAGCCGAGGACGTGCTTTGCCTTGTGATGGGGAGCTCCCTTGGGACCTTGGACCTGCCAGTAAATGAGAGACCCGTGGGGTGAGTGTCTGATGCACAGCCTGGGGCAGCAAAACAGCCTCAGAGTGAGAACCAGTAACAGGGAGCATCTTGAAGGCTGTGAAAACATTTGCCTCTTGCATAGAATTTCCTCTTCCTGTGTTTCCATTTGGCACACAGTGCTCTGACGTCTTATTCCAAGGGACGCCAGGTAGAAATCTCCCCTAGTTCTGAGCAAACACAGCAGGGTGACTTAAATACAGTGGGGGAAGCACTGAAGGGTCTGGCAGAGAGGGCACTGGTGGAAGCAGGTACACCCCATGCATTACTGCCAAGGTGCCCACCTGATGAGATCAGCTGGGCTGAAGTTGCACAGCTGGAAGTGGCATGGAGGGAAACATCGTGTCTTTGGCGGCTGGGCATGCTGAGACAGCACCCCACCCTCACAGGAGCTCCGCAGCATCCCCACTGCCTGAGTCAGCAGTGGCAGAGTACAACTTGACCTTGCGTGGAAAAGATGTCGAACAAATCTTTGTGCTCGTCACACATGGCTTGAGACACGTGAGCACAGCTTCCCACAAATCAATCTCTCGCCTTGGCCTGGCCGTGTGATCCCTTGCTGGGGAGGAGTGCGAGGCTGAGGGTGCTACAGCCACCTCCTGCCTCCATCCCCAGAGCCCCCGGGTGTAACGGGGTTACGGAGAAGCTTCACTGAGCAGCACCCCCCGCATGATGAGCCAGACACACGAGCTTGGGAATAACATATAGCATCATAATTACAACTTGAAATGTCCTTGGGGAATCTGCAGAGGCTACAAGGCAAGGAGAAGAACAGAGAAAATGTCTTCTTGCTGGGACAATGCCTTGCATCCCCACAAATGGCTTTGGCAGTGTGGCGGGGGACAAGGATACAAGGAAATCCCACATTAGAGTTTCACAGTGTGTGAAAATGAAGCATGTCTGGGGAAATGAGGGAAGCTGCTGTCAAACCCATGGAGTGGAGCAAAGGTGTCAGCCCCTGCATGGCAGTGTCCCTATGCTGAGGGACTGTCCTTCAAGCTTCAGCTTCATGTGTAGTTTGGCAGCATCACCCACCTCCTTCCTCTGCTGTTTGGGGCAGGGAGGGGGCTTAACAGGGTTTTTTGTGCAAAGGAATAATTATACTTCCCTGATTAATCTTCAGGCTGAATCGAGTGCTTGCCATCAATCTTTGAAACAAACATGTCTATTTATATTTTAATTATCTTTCTTCTTTTCTAAAGTTCAGGTTGATTTGAGCTTCTCCTACATATTTATCATCAGAGCAATTCTCTCCCTGCCTTTCCTGGTGCTTGGCACGTGAGAGCACAGTGCCCGCTGGCAAGGGGTGGCCACACCATCATCCCTTGGTGCCAAACCCCTGTTTGGGCATGGAACCAACTTGTATTTGTGAGTGCTTGGTCATGGCATGCCCACAGCCTGGCAGAGGGAGCCCGTCCCCAGTGGCATCATGGACTGGGGGAAGAGAATCCGTCTCCAAGGGAGAGCACAGGCTGAATTTCGGAACGCCCGTTTTCCCTGGGCAACCGCTCCAGCCATTCTTTCATTTGCAGCAAGGCGCTGTAATTTGTAAACATTAATAACCATTATTACTATTAAAAGGAAAGAAAGTGAGTAGCCCTGTAACTAATTACTTTAAGTGTTTTCAATGAGCCGCAGTTCGGCTCCTTTATAAAACCTCCCGCTGCGCAGACCAGATTGTCACTATGATTGGATCTTTCCTTAGACCTATTAATTTTGCCCGGAATAGCAGCTGAACAGATGCGGGGAGAAGGCTACTCTGATTAACATAATTCTTTTCAAAGCCCGTTTGCTCCCCGAAGGCCGGCGCGCCGGCTCCTCCAGCCGCTCCCAGATCTCATCACGGCCGGAGGAGGCAGGCGCTGATCGGCGATCTGGGCAGATGCTGCTTCTCAGAGACGAGGCCCCTCCAGGGTATGAAGCCACATCCAAAAATCAGTGGGAATTACCAACCCTTTCTTCTGCAGCAGATGAACAAGGGGGCACCTGGAAATGTCTGGGTTTTGGTCAGAGAGGCTATATTTTAAGAATTTCCCTGAACCTGAGTTTGTTCCCAAATTGTTAGGGTGTTTGGGTTTTTTTCTCCTTCTGAGTCCCTCCAGCTTGTTCTCCCTCTTCCTTTCTCTGATCTTTCCACGGGGGAAGGCACATCCCTCACCAAGTGCCAGCACAGGAGGGACAAAGCCTTTTCCAAAGGACCATTAGGTGATGAAATACGTTTCTCTGCCCTCATGGGTGCCTGCGTGCTGCTTAAATGAAGCTTTTTAACTGAATGTGGCGGTGGCTTTTCACATGGGGGAAATTGTTCTAGTATTTACTGCCATTAAATTAATTTCTCAGTAGAGGATTTCAGACTCTTGTAATTCATGAGGATATTTTCGGTCCTGTTTACTGTCTGGTGCTTAAAAAAAATTGTCTCAAGCATTTGTTTGCCGAATATAACGCTGTTATTACATTAGCTTTCTCTCGCAAGAGAGACAGGGGTTCATTAATGTTGATGTGAATCTTATTGTATCTTGGAGCTCTCTGAGCAGCGGGTAATTTTTCATAACATATGTGTGGCAATATTCAGGCACAGAATGATGAGCGGAAAATGGTTGTAGCCTGGCGCTGGTACATACCCCGAGCGACTCCGGCTCTGCACAGCACCACCAGGAGATGCTCCAAGTCCTCTACACTCTCTCTCTCTATATATATATATTACAGTGTGTGTGGTACAGAGTACAGTCAAGCAGTAACCCACGGGAATCTCCTGAGGTTTAACAAGGCTGATGCTGCACCTGGGCTAGGGCAACCCCCTGGTACCGATACAGCCTAGGAATGAAGGGATGGAGAGCAGTCCTGCCAAGAAAAACTTGGGTGAGCTGCTGGATATCCAAGAAGCTGGGCAGGAGCTGGACATGTGCACAGCCCAGAAACTCCCCGTGTCCTGGGTTCATCCCACTGTGTGGGCAGCAGGTGATTGCCCAGAGAAGCTGTGGCTGCCCCATCCCCGGCAGTGTCCAAGGCCAGGTTGGATGGGGCTTGGAGCAACCTGGGATAGTGGAAGGTGTCCCTGCCCATGGCAGGGGTGGAATGAGATGGGCTTTAAAGTCCGTCTGACCCAAACCACCCTATGGTTCTATGATTCTGTATTTATATATTTATATGATGCCCAGCTACAAAGGGGACTCATCCCTCCAAGCAGAAGTGCCTTCGTGTCTGGGCAGGGACTGCAGAGCAGAGAGCTCAAGCAGAGAAATATCTCTTGTTCTCAAAGAACGAATACCCAAACGGTGAAAGAGACACAGCCCGAGGTGGGATGGGGGAAAAAAAAAGGAAAGAAACTGCTTCATTTGAAATGTTATGAGCATCTCTTCGTCCTAATGCCTTCCCTCCGAATGGCTGCATTCAGCAGCGGAAATTGGCAGCAATCAGGCTCACAAGTGTTCTAAAGAGATTTACTTGGACAGATGAAAGAAAACCATTTTCTTCTAAATGCCAGTGCCCTGAGCAAGGTACTCTGCCCGCGGCCGCGGCCGGGATGTGCGCGGCTCCTTAGCCGGTGAAATATCGCTGTCCGGATGGAGCGGCTGCGGCCGAGCCCGGGCGAGGCGTCGTTTTCATCTGCCGCTAATGAAAAGCTCCTCTCTGGTTTCTTCATCGGGGCCAGTGTTTAGTGCAGGGTTTTGATCAACAAAATGATGCTATTCGGGGCTTCTTCCCTTCTGCTTTGAAGTCGAAATGCGAGGAGGCGGGGAGGGGAGCACCGAGAGCCTGTGAAGATCCAACCCACCGGACTTCTCAAAGCCAAAACCATAATTATTATCCCCCTGAGAACAGAGCTGTTCTCCCAGCCCCATCAAAGCCGCACCGCAGCCTGCAGATGAAAGCCCAGCTTTGAGCTCCCTCCTTTTAACACCTCGTTTGTTTTTTAAGCTCTGTTGTTCCCAAATGAACAAGCGGTTTGTCTGCGGTGCCCAAATAACCAAATCACTAAAAAAGCAGCAGCCGGGCTGCCGTAGCCTTGGAGTGGTCCTTGCCGTGGTGTCAGTGTGCTGCAGTGCTCCGGTCACACTTACTCCACTACTGCTGTTGAGCAATAGCTCTTTTTCAAGGCAGTTCAGTAGCTCCAGACAACAAAAAATCAGAGTGTTTCAATGTATAAAACAGAAATGCTAAAACAAATAGTCACAAGTGGCAGATGTTGCAAAGTGTAATTAACAGCGAGTCGGTTTCTGACCAGTTTCGGGGATTTCCCCCCATCCCCTCTCCCGCGTGCTCCCAAGAGCTGCCTGGCTGAATAAGAGGCCTTTCAGGGAGCTGCTGTGGGCGGAGAGAGACCTTCAGGCCCAGCTTTGCTCAAACGTGGTGGTCTGCTGCCTTCTCTTCTTACCCTCCCTCTTCCCAAATTTCTGAGGGAGGCAGCAGGCGAGCGAAGCACTGCTGCCCAGCTGATACTCACACTGAGATTGCAAGATGATTTTCCTCTCCCTCCTGTCCTTCTCTGGAGAAGGAACATGTCATTCCTCTGCCAGCAACAGGCAGCTCAAAATGATATTTTCAGAAAAAAACGGCACTTTGGCTTTCCTTCCCCTTGCTCTGGCATTCGGGCCGACTGCCTGGGTTTATCTTCCTTCCCTGTGCTCAGGAGGCTTTCAAGTAGCATTTCAATTAAGATTTTAAACTGGCAAGATGCAAGTTAGATCAGAGCAGAGCCTGATCTTAGCAACTCCCCTCCGCTCCCCGTTTGATATAGGGAAATGTCGCTGTTTGTACTTCTGTGTCGGGGATGCTGCGAGCGAGCAATTGCATCGTGGGAGCGCTCCCCGGGGAGATCTGAGGGGGAAGAGCTCATTTTCCTCCAAAACCTCCCCCAAAAAATGAGCTTCAGTGAGCAGGGAGGTGGCTCCAGGATAGAAACTGGGCTGTGAAATTTGTCAGTTCATCATTTGGGTCTGGAATTAAATCACTGCATAATTATAGATAGCTGTTTAGGGTGAGCCTTTGTCCAGCAATAATATATCTGTAATCTCTACTATTTTTCACTTTTATATTTTTGGGAGAAATCTGCCTTCTCATGTGTGCGCTCCCCCTTGCACAAGGGCTGTTCAACACCCAGAGCCTCTTGCCACCAGGAAAATACAAAGGATAAATAGTGGTAAACATGCAGAGCTCCACCCAATGCCTTTCCAGCCCTCCTGTGCCTGTCGATGCAGCAGCTGGATGGAAACGCTTCCCCCAGCAGAATTTACTGTGTGCTCAGGGACTGCAAGATGCAGACCTGGAGGCAAAAGTTGCCTTTTTTTCTCTGGAGTTTCTTCTTCCCAGCGTTGCTTATCACGCTGCAGCACAGTATCCGCCGGCAGCAGCGCGGGTACGAGCAGTCCCACGCCAGCACCAACACCCCGTATCCAAACATCTCTGAGCCTCGTCCAACAGCGTCTGCAGCTCGCACTTTGCTTTCTCCTTTGAGTGAAAGCTCTTGCCGTGCCTTATTTAGGG
Source organism: Corvus brachyrhynchos (assembly GCF_000691975.1). Lineage (NCBI taxonomy): Eukaryota > Metazoa > Chordata > Aves > Passeriformes > Corvidae > Corvus > Corvus brachyrhynchos. The sequence goes on from NW_008238838.1 coordinate 6,534,904, forward strand.
AATGGAGGTTGCTTCTATCTGCTGTTTGCTTAGAGGGAATAGTGATTTAAAATAGCAGCCAGAAAGCTCCAGGGGCCTGGTAGCTAATTAGTCGTACAGTGGCAAATGATGGCCACCCATCAATGCAATATAATCACTCACAAATGATGAGTTGACTGGGGCAAGTCACTGTCACCCCACCATGGGGCTCCTCAGACAGTGCTCCTTGGCACAGGGTCAGACTCATTCTCCTTCAGCATTGAGGAGCCTGGTTTTTTTCAGCTATCAACGTATTGAATTTAAAGTGCCTGAGATAGGACAGCTTGAAGCCTCTTCTAAGGATTCCCAGAAGTTGGACCAGTTTGACCTCATGGTCATGCAGACATCTCTGCCTTTGCTGTCTCTTTTCTACCATCTCTGCAGAAATACACAGTCAGGTTCATTTCCAGAGCAGGAAAAATGAGGAGCATTGCAAAAATCAATGTTCAGCGGAGGACAGTGACTGGAGGGCTGAGGGGGAGGAGGATGCTGCTCCTGCTTTCTGAAAGGTTATTTTAGCTAAAGACAAAGAAAAAATGCTCCAGGAGAAGAGCAGCTCCTGCAAAGTCCACCTGATTCTCGTGGTGTTTCATAACTCAATTGCAGCAACACAAGGAACCTCTGCAAGGCGTGTTATTCTTGTTAGGATAGTGAGTTCCCATTTCACATGTCTGAAGCCTTGGTGTTGTTGCTCTAAGCCAGGGAGAAACCCAGCAGGGATGCGTTTGCTCTGTGCTGTGGGTGTCTTGGAGAGAGCATGGCAGGAGGAGACACGACTCAGGCTCATCCTCTTCCTTGAGGGTGTCCCAAAGGATTGCTCCCATTGGCATAAGAGTAATGGGAAGTAAATCATAGACCCAGAGAATCGTTTGGGTTGTAAATGGCCTTTGAGTCTAACCATTAACCCAGCACTGCCATGTCCTCACTAACCATGTTGCCAGCTCCACTGCCCTTCTCTGGACGCGCTCCAGCACTGCAGTGTCTTTCTTGTCATGAGAGGTGCAAAACTGACCCCATTCAAGGCATGGCCTCAGCAGGGCTGAGCACAGGGTTACAGTCACTATCCTGGTTCTGATGGCCACAATTTTGCTGGTACAAGCCAGGATGCCATTGGGTTTCTTGCCCCCCTGGGCACATGCTGGCTCATGTTCAGCTATTAACCAACAATGGTCTCATTTTAACTTTATCTGCACAATATAAATTTAATCATTTCACTGGAATGGGCTGTTCATGTTGTCATGACATGGGGGTGTTTGGGAAGGCTTCAGAGCTGGTTTAATTAGCAAAGTTAGTTGGGAGGGCATTTTGTACTATCTTCCTCCTTTTCTCTCTACTCCTGCTCTATAATTTATGTCAGTCGTGAAGGCGTGAGCTTTGCAGCACACAATAAACAGAGGGGTTCAAAGCCAGCGGTTAGCAGCGCTTCAAAGGACACGGGGAAGGGAGGGCGCTGGCAGGCAGTTTATGAGCTGTCACTTTCTGTACCGCCCCGCAAAAACAAATAAATAAGTGACAGCAGATCTGTCCTCGCAGTGCTGCTGGCTGTGGGCACTGTGAGATGGTGGCTTGTCCTGTTCCACAGTGCTGAACTGGGACACCTCTGGACAGATGGGATGTGGGCAGGGGCAGGGGCAGGAGCACACTGCCGAGGATGTGCAGAGGAACTTGCTGTCCTGAGCAATGCCCGGAACCCAAGGGAAAGTTTGCCAGTGCTCCCCCCTGGGCAGTGGCAGTCCTGTTAAGGGCTTCATGTCCTCTTTGCAGCAAAATCTACTTGTGCATTCACACGAGAGTCACGCAGCAGCTCTGCTCCGGCTTTCCGTCTTTCTGTCTCGTGTCCCAGGAACTCCATACGCCACTGCCCGTCTGGCTGAAAGCCCAGGGCAGCAACAGGAAGATTTCCACTGACTTCAATCTGTCTTGGATCAGATCCAGGGTGGGAGCAGGATTAAGATATCCACTCACTCCCTGATGGCCTGGATGATGGCCATCGCCAGTGGCACGCTTAGCATGGACCCTCCTGCTCAGAGCCATCCTGGCTGCTCGGCTCCTCCAAGTCCCACATCCCTCAGAGAAAGCCAAAAGTTATGCCACAACTATGCCACAGATGGCCTCTGTGTCTGCCTGGCTGAGAACAGACCTTCTTTGGGGCAGGGATCATCCATGTGTGAGCGTTTCCAACACAGCAGACTGCTCTGAACATAAATAATAACAAGGGACAAGGTTTTTCTGCTGCCGTGGTGAAAAAAAATCCAGATTAACTTTCCCACTCCTTTTCTTTCTCTCTCTGTATCTGAGAGCAAGAAACACAATTGATTGCAGTCCTATCAAATTAGTACTGTAGCTCAGGCTTTCAGTGGTCAATTATGATCCGCAGCGGAATGCTGGAGCTTGCGGTGCTTTGTTCCCGCCAACGCCTTCCCGCAGGGCTGGCTCTGAGCTGCGTGGGCAGGGGGAGAGCCCTGTGGAGGTGCCAGCACTCCCTGTCCCCACAATGCTGAGGGTCCCTGGCCACCCCTCAGGTGTGTTTGGCATTCAAAGGGAAACATGTCAGGAAAATGAGGGACATGAGGCCGGACTTGAGTTTGGCCAGTCTGAGTTTTGAGGGCAATTATGTTTTGAGCTGAACTTGTGCCAAATGCAGGGGGTTCCAGTAGATTTATTTCTACCAGGGAATGAAACACACTGGATTGAAAGGGGAAAACTGTTCCCACCAAACAATTCAGGCCTTTGCCCCCTGCAGCTCTTCTTTCATGCCCGTCACTTCCTCCACAAGCCGGTTCACACGAAAGACTCCCTGGGAGCTGCTCCCCCGCTCCAGCTCCACTCGCCCCTCACGCATTGAAAGGTTTTCCAGAAGAGTGCAGAGCTCAACCCGCTTCTTTTCCAGTGCAAGCTGGCTCCTGTTAGCAAAAGGAGATTTGGGAAAGGTTATGTTCTTAAGGAAAATGTTTCTGTTGCTGCGCTAACAAAAGCGAGTTACGTTTGACGGAGGATGTACCTTGGCGAGTCCTCGCTGTCAGTCAGACCCGAGGCACGCAATGCGCGGCGAGCACGCGACCTGCCACCCTGCACCGATGCCACCCAGTGTTTATGAGAAGCTGTCACCACACAGCTTCAATCCCTCACAAAAAAAAGAAAAAGGAAAAAGAAATCCAGGTTCTGAAGGGCATATCTTAAAGATTGCAGAGAGACATCTAGTTATGTAAAAATAAAATATGAATTTTAATGTGAGGCATTAACATGAGCTCTTTTAGGAATAACTACAGGACTTCATGATGAACGTATTAGGGCCCTGCTCCAGCACAGGTGCCTGCCAGTCTTCATAAATCAGCTCCAACAAGTTAATTTTTCATAAAGGAGGAGGAATGTGAATCTCGGGGATGGATGAATGGGCACATAATAAAATAAGGTGCATGACTTAAAGCACAGGTCCTGGCAGGTGGGAAGAGGGCAGCATCAGGCAACACAGGAGAGAATAAGAGTTTTGGGAGAGGTCCTTTATACCCCAACAAAGGGCAGGAGGTTGCAAGGATGGCTCCTACCTGTTGCTTCTATCATGGTAGTTCCTGGAGGCACCTGGGATGACTGGGTGCTGTCAGAGCTGCCAGGGATGCTCAGTGTTATGCAGGAGGCAGTGCGCTGCTGGCCATCTGAGGGTGGGTGCGGTCCAGAGAGTGGGCACATGGCTCCTGTCCTTGGACAGTACTTGTCACAGCAGCTGCTCTCAGGGAGGAGAGCGCCCGTCCTCCCTGCACGTGGGGATGCTTCTCACACTAAGCCTGTTCAAAAGGTCGCTGAGATGTTCCCTGTGAATAGAGCTTGCTGCTGAGCCAGGCTGCTTTTATTTGTTGTTGATTTTATTGATGTTATTGACTTTTCCATGGGGCACTTTGGGGACGTTTGCACGATCGCATGTGCAGGCGCTGCAAATTGCTTGATGCTACACAGTGTTTAACTCACGCTCTGCATGGGCGCCAGAGACACATTTTTATTAAGAATCTGTGGTAGTTGTTGCTTTTGTGTTTATGATAAAATATATAATGCAGTCCTCACTGCTGCCGTCCCACTGTGGCCACAGGCTAAGGCAGAGTGATGATGTGTCATGCAAGCACTTCCCAGACAGCAGCAGCGGTACCCAGCGCACGGACCGGCTGCGAAGAGCTGCCAGGCTCTCTGTCGGCATCCCAACAGGTAGGGAGCATGTGCAGGGTTGCAGCATGACCAGCCCAGACACCAGAGCATGGCTGCTGCTGTTGGGCTGTTCCCAAGCTCAATTTCTGCAAGCCAGGCTTGAACCTTGCAGGAATTCGTGTAATTGCAGGATGACAGCTATGAGGGGTGAAGGAGGCCAGATGCACCTGAAAATTTTCAGCTGGTGCTGGACCAGAGCAGTGACATGTGGCCACAAGGAAGGTGATGGAGTCAGAGGTTTCACTGGGACGAGGGGGGCATTAAGATACAGACCCTTGTGACTGCAGCCTCTCCCTGAGGCATTTCTTTGTGTCCTTGCTGCCCCTGCCCTCTGCATCCCTGCTGTCCGCTTCTCCCAGGCAGCCAGCATCATGGCATTAAGTGTTTTAACCAGAGCTTTCATGGACTGAGCTCTGGAAATGTGATGTTAACACAGCTACGCAGACAAACACCATTAATATTTCAATACGTGGGTGAGGACAGGGAGAACATCCTTTCCTGCGTAAATAAAACAGGATCACTTGTTTTCTGCTCCAAGACTTGTCGCCTGCCTGAGACAGTAATATTTTAAAGTTGATTGGATCTTAAAATTGTAAGAGGTCCCCAGTGGCCCGACTTTAGCTGGCATTATCAGCTCAGCCATTGTCTTATGAAGCAATCTCTTCTTGAACCATCCTGTGCTCCCTCATCCTTTAAACACGCGCAGCCGGAAGCAGCTCGATTCTCTCCAGCTAAGGCTGTATGGTGATGGTGAGGAATGAAGATGAATATCCTCATGCCTGTGACCTTGGCAGCAGCCAGCCTTGTCCTTGGCACTCGGAGCACCACCAAAGATTCCTGTTTGCTTTTTTTCATTCTCCAGGGATGGGTTGACAGTGCTGTCCTTCAGGCTGAAAAATGTGTCAAAGGGAAAAGCTGGGAGAGCATGAGGGAGCGGGTGACACCCTGCAGTGCACGAGGGCCAGGCTGGACCACGCACTGGGCAGGGAGGAGATGGGGGCCCTGTGTTCTTGGAGGGAAGCACCAGCACCGAGGCACATCCCCCAGCAGGGAGGACCCAGTCCTGCAGCACAGAGCAGCATCGTGGTGAACAGGGACCATCCTTCCAGCAGCCTCCAAATGTCCCAGGGCAGTGTGATGGCATGATTTTTGCTGTCGTGATGGATTAAAAACATCCTGCTGTGTGGAGGACAAAGCAAGGGGTCCTGGGGGAGGATGAGATGGGAGCCAGGAGCTGCTGCGGTGCTTCAGGCAAGAAAGACGATTTCAGCTTTAGAAGAAAGACTTGGGCACTTCCCCACAGTGATTAAGGGGGGTTTACATGCTGGACTTGTAAGGATGATTTCTAGAAAATGGGGATACACAGCTCTGGAAATCAGGAAGAAGAGAAGCAAAGGGATGAGGTGTGTTGACTGGATTGGCTGAGGGAGTGCTGACAGTGCCATGCCTGCCCAGGGACAGGGGAATCCTGATGGCGTGTGGCTGGGCAGAGGGATAGGGAAAGGCAAAATGATCCTTAGTGGTTAGGAATGAAAGTAAGACAAATTCTGGCAAGAAATATGGGACAAATTCTTAGCAGCATGGTCATAAAACATGGGAACGGTTTACCTAGGGATGGCAGTGCAGCTTCCCAGAGTCTTTAAATCAACACCAGGTATCACACGATCTCCAGGCAGAGAGCATCTGCAATCTTCTGAAGGCTTCCTTTGGGCTACGCTACCTCTGCTCTTAATTAGGGTGGTTTTAAAAAATTAAAAATCCTACTGGTTGATTTGCCTTTGCAGTGAATTTCCCCATTGGTTTCCATCTGAGTCCCATGAAACCAGGACTGTGTCTGCTGTTCTTATTTCCAGCTTCAGATAATTCTTCCAAAATGCCCTCTTGTACAAATTGAGCCCAATATGTGTGTGCTGTGGTAGCTAGGAGACTGGCAGGAACAGTGCTCTCCATGATTATCCAAAGCAGTTGTCATGTTATTCTCATTGCTAATGGTATATAATTATGTATTAAGGCTCTCTGCAGGTAGAGCATCTCGGGGCAATTAGAGCACGCAGCAGAGGACACGGAAAATACCCCAAGACAAGTCACTTTGTCCCTCTGGAAAGGGAAATAATTGTCCCAGAACATATTGTTCGCATTTTTGCTGCCTGACACGAAAGCGGATCCATTACAGTGAGCCAGGACATGGCGTGGTCAGAACCAGGCACAGCAGGATCCTTTCTCCATGGTGCTGACGGTGCCTCAGTGCATCCAGTGCATGCAGCACTCCTGGTTGGAGCCATGCAGCCGTTCACGCCAGGAATACGTTCCCCTCGTTTCCTTTACTTATCACTGTTTGTTCTGGAGGGGGGGATTTGATTAGCCCTAATTTACCTACTCTGATGATCACAGACTGACTCAGATCTTGTACAAGCTGCCTGTGGCATTTGACTGGGTGGGTGTTTGTGAGCCTGAGGTGGGAAGAGCGCGTTTCTCCAGGGGCTGCGGAGCTGTAGGCTTGCTCCTCAGCTGGTACCTTCCACCTGGGCCCGGTCAGCCTGTCCTCTGCAGAGGCTCACAGACCAAAAACATCATCCCAAACTGCACTGCTGCCTTGGACACGGACCTCAGGTCGGGGAGAAGGCAGGAGTGACAACACCAAGCATGTGACACGGATCACAGGGGAATCGGAGAGGTGGGACTCTCGCCTTCTGTGCTGACACATGCTGATACCTACAGGGGGGTTCAGCCAGGGCTTCTCCCTCCTTGTCTCCCCTGGAAACAAAGAACAAAACAATCCAATTCCTGCAGGAAACTCTTCTTCCCCTTGAGAACAAGGCATTATGTCTAGAAGGGCAGCGTGTACCCTTCAGACCTCCCTTTGACTGCAGGAGCAGTCAAAAAACAGCCACCCATGGGAAACCCATGGGCTCTGTGCAGCATTCCCACCCTGGCCCTGGCTCCATTGCCCGCTCCCTTCTGGAGCCGCTTCTCCGCCCGCTACCTCTGCTCTCAGCTCCGCAGCTCCCTGTGTTTGGGAGACACCACAAGACCAACTGCAGCAACAGCAGCGATGCCATCAGCAAATGGCAGCTCCGAGGAGTGGGTTGGGGGTGTTTCTCGGGCTGTTCACAAGTGGTGGTTTGAGTGTCAAAACTTGCGCAGGGAAAGGCAAGAGCATCGCAGATACACCTGGCAGGGAACGTCCCACAGCCCCTGGGCCTCCCTGCTAAAAAAAGCAGCTCCTGTCAGGGGTGTTGGCGAGCAGAGCACAGAAAATGGAAGCATGCAACAGGTTGGAGGACTCATGGGGACGTTGAGGGGATACAGACGTCCAGAGTCGACAGTAAGGACAGCAGGGGAGCCTTCCACGCTGCTCCCCAGCCCTCGGGGCATGGATGAGGGCTTGCTGCAGATACCACTACAGGCAGATACCTACTCCAAGAAAGGGCTGGGCTTTGAGTGTGTGATGGCACTGGGAATCCAGAGCCACCTTCTCTGTCGTTATCAGGAGTTTTATTCTGACTGGCGGGAGCAACGAGAACAAACACTGCAGAGTGCTGGCTGGCAATGAAAGTTTCTCTGAACCAACAGAGATTTGCTTCAAAGGGGCCTATGAAGAGGTTCCATTTAATTATGAGGCAGAAAGTGCCACATAACCAGTACATGCACGTTAATATGTACCCATGCATGCAGCAGTCCCCCAAAAGACTGAGCAATGCAGAGAACCAGGCAGATCCTTTCTGTGCCGTGGCCCTGGCAGCTCATGGACCAGACTGCTGCACTGGAGTCACGTTGCTGCCAAAGGGACGCGAAACTCAGTTTTATTTTTAACTTGGCTGGAGGGAAAGCGGAAGGAATATCTTACAGTGGAAGAAGTAGATGAGGACCCTGGAGATCTCAGCTCAGTTCTTGGCTCTGCTACAAATTCCCCATGCGACCTTATGGAGGTCACTTCATCTCTCTGCGCTTCATTTCCCTTCTGCAAAGTTTGGAGAGCGTGATCCTCCCTCTGGTCTTGTCTGTTGGGTCGGGAGCAGACACTGATTTTATTCCCTTGCAAGTGCAGTGCAGGAGAGGACTCTGTCTGGGGAAGGTGCAGGGCAGCTTCCCCAGCTGTGCCCTCACATAGGCTGCATGGTTTTTCAGAACAGAGTTCCCCCCAGACTTCCCAGGAAAGGGGATTTTGAGGGTAAACAACAAAGCCTGGTCTTAGGCAAGCAGAAGGATTTGCACCCTGTAACCTGCCCTCAGTGCCCAGAGCTGAGGGGTCAATAGGTGCCACTTGACTCACCAGATGATTGTTTTCTTTTCCAAAATATGGTGTCTGCTAGGCCCTATCACACCATTATCACACCCATTTATGTTCTTCTCGCCGCTGGTGTTAGTGCCGGGGAATGGATCTCACTGACTGTCACCTCTCCCTCCCCGCACCGCTTGGCATTTGACTGACAGCCCGTGCCCCGCACGTGGCACTGTGCCGCTGCTGGCGGCTCCTCCGGCACGGGGATAAAACATTGCTGCAGCACCTGGCAATTTATGGCCATTTGGATCCCATCCATCAGTGGGGAGGTGGCAGAGAGACAGGTCCCTGATTCCAGAGGGACCCTCCGTCCCCATGGCTTGGGAGGCTCCTCCTCACGCTAACTGCTGTTTTGCCCCTTTCCCTCTCTTCCCTCTCCCCATGCTATTCCACTTGCTCTGCTGCTGGAAGGACAGTCCTGGGAGGGATGGGGGTGCCCCATCCTCCTGGGGCCTGAGCGGCTGTGGCAACTTCCTGACAAGTTGTGTTTTACGGAGTAGTCGCGGGGTAATCTTGCACGTCCTTGTTTTGTCATTTAGGGCACTTAAAGTGTCACAGAGATTTCACTACCCTAAAAGCTTATCTGTCAGCAGGAGAGAGTTATTCCAGTAAAAGGGTATCATCAGCGGCAGTGGGAGGAAAAAAAAAGAGACAAAAATCATGTCTGAAGGTTTTCTATTCCAGGCTCTCTGCAGCCGACCTTGAGCCGATGCAGCTGCACCCAGCAGCTCCCAAGGCCAGTGGGCAGCACTGGCAGCGGTGCCAGCGTGGGCTGTGCAGTGTCCCCAACACATCCCTGCCACCTCCAAGCATCCAGCTCGGCCCAAACAAACTGGGGGGGAATGTTTCTTGAGGGTCACTGTTTCATCCCCTGCCTTTATAAGGTTGATGTTATGTCCGTGCCGCAGCTGCCGAGGGCAGAAGTTCTTCTGGACCATTGCGGTGGAGCCAGCAGCTGTGCCTGGGAGCAGAAGGATTTCTCTAAAAAATGGGAACGGGAGAAAATCGCAGGAAGCTGGGCAAAAGTGTAGCATGAGCTGATATTTTTCCTAATTTCTGTGGTTTGCACCCAAAGAGTGCAGTGTGGATGGATGGATGGATGGATGGATGGATGGACAGAATGAGAGATGCAGGGAAGGGCAGAGAAAAGATGAAGGAGAGAGGGAGGGAGGGATAACTGGTTGCTTTTTGCCAAATGGAGGCTCAAATGGCTCCTGTCTGGAAGGAGCTTCCACATGGGAAACTCTCCATCCTGGCAGTGGCTGGAGCTGTGGGGACTCCTGTTCTGAACACTGAGAACGGGAACACAAACTCCTTGTGCAGTTAGAGGTTCAACGTGCTGTTAACCACCTCGATCCAAGAGATTTCCACAAGCATTCAGGGGTGGAGCCAAGGGCTCCCAGGAATACTTTGTACTTGCCTTTGAAGAATTTTTTTAGCTACCATATCCAAAAACACAGTAATTTGCATCCCTGTATCTGGAACCTCCATGATTGTGTGATGGTGATGGAGCTTTCAGAGCCTGCGAACAACAACTGGTGTAAGTGCTCCTACAGAAGGGAATGGTGTGAAGCCAGGGGGTCCTTGCCCATTCCCTCTACCCAGCCCCTGCTGCAGAAGGCAGCTTTGTTTCCAGACCAAAATAATACCCCACTTTGGTAGGGTTTATCTGTGCTCTGCCACGTGCATGACAAATTTGTACTAAACTGGAACCTCAAATAATGCCAGCACAGAAAACCAGGAATGCTATTGCATAACACAAGGAAACGAGATAAAAATCCTCCATACGGCACTGTTACTTCAGAAGCAAGAATAAACAATATTTAAAAATGTATAAACACAGGTGGCATACGTTCCTTAGAAAACATTTTGAGAAAAACAAAAGCATCTTAACAAGGAATAAAATATGAAAAGCAGGAGAAGTAGGTCAGAAAGAAGAAGTCAAAGGAAGGGGAGAAAACCAACAACATGGAAATGAAAGCCAGAGTGGATTCTGCTGGCATGCAGCTGTGACGTGGGTCTGGGGAGCTGCTGGGACAAGGGTGAACCAAGAGTCCTTGGCTCCAACACGGTGCCATCCCAGGGCCCCAGCGGGTGGGGCCAGCAGCTCTATAGGGATGCATCCAGGCATCTCTGCAGCTGCTGGCAGTGGTGGATAACCCTGTGCAGGGATGTCCCTCAGCTCTGCCTTGCTCCAAGCCTGCCCATACAGAAAACAAACCTCGTTGGAATTGCCGACTTACCTGGGAGTTGGTGACAGAGGAGAGAGACATTTCAGAGACTCATTTATTTGCCCCATTAACCATTTTAATGGCCTCTCTGCAGTAACAATCATTCCCAGGGTTGGCAGAGCAGGTGTTCCAACAATCAGCAGGACTGAGAAGCCCTGGATGGCCATTATTATTAATGCCCATAATAAAAACATGCCTGGGAGCTGCACACCCCGTGCTCCAATACACCCTCTGGTTTATGGGCTAGCAGCTCCCGCTCCAGGACTGCCCAGGGGAGACCAGGAACAGCAGTTCACCTGGCAGTGTGGTGAGCACCAAAGAAAGGCTGTCCAAAACCACCATCTTTCAACTGAACTGTTTTATTGTGTCATGAAAGACTGCACCTAAAACCAGGTGTAAGGAGTATCAAACAGCACGTTTTACCTACACCATCCGAACCTGGGCGCTGCTGAGGCCCAGTGTGCTGATTCCCCACTCAAAGTGAAAAGCAGCAGCAACTCAGGCTCCTGTCTGCATTGAACAGCTGGTAAGAAACAAGGTAACCCAGGGTGCAGCTTCCCAAGAGACTGGCAAACATAAAAGAACCAGGAGACGCATCTAGTGTGTGCTACGGGCTGGCATGGTGGGAGGAGAAATCAGCTGGCAGCTTTATCGCTTTCCCCGTTCTCAATCAGTTTCCTTTTCTTCTCATCCGTTTTCCTCTTGAAGATGTGGTCTCTGTAGAACTGGAGTTCTTTGATGCTTTCCCTGATGTCATCAAGTGCTCTGAAAGAGAATTAAGGAGGGTTTCAAAGCGTCTGGGTCCAGCTCCAGCTACGCCCGGATCCTAATGCCGCTGAAAACTTCCAGGCTGCAGGAAACCAAACTGATGCACATGGAAGGTGCATCTGTCAGAAATGAAAATAACCCTCATTGTCTCAGGGAAGCAATAAAAGTCCAGCGGTGCCAACAGCTTATTAGTTTATGTCACCGTGGGACACAGCTGCTGGAAGCCAGCGGGGTCTACAGCGTTGGCTGTTAAAAACAATTCGATCCAAGGGAAGAGACGAGCGCTCCAGAGACCTGCCCTCTGCTCCAGCCAGGGCCTACTCAGGGCTCAGCCCCATGCAGAAGCACACCAACCATGACTTTGCCAGAACCTCTGCCACAGCCAGCCCTCCTCCTTCTCTGTTTGTACCAGAGCCTCCCTCCTGGCCCAGCACGGTCACATCAGAGCGGAGCCACAGAGGTTCCCTGGCTCCTTCCCACTCCCTCTCTGGCACATTCCAAGCTCAGGAAATAGGCAGGAGCAGGACTCACCCCCCATTCACAGTCCTCCAGTTTTTGTGTTTCTGTAACCAACTCTACCCAAAAAAAGGGCAGATAACCCCCATTAAGTGATTGTTTGCATGGCCAACAAACATGCACCTCAAAGAGCTGAGTGAATCAGAAGGACTGAGGAAACTTCTGGTTCTCTGTATTTTAATACTCCATTTCCCTCCACTATCTAGGCTTTGGACAGGAGAATACAAACATCTGACAGGGTGCAGAAGCACACAGCCTCCACCTGCATCAGACACAGGATGCTGGAATTCACAGGGAGCCCCATATCCTGCTCAGGAAGAGCAGAGTTCCCTGCAGGACAAGCCCTGCTCAGTCAGAGACAGAAGCACAAAGCTCACCTGTGAGAAGCCGCCTTCTTTGGTGCAAACTCATACTCCTCTGGATACCAGCGCCTGTGAGCAGAAAAATTGCCACTCAAAAAGAAAACTGGGATTCAAAACCATGTCTGGTGACTGCTGCAGGTTTGTTACACTTGGTGAAGGAATTTTGGTTTCACTGACACCCAGAGGTGCCACAGCCCTGGGAATCTGTCTCCCTGCTGTGATCTGCAGAGCCCCAGCATCACGAATGGGCATCCCGGGGGTATCTTTCAAACCACTTAATTGGGGGAACATTTACCTGCAAAGTTCCTTGACAGTGCTCACATCAATGATCCTGTAATGAAGGTGCCTCATGAACTGCGGCATGTATTTGTCAAGGAATTTCTTATCTGCATGAACAGAGTTACCTACAAAGACACAAAACAAGATGTTTCTTCAAAGACGCTACAGAGCGACATAGAAACGAGCAGCGAGCTGGGAGAGATCACAGGGGACGAAAAGCCATTCACAAGCAGCTCATTTATCCCATTTTCTAGCAAACATGATTGTAAAGGTTTGTCAGATTTTCATTGCAGGATCAGATCACACAGGGTTTAATACTAACACCTCTAGTAATTCCTCAGTTACTACTCCCACAGTTTGTGTCACACAGATAAGTATCAAAGAATTATGCCAACATTGGGTTTCTTCCCAAGTGAAAATGGCCATTGGTATTAATTTCACTCAGCACCTGTCCCAAGATCATATATGAACATTCTGAAAGCAATTCTGGGTAAGAGGACACCTGGAAGATCCTTATTTGGCCTTTGGTTGGATACCCAGGGAGGAAAAGACACAGCATAGAACAGGAACACATCCCTGCCACAGGTGCCAGTGTGTGTTTGCATCCCACTGGGAGTGCAGGATGGATGATGATGTTGTAGTTAAGAAAGAAGATGCTTCACCTGCGAGAGGACAGAGCCCCGGGGGTGTCTGCTGCCGCACGAAGGACAGGAACTCGTACTCTGCCTGCTGCAGTGAGATTTTACTCTCCTTCACAGCCTTAGTAAGGCCAGACTGCAAAAAAGAGCCAAGTCATAAATCAGAAACACTCTGTCACAGACACTGCCAGGAATACTCCAGTTCTCAAGTAAATGTTTAACTCTGCAGTGAAAGGTCAACCCTTTGAGCGCTGTTTGTTCCCCAGGTACCTCCTGAACTCTGCATCTCAGTTCTCTGGGGCACCCCCAGCCTCTACTCTCCCCAGGGACCTCCTGCTTGGGAAGTAAAACCAAGGCAGGTAAATAGTCCTGGCAGCACTGACCTTGCTATGGGGTTTGGGGTTTTTTCTTTCCCTTTTTTTGATTTCTTCGCTCAGACTTGTTCTCAGTTGCCAAGACGTGAGGTGTTGTTTATCCACCTGCACATCCTTGAGCCAGGAGAGCGTTACATCCCCTTATATCCCTGTTTCAGGAGAGGCACTCGCCTCCCCAGCAGGGAGCAGCAGGTACCAGTGAACACAAACAAACAGGATCCTGCCTTCAGGGTTTATCAAGATTCCTATAAATCAGAGAAGTTCCTCCCTTCTTTTTTTTCAATAGTTAAATGTCAAATCCTCTCCAAGTGTTCTCAGTGATTTATTTCCATCTGGCTACGCTATATATTTCCACGACTGTGCCGCAAAAATCTACTTGACAGATCCAAGTGGTGGTTAAAAAATTCATTATGTGGCAGCATTTTCATCTATATTCTAATTGCTTCTCTTCTCTTAGTCAATTAAAAATAAGTAGCTCCTCAGGAGCAGCAAGGACGCATGCTACCATCTCCAATTCACTCCCGAGCTGAAGCCGAGCCGGAATCCTCAACTGGAGCAGGGAAAAGCACCCATCACAGTAAATTAATATTCATTTCCCAAACTCTTGCTAATTCTTCCTAGGGAGAGCAAGACGCCGAAGGGGGAGGAAGGGGGGTTATGGGTATCTTAAAACTAACTTGAATTTCAATTCATCATCAGGGACTGGAAAATCCATTTGCTCTCTTGCTGCTGGCAAGGAGGAACCTTTCTCTGGTGGCCCAAAGACCAAAAAATAATCTCTTACTGCAAAAGTGAAGCCTTCAGTGAAAAAATCCACAAGGCTCACAGCACTGAGGGGACAGGCAAAAGCCCAGTGCTTACAGACCTGTTTAATCCCACATGCATCAGAATCCACAGGAAGAAATCTGCATTTCTCTGGCTCTGGACTCTTCTGCACTGATCCTGCACCTGTTCTTACTCAGGCATTCAAGCTTCACCTTCCCCTTCTCCACTGGAATTATTCTGAATTATTTTATGCAAGACTTCAGCAGG
>NW_008238838.1:6549656-6550569 GCF_000691975.1 Corvus brachyrhynchos
CACACGAGTCAGGCGGTGGCCAGCAGCTCTTTGAGAGGACCAAGGAACCAAACCCCAATTCCCAACCTCACACTGAGAGAGGGAGGCTGAGCCCTTGTCTTAGGAGATGCGAGCCAGTGGCACATCCCTGAGCAACAGACCCTATTCTGGCCCCTCCTGCCTGCTCCAGCCCTCTCAGGGGAGCCTCACTGCTGCTGGGCTGTGCTGATGCTCCCGAGCTCTCTCAAACCACGAAGTAGCTTCCAGCACTATTCCAACTTATCAGAAACCAGCCTGCGAAGCACAGGCTCCTTCAGGCAAGCTGGAAGCTGAAGGCTAAAGATCCCCGAGCGCAGTTTGAACTGTGCCGCAGATGACTTGTGACACCTTGGGCAAAACATTCCACAGAGGCTCCTCAATACAAAATAATACAGATACTGTCTCCTGTCTTTCAACCCCTCTGTCTGACTGCAAACTGCTCAGCACAGGAGTTCTGCCTGCTAAGGCGGCCGTACTGCAGCTCATCACTCAGAATTACACGTCATTCTCATCGCGGCCAAGACGGAGAAGGGCTTTACCTTCCCGTGATGCTCCTTGCACCACTCGGACATGCTCTCCAACAGCTCGTCGGGCTGGTTGATAATCAGGTTCGGGCCCTGTCGGGGAGAGGAAAACAGAAAGGTAATGGAATAAAAGTTTACAAGCATGTAAAAGTTTAGTCCCAAACACAAGCAGAGCACGGAGCAGTTTCAGCCTGGAGACCCGAAGTGCAGTGTGACGCAGGTCCCCGCGCTCCGGTGCCGCTCCCACGCTCCCGGTGCGGAGCAGCGGATCCCAGCGCGGCCGGAGCAGGGCATCGCCCGGGGTTACTTTGTTCCAGCATCCCCCGCAAGCGGCGCGGTCCTGCCGGGGGCCGGGGGGGGCCCCGGGGGCC
>NW_008238838.1:6550908-6552169 GCF_000691975.1 Corvus brachyrhynchos
CGCGCTTGGTGGGGGGGGACGCGCCGCAAGGGCTGCTGGGAGATGTAGTCCGGCGTAGCCTGGGGCCCTCCTCCCGTCACCGATCCCACGGAGGAGCTCCGCTCCCCCCGCTTCAAAAGAGGGGGCTCACCCAGGGGCTTTGCCCAGGGAGACTTTTAATGTTCTCCAAGACGATACTGTCATATTTTAAATGGACAACGGGGAATGGGTTCAAATTGAAAGAGAGTAGGTTTGGATTACGTATTAGGAAAAAATTCGCCTGGGGCCCTCCTCCCGTCACCGATCCCACGGAGGAGCTCCGCTCCCCCCGCTTCAAAAGAGGGGGCTCACCCAGGGGCTTTGCCCAGGGAGACTTTTAATGTTCTCCAAGACGATACTGTCATATTTTAAATGGACAACGGGGAATGGGTTCAAATTGAAAGAGAGTAGGTTTGGATTACGTATTAGGAAAAAATTCTTTACTGTGGGGGTGCTTAAGCACTGTAAAAGGTTACCCAGGGAAATTGTGAACGCCCCATCGCTGGAGGCGTTCAAGGCCGGGTTGGATGGGGCTCTGAGCAACCTGGTCTAGTGGAAGGTGTCCCTGCCTTTGGCAGGGGGTTGGAATGAGGTGGTCTTTAAAGTACCTACCAACCTAGACCATTCTGTGATTCTACGACTGTATAAAAAACGACATGAGGAATGCTGCAGATACCAGGCAGCATCTGTCCCACCTCAACCCTGCTTAAAAGGCTAGACCCTTCCATCTGACACAGATGTTCCTTTCTCCTAAAAAATACTAACAGCACTTCTCTGTGACACAAGGACAGAGTAGTTGTTTCTCCAAATCTTCACCACAGCTTTGTTACCCCGTGAAAAGCCCTGAAGTGTGAGTTAAGACATTTAATACTGAGACCAGAGTTTGGCAGGACTGCACTGCTGGTATTTTTACAAACACTAAAAGGTGACTTCACTGGGGGTTTTGGGGGGGATTTATACATGTATTCAGTGAGAAACAGGTCACATTTGCTTTGCCCTCGAGTCCATCAATGCCGCGATGAGTGCCACTTGGCCTCTCTGTAGCTCTCCCTGCGGTAGTCGTAGCTCCAGCCGTCCCGGTGCCTGTCGTCGTAGTGCTCCTCCCGGCCGCCCCGGTAGTGGTGCTCGGCGTCGTGGCCCCTCTCATCAAAGCCGTACTCATCCCGTTTGCCCCGGCCGTAGTCGGGGCCGCGCTCCCCAAAGCGCTCGCGGCCGAAGTGGCGGGTGTCTGGGGGGTAGGGGT
>NW_008238838.1:6552455-6554076 GCF_000691975.1 Corvus brachyrhynchos
AGAGGGAAAGGCATGCTTGGTTTGGTACACTCGCTGCCCAGTGCAGTGCTTGAACTAAACCCTGGGCTGGACCCTAACTCACACTGTAAATACCAGGAGAACGGAATAGGTTGGTTTGGAAGTGAGACCGAATGCAAGCTTAATAACCACTACCCACTACTTCACCCACAGCTGGACTCCCACAGCCCAGAGCCCTCCCAACAGACCCCCAACTGTTCCAGGAGCTTCAAATCTTCTGGAATTGTCATCTCAGCACTCCAAAAGTACATTCCCACAACCTGTGCCTCTGAGTGTGCGCACGTACCACTGCTTGTCTCTGCAGGCTTGACGGGAACCCTGGTGCGGCCATGCCATCTGGAACCCTCTCATACCTGCACAGAAAACAGATCAGGAGTTTCAGCCTTAAACACACAACAGCTGCAGTCCAAGGGGTGTCGGTATCCCACTGGTGTTCCCTCCACAGGGAAGAAACACCAAATTGCCCTTGGAAGTAGCCAGGAACGCTGTGAGCCATGCAATGTCTATCTCCACTCCACGCTCCTGTGCCAACAAGACTCATACCTGCTGCAGTTGGATGCTGGATGAGGCATCCCAGGCGGGCTGGTGCCAGCAGCTGTGAGCGGGGGACAGGATGGATTGATATCCTGGGCTGCATGACTGCTCCCTGGGGAGAGACAAATATTTCAGGAGACCCACAAATACCAGATAAGGAACTTGGGTGTGAACTTGCAGGACATCAACACGTTTTGAATTGGCTCTCCAGTTTCCACGTGTTTAATTGGCTCTCACATTTCATCAGTGACCTGCAAAAGCACATGGTCCAGTTACCAAAATATGGCACTGCAACTGTCTTAATTCCCACCAGGAAAGGGCAGAGATATTGTAGCCAATGTGCCTCATTTAACCACCACCAGATGCAATTTTTAGTGCTTGTGTGATAATTTATAACAGATCTCAGAGGTGCTGCAGGAATAACCAATAAAAACACAAAGAGAAGGCTCAGCCAAGGGGGTTACACCGGCCACGAGGGACAAAAAGTCCCTGGTGGAAGCACTGGGACAGGAGTGTGTGAAGGGAGCAGAGCTGGCAGAGGAGGGTGAGCCTTGGTGAGAGGCTCCTGCAATTTCCCCGATTAACTGTGATTCTGTTGCAGGCTGGGGGCAGTTGACAGCAGTTCACTTTCCCTCTAGAAAACGGGTTATTTAAGGTTCCTCCGGTACCTGATCGGAACTGGATGCGCATGGGCCGCCCGTACAGCTTGATCCCGTTGAGCAGCCGCAGTCCGTACGGCACCGACTCCTCGTGCTTGAAATTGACGAAGGCGAACTGCTTGGGCCGTCCATCCCGGTCCTTCGGGATCTTCACGGTGATCACGGGACCCGCCTGGCATCGGGGGCGTTATTTAAGGTTCCTCCGGTACCTGATCGGAACTGGATGCGCATGGGCCGCCCGTACAGCTTGATCCCGTTGAGCAGCCGCAGTCCGTACGGCACCGACTCCTCGTGCTTGAAATTGACGAAGGCGAACTGCTTGGGCCGTCCATCCCGGTCCTTCGGGATCTTCACGGTGATCACGGGACCCGCCTGGCATCGGGGGCGAAGGCATTAAGCAAACACCGGGA
>NW_008238838.1:6554325-6554560 GCF_000691975.1 Corvus brachyrhynchos
CGGGGCAGTGGGGAAGGGGAACGGGGCAATGGGGAACGGGAACGGGGAACGGGAATGGGGCAGTGGGGAACGGGGAACGGGGCAGTGGGGAATGGGAATGGGGCCATGGGGAACGGGAACGGGGAACGGGAACGGGAATGGGGCAGTGGGGAACGGGAACGGGGAACGGGAACGGGGCAGTGGGGAACGGGAACGGGGCAATGGGGAACGGGAACGGGGCGCGGGGACGGGGGAG
>NW_008238838.1:6555280-6573290 GCF_000691975.1 Corvus brachyrhynchos
ACGGGACGTGCGAAGCCCCCGCCTGCGGCCCGCGGGCCCCGGGAACTCTCTGAAGACCTGTAATTAGCCAATAACTGGCAATAGGCCCCGTTTGCCGTAAGGAAGTCGTTGATGCGTCACGTGCACCGGCCCCGCTATCGCGACAGCGCATCCCTGTCACCAGCTTGCGTCCAGGTCCTGCCGCTTGGCAGCCAGTGCCGCGTTTTCTCCGTTTCCCCGTTATTCCCACGCTGTTGTGAAACTGATGGGAAACTGAAAGGGTCTGAGGCAGCCAGTTAAAAACCGGGATGCAGGTGAAAAACCCCCAGATGGGTTCTTTGGGAGCAGGGAAGCCGCGAGGGCTCTGCATTCCGGGGGGGCTGCAGTGGGACACCGGGGGTTCTCCCCGGGGCCTCCAAGCCCAGCTGCTCCTATGGCTGGATCCCGTCGGAGTGGGACTCACATCAGCCTTCCCAGGGATTTCACTTCTCCAAAAAGTGGGGGGGGGGAAAAGTGGAAAAGTTGGAAAGCATCCGGTCGGCTCTCCCCAGCCACTGCAATCCCCTGGGTATCCCAGAAGATGCCGGATGTAAAACGGGTGTTCTCCATCTGGAAAAATTTTGAAAGGGGCAGTTGAGCCTTCGCAGCCTCACCGAGCCCAGGCTTGAAAAATACACAGTGAGAGAAAAGGAACCACTTCAGGTGCTTCAGAGATGCTATTGGAATTCTGCTGTGCTTGTTTGCGTCACTTTTTGGTGCCCTTTTTGCTCTTCAAAGTAGCAAAGTGGAAACCCCCATTCTTTGGCTGCCTGTTTTCACTCTTAATGTGCAGGCACTTGGAAATATTGCTGAGATTTCAACCAATTCCACTTGCCAGTTTCAACTTTAGAAGAGGCTTGATGGTCATGCCACCCTGGCTTGTCCCACGTGCAGGTGCCACGGCCCTGGCCAGAGACCACGGTAGGAGCTGGTGGGCTCAGGCATTGCCTGGTGCAGCCTCACCGAGCCCAGGCTTGAAAAATACACAGTGAGAGAAAAGGAACCACTTCAGGTGCTTCAGAGATGCTATTGGAATTCTGTTGTGCTTGTTTGCATCACTTTTTGGTGCCCTTTTTGGTCTTCAAAGTAGCAAAGTGGAAACCCCCATTCTTTGGCTGCCTGTTTTCACTCTTAATGTGCAGGCACTTGGAAATATTGCTGAGATTTCAACCAATTCCACTTGCCAGTTTCAACTTTAGAAGAGGCTTGATGGTTTATTTGTTTGGAGAGTTTGTTTTGGGGTTTTTGTTTGCTTTTTTATGTGTTTATATAATTATACCCTTCTTCCTTCCAGGTACTATCCCTGTCCCTGGGCTGGGGGGAGCTGCTGGGGTTACCCCAAGCCTGGGTGCTGTGTGTGCTGCACAAATCCCAGCTCACAGACACAGCTGGAGCACTCAGGAGTTTATTTAGTGCCAGAAAAAGGGCTGTAGTAGGTGTCCCCAAGGGCAGTCACCATGACCAGGTGCCTCCCTGGCTTCAGGAGGGTGCTGATGTTCCTCAGGGCACTGCGGAAGGTGCCAGGTCCTTGCAGGCACCCTCCAAGCACAGGGTGGAAATGATGCAGTCGGCTGGCAGCAGGGACACGGGGCCCCTGGGGTTAACTTTGGTCACATCACACTTCAGAACCTGCTTCACCGTCTTCCTCAATTTCTCCTGCTTCTCAGCCCATTTCTCCCTGGCAAGAAAATGCAAAAATAAGTAGATGAAGGCTCATTCTGTGGATATTTAGCGTCTGTGCCTGTGGCTTCCTGTCACCGCACACAGCCTGTGCCACTGCCATGGTTGGTGACAGGCAGTAAGACACCAGCCTCACCTGTCCCCTTCCAGTTCACAAATTTATTTCACTGCTGGCTCCCAGTGAAAGGCTCCTGCTTCGTTCTTCAGCCACTTCTTCGTCTCCTGGTGGTTCTGGTCAGTGTAGTCCAAGGTGATCATCAGCAGACAGGAGCTGGTAGGTGGTGGGGCCACAGCCGACATCTATCAGGATGTCACCTCTCAGCCCATCTGGTGCAGAGTGGGGGGCAAACCATCCCGGTGAGGATGGAAACTGCCCCAGGGCAGAAACGTCTCAGAGCCCCTCAGGCTGTGTTCCCCCTAACCCAGAAATGTGACCCCAAATGCCACAGACCCATGGCACAGCCCCATAGCCCAATGCCAGGGCTCCCTGGCCACAGCCCGGCCCAGGGGCAACTGCTGCAGTGGGTCCACAGCCTGTGGCAGGGGCAGTGCCAGCTCCTGGGGCAGAGGCACTGTCCTCATGTCCCCCGGCCCCAGCTGGGCTTGATGGTGATCCCAGAAACTGTGGCACAGCTCCAGCTGCAATTCCCTGTCTGCACGGACACACGTGCAGGCAGAGGGGTGTTCTTGACAAAGCAGGTGTGCGTCTGTGTCTCTCACAGCTCGCTCCATGTTCGGCAGCCCGGGAAATGATGCCGTCCCACGCCTCCGAACGCCTCGGGAGTGCTCACTTAAGGAGAAGATTTTACGCAGGTTCCCCAAGTTCAGCATCATAAACGCGCTTGCCCCTTCCCGGCTGGTGCTCATGCTGTAAAATTCTTTCAAATACTCGCGAGGGTCAAAATTCCGCTGGTAAAACTGCCTCCATGAAGATCGCTGGCGCTTCCATCCTGCCGAGAGCCAGCTCGGCTCCTCGCTCCTCCCGTGCTCCTGTTGTACTTTCAGTTTGCACGTCCCCTCTGCCTGCTTCGCTCCAGCTCCAGCTGGACACGTTCGTCCGCAGGACTTAGGCTCGCCCTCCAGTTTTCTGCTGAGCCTTGCTTTTTCATAATAACTCACTTCTGCAGCCCCCGGCAGCCTCTCGCCCGCCGTCCTGAGCAGCACGGAGGGGACACGGTGGTGGCAACCCCTTCGCCGTCACCGCCACAAAGAGGCAGCAGAGCCCCGCACTTCTCGCGCTGACGGGTCCCCACAGCAGCTCGTCCTCCTCCCACTCGCCCAGCTGGAGCCGAAATGATCAAACAGTTTTAGGCTCATTACGGACTCCAAATCTATATAATTGGCCTTTTCTTTTTTGAGGATCCATCGTTAGAAGTGACAGCAGAGGAGCTGCCGCATCATCGTCAAACTAATAAGTGCGATTGTAGATCCAAGGTGCATTTGCTTCAAAACCCCCTCACTGAGCCAGACCTGCCCCTGCCAAACCCTTCTGCTGAGCATGTGAGGTGTATAGAGGACGTCAGCTTGAAAGATGAACATGGTAAAGAGGTTTTCTTCTGACAGCAAAGCCAACAATCAGTGCTCCCTGCAGCTGCAGTGCTGGGACACGGGGCCCTGCAAGAGCCCTGCTGGCCAGGCAAGCTGACCCAAGGGCATTTGCCAGTGCAGTACTTGGGTTTCAATCCTTAGAGCCTGGTTTTGTTCACTGAATGACATAATCTGGGGATAAAAGTACAAACTGTCAGCACCCAGAAGCCTCTCAGCAGGAGTGGCAGAGCATCTTGGAGCTGGCAAGACTTATTGCCCTCACTGTCAGCCTGGCACTGCCTCCTGGGAATCGTAGAATCATAGAATGTTCTGGGATTGCCCTGCCTTGGGCAGGGACCCCTTCCACCAGACCAGGGTGCTCCAGGCCCCATCCAGCCTGGCCTTGGACACTTCCAGGAATGGGGCAGCCACAGCTTCTCTGGGCAACCTGTGCCAGGGCCTCCCCACCCTCACAGGGAAGAATTTCTTCCTAATAACTGATCTAAACCTACTCTCTGTCAGTGTGAAGCCTTTCTCCCTTGTCCTGTCACTCCAGGCTGTAAATAGTAAATGCTCTAAACAGTCTCTTCCCATCTTTCCTGTAGGCTCCCGTCAAGCACTAGAAGGCCACGATTAGGTCAGCCCAAAGAGCCAGCCCCCGAGCTTGTGGCAGCCCCCAGGATGGTTCTGACACTCCAGCTTCCCAGCTCCATGAGAGCTTGGCTCCAGGCATCTGATTTCCATTTTCCCCTGTACTCTTATTTCAGTCAAAGTGTGTGATTAGGGCTGCACGAGCTCCATTGTCATCTCCACCTAAGTGCTGCTCTGATGGGTGGAAACAGCATCTTGATGTTTACAGCGAGGAATGCATCGCTCTGCTTTCCTGGATAACGCACAAAATCTGCCACTGCAGGGAGGGAAAATCACACAAAAAAGGAGCAACACCTGCGGAAGGCTGGGGAGGGAGGAGAGGAGCTCTTCCAGCCTATGGAGGAGCACCTTGGCCTCATCCCCCTCACCTGGGCAGCAGCTGGGAGATTATAAAGGGCAGAGGGAGGAGGGTTGTTTTAGTACTTGCAGCACATCGAGGTGTTTCTGAGTTAGGCTCTACACGGCCTCTGCCATGAGCACAGCTCCTGTTGGTGTCCCAGAGGAGGTTTGGAAGCAGCCAGCTTGTGTGGCGGAACACTGGCCTAGGGAGGTGCTGTGGTGAGGATAAGCGTCCTTTAAGGGCACTACTGGGTGCTGCTGCTTTTGCGGGGGTTGGTTCAAGGTGGCTGGTTGTTTTGGTTGTTGTAGAAAACATTTTGAGTTTTCCCCTGTATTTCTGTGGTCAGAAATATTGTGCTTCAAGGTTCCCATCAGGGTCAGAGGAATCCACCCACTGCTGTGCCCTTCCCTCTGCCCCCTTCCTCCCAGGGACAGATGTTTGGCTGAGTCTCTGTCGCATGGGCATCAATGGGATCTTATAAACGCTGTGTAATTAACAACTGGCCGTGCTGCTGGGCCCCTGCCCCGGGTCTCGCTCCCCAGAGGCTCTGCCCACAGAGGGGAGCGGGAGCAGCCAAGCTCCAGGAACAAAAGGCATCTCTTCTCCACGTGGTGCAGAGGATCCCAAACAAAAGGTTCCCATTCCCTGCACTCCTCTCTGCTTCTCACTCTCCTCTCTGTGCTCCCACTCTTCGATGGGGATTTAAGCTGTTCTTCTCCTGGTTTGAATTTCTCTGGGCTGCAACAAGAAAGTAGCAATTAACTGTTATAAGGCTGTTTTATAGTCCTGTGCAAACCCTTTCCATCCACTCTGCTTTAAATGGGTACATCTTTTATTCCCAGTTTTCAGGAGTGTAAAACTTTACAGCATTTGCTGCAAACCTTCATACTTTGCTTTGCGGTTTATTGCTCCCTCTGCGGATATATCTCACTCATAAATATGGCTTCCAGCTCCCAGTACTTGACTAGGAGCTGCAGTGCCTCGGAGTGGTTCCGTTAATGGGACTTTGCCTCCATATCATGGTGTGATTCATCCCAAACCTCTGTCTCTCCTCTGCTCAAAGGTGCAGAGCTCTGTAGAAGAGCTGTGGCAGCAGCAGGTCACTCAGCCAGGGCATTCCAGTGCCGGCAGCACTTCCCTGTGGCTCTGGGAGGTGTCGAAGGTGGCTGTGGAAAGCTCAGTGTGAGCTGGGGCTCTGTGCTGGGGTGGCTTTGGGCACTGCCACTGTGGAGCCTTGGAGCAAAGGTTGTCTTAGGTGGAGAGTTTCCTCTCTCTCCTATGGATTTTTTACAGGTTATTTATAAAAAACATTTCTTTTCCTAGGATTAGCATGGAGTCTCTCTGTTCTCCCTGTACTAAGAGGGACAAATAAAGAGGTCAAATCTTGAGGTTCCTGTGGGTTTAGGTCGGACATGGGTGTGTTGTTTCTGACCCCCCTGTAGTTTTTATTTCCATGGGAACATTGAGGAGCTCTTTTACCCTACCACCCATTTTTGGAACACTTTGGAGATGTGCTGTGCTTGACACAGGCTCAGGTGTCCATGAATGGAGCCAGCCAGGTTTGTGGACACCAAGCGCCAGTGCCTTTGTTCTTCAGCAGCCAAGCCAAAAGCTGAAGCTGAAGGTGGAGGCAGAGCAGGGTTCTGTGTACTGCTGGTCCTGCCAGGGCTCTGGGAAGGGGACAGAGCACTTGGCACCCCTGCACTGGTGGTGGGCTTAAGGGGAGGAGTGGGGGTCCCTGCTGCAGATCCCAACCAGCTGCCATTATTCTGGGACTGTCATGACACAAAGGATTTGGAAAGGTGTGGGATATTAAGTGCAGCTTTCAGACCCCTGCATCCTACATGGTAATTTCCTTGCATTACAGCGATGGCGGCTTTAAAACCACCCTCCTCCCATCCCCTTTTAACAAAACAGAAAAGCATTTAGGGCCGATTTGTTTGGAGTCCAGAATGGCAGCGATTACAGCAGCGTGGTGCATTTGGGGTAAATAGAGTGATACTGGTGTAAGAATGACCTCTGTTGAAAGGGTGACACAGGGTAGGGGCTGCTGCTTATCCCCTTGCATGTGCCCTGCCCCATTACCAAAAGCAGGGTGCTTTGTCTCATCCCTTTGAGCATCCCACCACTGCATTAAAGCTGCTTTACCAGGGAAAAATAAGATCTATTTTAAAAAGCCTTGGTTGCCTGTGTCCATCCCCACAGGCAGGCCAGGTGCTCCCCTCAGCCCCGCAGCTGCAGGAGGGAGGAAAGCAGGGAGGGCACACGTTGGCAGCACCGCGTTAGCGGATGGTTTATGGGACCATTTGCCAGTGCCGGTACCTGCCGATGAGGCTCCAAATGTCAGAGCTGGGCGAGGGAACAGGTGGGCTCTGTGCATCTCTGGGGCCCCACTTATTCACAGGCAGTAAATTAATGACAGGAACAGGGACAAAGTCCTATTCTGGGTGCCGGTGACTGAGCAATTCCCTTCTGGCAGCGGAGGGAGGGAGACCTGCCACTGTCAGGCTGCCTTTGATTGTGTTGTCTGAGCCAGCCTTAAAGGTAGCCCGCACTCGAAACCAGCTTTGCTCCTGCTCAGGGCTTTGGAAGCAATGGCAAGTCTCGCTTAAAATAATGAGCACCTCTGCTAATTACCTGAGGCTGCCTCTTTGAACCGCAGGCTGTCGCTTGCATCATCCCCATAAAGGAACCGAAGGTTTCCGTCAATCCCAGAGAGACAGGAGATGTTCAGAGCCAATGACATCAGCCCTGTCAGGAGAGGGTGTAAACTGCACCTATACAGACCTGGTCCTGGTGCCAGGCATGGGGCAGGAGGTGATGCTGAGAAAGCCCTCTCCCGGTATCCACTTTTATCCCACCTGCCTCCAGGAAGGAGAGCTGGCGCTGTGCAGGAGGGAAAGTATGGGTGAGGGTGTGCTTTTGTAGCGAACAGGGCCAAAAATAGTGGGGAGAAAAAGAAAAGTACAGGAATGATACCATATTAAACAAGCTGTACAACAAGCTGTCGTACACAGACAGACCCAGTATCAGGGCGGTTTCGGTTTTGTCTGTGCCATCTTTATAGAATTCCCGAGGGATTGTGAGCTGGGAGCAGTGATCCGGCGCCGGATGGGAGAGCTGTGCCGGCGGGAGGCAGGGAGCGCTGGGCTCTCTCTCTCGCCTCTAGGAAGCACTCTGACCTCAGGGAAGTGCTGCTGCACTCCCCGAAACGGGGAGGATCGCTCCGAGCAGTGCTGCGAGTGTGCGCAGGGTCCTTAGGCTTGGCAAAGTGCTTTTTTTGGAGAACCTTGGCTTGGGAGTGGGCGAGAAGTGAGGTCGAGGGATCCCAGCATGGCAGAGCTTGGGTCTCGGCAGTTGTCTGTCAGCTCAAGGGAGAGGGCTCTGGGAAATGCCCCATGGGGATGCACCAGCCTGGTCCCAGAGCCGGGAAACCCCTTCCCCTGCAGGGATTCCCTCCGAAGTGGGGGTGAGGCGAATGCCAGCCTTGGAGGATGTGGTTAGATACGGGGGCCTGGTGCCTGGAGAGGTTGGATCGTTCAGGAGCCACTCTGGGCTCTGCTGACGAGCCTCCTCGCCCTGCAAAGTGCAGGAGGGACGAGGCTTCCCGGAGCAGGCAGCTGCGCCCCGGCCCGATGAGCCCGTGCAGATGGCGGAGAGATAAACGACACCATCTCCGTACTGTAGTGGCTCGGCCGTAATTCCTGAAAGACATTTATTTGGAGGCAGCCTTCCCTTTTTCAGGGCTGTGACTCCTCGGGCAGGGGGAATTGCGACGGGGAAGGTGGAAAGAGCAACCCGGCGTTACTGATGAGACCGGTGCCCAAACCCCCATCCATTCCTCTCCTCCAATTTTCTCCTCTGACAATTTATAGGTTAGTTTGATGCTTGAATAGCTGAGTCTCTCTAGTAATATGTATTCTCCGTAAGTATTCCCTGCTGTGGCATATCCTAAGAGAACTCCATCAAATAATTATCTTCCCTTTTATTTATTCACAGTCTTTTCACTCGATCTGCATCACGATAAAATATTCCAATGGCTTCCTCTTAGCACTGAGCCTTCCCCAGATTGTAAAGTGTATTTATGTACAGTATTAAATCCGCCCTGTGCCGCTCTTTATCTCGCCGCTCTGCCCGTTCGATGCTGCCGTCGTGCACTGGCCCTGGCCACCTCCTGCCCTGATTCCCTGTGGCACGGGTGGAGCCTGTGCCACGTGCCCGAAGCCCAGGGCAGGAGAGGTCTGCAGGTGGCCAAGACCCGGCTGCAGCTGGTGCTAAGGGATGGAGAGGGGCAGTCCCACCAGGGAACCTTCCTGTCCTCCCTCACCGGTGCTTCCAGCCGGGATTTTGCTGCCTGGCAGAGCTGGGCTGCCCACCGTCAGCGGGAGACGTGACTGCAGGGCAGCTGAGCGCAATCAGAACAGGGAAGAAACCAATAACCTCCTGTCTCCCCTCCAGAGGTGCTGGAGGAGCAGCACTACTGTTCTCCAAGGACTCCGCGGGTCTCCCTGTGGAGCCAGTGGCCTCTGGGGAAGGATGAATCCCTAAAAAGGGGCTGCAGCTTTTCATACTAAAAGAGGCTATTTCAGGGGATGATGTGCAGAGTCTGAGCGAAGGTTTCCTATGCTGATGAGCACTTGGAGTGCTTGGAGCGGCCCTCAGAAGGTGCAGGCATGCTGCAGCACAGCTCTGACCTGTGGCAAGGGATACCCTTTCTCCATGGGATAGCAGGTCCATGTTTGCACCTGGGATTGCTGCAGGTTTTGAAAATAGTCCTTCCAGCACCAGTATTTCCTCTTTGTCTTTCTGTGGATTTCTGTGTGCTGCACAGCAGCCTAACAGGGAATACTTGGTGTTGTGCATCCCTCCTTGCTGCTTTAAAAGACCCCATGCAGGAGCAGTGGCCTCTCCACCCCGGGATGCACAGAAGGCATCTTGACATCTCTGCAGGCATGAGTTATCCAAGGGCGTTCTGGACTGAAGGGGCTCTTGTGGTCACATTCAGAGTCTGTAGCAGTGCCAGAGATTCTGTTGGGCCAGAAGAGCTCTCCCCACTCCAGGGCTGAGGGAGTAAAAGCATGTTTAACTGTGTTTTTAGCTTTGCTTCTGCTGCTCTGCCCACAGGAGCATTTCCTGGGAGCCATGGGGCAGCAGCAGCACTTTCTGCTATGCTGTGTCACTGTGATGCGGGAACAGCAGTTATTAGGTTGGTCACAGAGAGAAGTAGCAGTGACCATTCACAACTGTGGCTCTTCTTCCTGGCTTTGCCCACAGTCAGCTTGGTTGGTAGGCAGGTGAGCCAGGGAAAGGGGTGTTTCCCAGAAGAGGGAGATGCCAGGGTAGAGGGCCAGTCATGGTGAGGAGGATGAGGATGATAACCATGATGCTCCAACTCACTTGGCTCTGGTACCTCTTTGGAGTGGCATCCCCTCAACTCCTGGAGAGCCAAGTTCCCCAGCAAGGGTTAACAGAGTGTATAAAATTGATTGCGATTTTAGTAATTCAGTATAATCACAGTCTACCAGCAGGTTGCTTTTCCAGCAGGAGGGTTTGGAATTATTTTCTGGAGTTTGCAATATAGAACTTAAATTAAGCCTCAGAAGTCAGAGGAGCTCTGCTGCATCTCTAATGTGGTGCTAAATTCTCAGCAGCACATTCCCTGTATTAAAGCCTTTGCTGGCAATTAGGTTCATTAACTATCACAATACCTTATTTATTACTCGGCATGCCATATGGTTTCCCAGCTAAAGAATGGCACCCGTTCTAGCACAGACCATTTGGCATCATAAAAATGTTAACAAATAATGTTATGGCTCTCAAGGGCAAAAGGGCTCGCCGGGCTGCAGGTCTGCACGGCAGGAGAGAATATGAAAACATTTTTCTTCTATGGCAAAATAAAGAATTCCTCGAGACAGAAGTATTCAAAGACTATCCCGCTTGCATCACGCAAATGGGAGTTTTATACATGCCCATAATGGTTCTGTCAATATTTGCAGCAGGCAGCGCGCTCACTCATCTCCTTTCCTTCCCCTCGCTCCCTCTGAGCACGGACGGTGTTGGAGCACCAACAGGAAGGACCCACCTCCATCTAATCGTGCCGCGTTTATGCCTCTTGATTTTTATTTCTTCTGATGCCACTGGCTCTTTCATGTATGCAGCTCTTGGGGAGAGGATTAATTATCCAGCACCAGCCTTTATTACTGTCCAAGCTTCAGCACTGGGCACTGCACCGAGGCACCCAGTGTGTCAGAGAGTGTACATGGCATCAATGCCTACACAGCAGAAGAGAGAGAGTGTGTGTGTGTGTATTTGTGTGTGTAGGGGGTGAAGCTGCACCAGTAGAAACAGCTCTTTGGGACCCCCATGACAGAACATGAAGTTAGGCATTCTGACCCTGAAAAGGGGGAAATCCTAATTGTAGTTAGTTTAGTGCTCTTGGGAGGAGATCAGGACCTGTTGCAGCCCAGGCTGTGAGCGTCACACAGGGTATACCACACCCGGTTCCTATTTTCAGCAGGATTAGGATTACGAGAGCCAGGGACATCATTTCAGGTCACAGGGACTCGGACTGTCTCCTCTTGGGTACTGTGTGGCCAACAAGGAAAAGGTACTTCTCCATTCCTGTTCTGTGAGTGGATTCTCCTAGAATAAACGTGTCCAAAGGGTGACTTTGGCAAAGTGCAACTTAAAGTGGTACTGAAAGCACAGATTAAACCAGACTTTGTGATCCTGTTACAGTACCCCTTGACAACCTCTGAATTTCCAGAAATGGGTCAGAAAGCCGAGTTTGAGGCACAAGTAGCACTGCTGCCAAGTTTCCTAGGCGATGCTCATTTGGTGCCTAGGTGAAGTTGTTTCCTGGATCCTGCTCTTCACTGATTCCCGGGTCAGCTTTCTGATTTGCAGGAAGACAATTCTTCCAGCATGAGCTGAGGAATGGCTCTGGGCTCCTGCAGGTGGGCCCCGGTGGTCTGTGCACAGGTAGCTGCAGTAGCACAGTGCCAGCTCCCCGATTTCCTGCCGAAGATCGGGTGGGTCAGGGCATGCCCAGGGCTCGGTGCCCTCCTGCCAAGAGGAGGTGGTGAGGCTGGGGCAGCTCTTGGATAACTGCCATGGTGATGACCGCTTCAAGAATGCTTTGGTGTACAGAACAGCTGCTCTTCCCGTGGGTAGTGGCAGCAGTTAGGTGTTCGGCTGGCACCAGGCTCAGCCTGTGTGCAGCAACTTCACTGTGCCCTGGTCTGTCGGTGCCCACTCCAGAGCCGCCTGTGTCCTGCTGGAACTGCTCTTTCCAGGGAGGGATGTGACAAAGAGCTGTATTGCTGCAAAACTCACAGGCTTTAAGCCAGCTTGGATTATTTCTCATCACCTCATCTGAACTCTCAAGCAATGTGGGTGAAGTATTCTACCTGCCAGTTCACACAGCACTGCTTCCCATTGGGATTCCAGCCATTTCTTTGGGAGCCCCTCTGTTTTGTTTTTTATTGCAGTGGATGGCACACAGTACTCTAACATAGGCAGAGCCTGGTCCTGAGAATAGCTGTGCTCCATGGGAGGATGAGTGTGGCCAAAGATGAAGCTCTGTCCCCCCAGACAGTTGCTGTAATGTCCCCTTTCTGCTGGCCTCAGTGCCTGTCTCCAGAGTCTGCCAGTTCCTCTACCACCTAGTACGTCTGGGTTTTCACTATTCCATGTCCTCCATTTTCAGCTGATTGCCTTCTTCATGGAAGTTGTGATTTGGTTTTTTTCCCCTTCAGGTCCCTTGAAGAGACATTCCAAAATGTGCCCCTTCAAAAAGCCTCTGGGCTGGAATATCTCACCCCACCTCTCCAAGCAATTTCGCTCCCCACCTACCCTGTCGGTGTGTCCTTTGCAGAGCTGCAAGGACCCTCGGCCATCTGGTGATACTTAACCCAGTTTTGTAGGTAGCACGGTGATGCCAGTGCTCCAACACTGAACTTTTCATGGAGAATTCTTTGTGAATGGAGAGCTGTTTTCCAAATGGCAGAAAGAAATGGGATTCTGGTCCATTGGTGGTGGAATTGGCATTTCCCAACCAAAGGATGTAGCACCTGAGGCAGCAGAAGCAGTGGAGGGAGAGGCACAACAGTGAGAAAGAATGGACTGGGTTCCAAAGAGAATTAATACCTGGAGAGGAGCTGCGGGGTGGTGGAAGCAGCTGCACTCCAGTGACAGCCATGTCGCACACCCTGCTGCCTCCCCCCGTTTGCATCCCTGGCTGCTGGCAGGGACACGTGGAGCCTCTGGCCCTGGGCAGATAGGTCTTATCCAGGAATGACTTTGCAGGAGTGTTTACTTTCATTCCTGGGAGGCTGATCGAGCTGTTCCAGCTAGGAATGTGCCCTGGCTGAAGGGGGACCCTGCCAAGCTCCCTCCAGCATGAACATTGCATGGTCCAAGGGCATTGGAGCCCTGGCTGGACTCGCCCCCTGCTCCCAGGGCTGACCCCACTGCACGACTGGAATGTAAAAGCCTATGTCCATGGGACTTGTGGCAATGGATGTGTGTGCTGTGACCAAGCTGGAACACACCAATTCCTCACGACCTTTGGGAAGGATTCATAAATATCTGCCCTGAAAGGGCAGATTGTGAGCTGCCTTGCTGCACCAATGTTATCTGATTTGGTCACTGAGGAATCTGTGACCAGATAAGATACTGGGGGTTTATTGTATTTTCTGGTAATTATTAAGAAAATAAAATCAGTTAATATCTAACCTTGAACCTAGACCAAAACATTTAGCTTCAGACTTCGTTCTGCCTCTCTTGTAAATTCAAGAGTTGTACAGTTTAGAGGGCTGTTAGGAATGATGGAAGAGATGAACAGGAATTTAATCTGAGCCTAAAATACCATCATTATGCAGCTTGAGCATCTCAGAAATGAGGTCTGTGCCATGTGTGATGCAGCCACTCGATCTTTTTGTCCTGGTGCAAGAAAGGGAAGGAGGAGGAGGAGCTCCTTTGGCAGAAGTTTCCCCAGCTGTGAAGGCATTTTGTGTGAATATTTAATGCAGAGATATGTTAAGAGCAGGGAAAGGAGCGGGGGGGAAAGTCTTCCATGAGTGTGGGCTTTTGTTTGCCCTGTCAGAAACAGTAATGCGTTCTCTGTGCGCACACGGAGCACATAAATACATATAAATATCCTCTCCCCTGGAAAGGGAGAGCAGAGGACTGTGCAGCTGGAAATGGGACATGGAGCGCTGCTAGAGAGGAAAGATTGAATTAGGGCTGAAGGTGTTTACCGAGTGATTGGGATTCAGGATGTGGCTTGCTTCCCCCAGTAAATGAACTTGAGCATTATAAGGGTACAGAAACTGGCTGCTTCCAGTGGGACTGAGGATGCTGCTTGTGGTCCTGGATGACTTTTTGGTTTTAAACTCTAAAGCCATTCAGGGGCTCTTGGAAACCATCCTGTTAAAGGAAGGGAGAGTTTTAATTGTTGATCTTGTGCTCAGATAAGCATGCAATGAGTCTTTAACTCACCTGGAATTCTTATTAGAATGAAATTGGGCATGATCCTCCTGGAGAAGGAACTGGGTGGAGGTGCAGCCCTGTCCCCCCACTCCTGAGAGGACCAACCAGCATGAATGGTGTCTGGACAGACTAAGAACATCTCCTTCTCCAGTGCTGTATCCATCCTGAGGAGAGTCAAAACCAAAGGGAGACAGAGGAAAAGCAGGATGAAACTGGAACACAATCCCTCACTAGAGTATCCCCTGTTTTGGGAGGCAGAACAAGCCCCCAGAAGTGCTTTGCTGAGGTTCTGGTGTAGATTCTGCTCTATTTAAAGGACTTTTTTCTGGGATGAACTTTACTGAACACACATGCAGCCTCCACACCACCATAAAGTCGGGACTGACATTTAATGCCTCGGCACATCTCTTTCCTTGTCCCATGCAAGATATCAAATATGTCAGGTTAAGAGAAGAGAAAAAGAGGAAAAATAATTACACAGTAAATTAAACAAGGCCAACCCCCTCCCATTTATTAGGGCTTCAAAAGTTGCTACCTCTGGCTTGAGCTCTCTCAGATACATACCAAGGGTAACACTAAAAATAGGTCCTGTACTGATGGTTGGGTCACAGCCTGCTAGAGGGAGACATTTTTATTTAATTACAAGCCCAGCAGCACGTTGCTGGGGGGGAATACATAAACACGATGCTCGAAACCTGGCTGTAAAGTTTGTGCTTCTTCGCTGAGTCACTGTGGCTAAATTCCCCTTTGTGTGGGGGGATTTAGGGGAGGAATGTGGGAAGGCTGGCCCAGGCTGCCGCCCTCCTGAGTTACCACTCAGCTCATCCTCCAGCCCTGGCAGGCTCAGGGCCCTAAGCCACTAATTAGCCTCATTGTCTTAGGGCTGCAGCATCCATAACCTGGCACAGGGAGGGGGGAGCATGGAGGGACAAGCTCCTGGAAACCCATGAGCTGCTTGTATCTCCTGGCACTTGTGTTCCGTGTGTCACAACCCACTTCTCAACAGTCTCAGAGGGACACTGATCCACTCCTTCCGTAGGATGGCACTGATTCCACCAACCCTATATGCGAGCGAAGCTGTAACTTGGAGCGGTGCTCATAAGCAGGAAGGATTTTAGCGCACAGACCCCGGCGTGCAGCAGCCTCGTTTGGAGCCGTGCGGATGCGTGCAGGTACCCTGGCTGCTCGCTCACGTGGCGGCGACACGATGATCCTCATCTCTGCTGCCTGTGCCTCTGTCACATGCTCGAGCATGGCTGGGTGGCATCCCACATCCAGCCAGGGCCAGGAGGTTGACGGGAAAAGACAGGCTTGTGGGGAAGGGCAGATGAGGGTTTCTGCAGTGTGACAGCACACATGTCCAGTCGGCTCTGTCCGAATTATCAGGCTGGGCGTGTTCTCCTTTTCCACGACAGTGGGCAGCTCCTGTGCAGCTCCACTGGGCTGGCTACAGCCAAGCTTCAGCAATAACTTATTTTAGGATTAACTGCAATGTGGATAACTTGTGTCCCACCACCCCATGCCACAGCCCCCGATCCAGTTGCATCCTCGGCGCGACTCTCAGGTTCCCTTTGTGCAGCATGCAGGGGCACAATGAGGGGCCTGTTCCAGGCCCCTCCACTCCCCCGGGCTGCCACAGCGCGTGCGGGTCCAGTGGCCGTGCTCGGATGGAGCCTGGTGCTAATCAGTGGGGTACAGAGGAAGCTTAATGCACCGTGGCTGCACACTGAGCAGCTTTTCTGGGGCTTCTGCCCTCCCCCTTGCAAACAGCTTTGTGCATTTAGAATTTTTTTTTTTTTAAATAAAGTCTAACACATTTAATCATCTTTTCATAAGCTGTCAGCTTGCCGCGTGCCAAAGCAGAGCAGCACGCTCTGCCCCGGCTCCCAGCAAAGCAAATATGCCTGGAGAAATCCTGGTCCTGGGAGCGTGCATGCAGGGGATCAGGAGCTGTGAACCCCCCAGGAGTCTGGGGTGAGACCAAAAATAAGTTTTTGGAAGTCATGGATTTTTCACTGAAGTCGAAACAGATCTTATTTTGCACAGCATCCTTGCTCCAGTGTTTCATAACTCAGCTCTGCACCAGCAGGGCTGGAAAACTCAGAATACTGGAAAACTCCAAATACATCAAAAGCAAAACACAACTAATCCTAGGAAAACATGGGAATGTGCCTGTCCCCCACCCTGTAAGGAGCTGGTTCTCTGCAGGAGCAGGGAGAACAGGTCCAGGGGGCAGAGCTGGGGTGGGCACAGCTGAAGTCAGGGCCTAGCAAGCTGGAGAAGTTGGAGCTGTGTCCTTGCATCCCTCTATGGGGTGGAAGGTGGAGGTTATGTGTCTAACAGCGCTGGAGGAGTGTGTGTGATGGAAAAAAGCATTCGTCTGCAGAGAGGTGAAGAAGACATTGTTTTGGGCTTGATGGAGAGGAACTGCTCCTCTTCCCTTTCCACTCATACAGGGCGGGTGATGTTGGGGCAGCTTCTGGCTGAAGTTATCTTCCAGGATGTTTTTTGTGGACTAAGCATCCTGAGCAAGGAATTTCCTTTCTTACTGCAGTTGCAGAGACTGCTCAGTTTTACTCTCCTCTCCACACACTAGGTGCCTCTTGGAGAAGCATCCCAAGGCTGCCCTTGCCATCATCCCTCGAAATGGTTACAGGCTGCTGCATTGCCCAGTCCTTGTCTTCCTGCAGACCTGGTGCTGCTGGTCAGGTTATTTCCACTGGGAAAATAAATGTTTGTGTCTCCCTGTCCAAGTAACTGATTGGGCTGGGGGCTAGAAGTGGATCTGAATGGATGCGTCATTTTCCTGGGAAGGATGACCATGTTTCACCTGGTCCTCACACAGAAAGCCCTTCCTGAGGAACCACCGACTCAGGGGTTTAATGCTGGAGGTTAATAATAATCGCACCAGGCAGCACATCATTGCCCCGTATCTGGTTGAGAGATTTACAAGTGAAACTCGTGGCAGAGGAAGAAATTGCCTCAATCACTTGGAGTAATGGCACATGGAGAGGCACTTGGGCATGACTGCTACTTAACACGGAGCCCAGCTTGGCTTCATTTAGCTGCTGGTGCCTTTCTAATAAACACGTTACACTACAAGGTGGGGATTAAGATCAGAAAAGTAAATAAATTGGAAACTGATGGGGACAGATGGGAGGAAAACGGAAGATACTGGGGAGGAGTGAGGAGGGATTGACTCCCATGCCTGGATGTGGGGAAATGACCCTGAAGACCATGGTTATAGCTTCCCAAGCATCTCTGTGGGCCTCAGCTGTGGGCTGCAGGTGCTGGGCAGCCCACTGCCGAGGCACGCAGGGCGTGCCTGCTCAGGGTCACCAAGCTGGTCGCTGTCTTTGGCAAATGGTGGCCATGGGAAGTTGGTGTCTTAAACAATTCAGTAGCTTTTACTATATGTATTAGAGGAGCAACAAAAAAGTGCAATGCACCAGTTGACAAGAAGGACTGGGGGGTTAATTTTCAGGATGCTGCCTGGGAATTTAGCCGTGGGATTTCCATTATTGCTAATGGGACTCACGCAGCTTAATTTCATGTGAGCTACACTAAAAACATACCCCTAACCGCCTGCAAAATTTCAGTCCTGAAATCAAGCCTTTTAAAAGTTAGAGAAGGGTAAACAAACACCTGAAACCACAGTATCTCGCTATTTCCCCCTCTCAGCTGTTTGGATTTTCAAGTCAGGAAGAGGGAGGAACTCAAGCAGTTTGACACAATTAAAAACCCCATCCCGCAGGCACGCTGGCTGCCTGTGCAGCGCGTCCCTGCTCTCTGCCAATTACAGCGGCAGAGTTATAACCCCCGAAAAAATAGGAGTAAGCTGATGCCTTACCCTTAACTATAGTACGGCGAGCGCGGCGTTGTCATACGCATCTAATAACCCACGCAGCGCTGCCGTGCATCATGAGGCCTCCGTTATTAGGCTGTTCTCGTTAAATGACTGCTATCATCTGGTCCCAAAGTACATTAAATCCCATTATAATTATAAACACACTTCCCCATAACGTTCTCCTTAGATTACATTTGCGCTGCTTTACCCCAAGGGTATCTTTGTACTAATGCCGTCCGCGTTTGTTGTTTTAGCTGACGACGCCGGGCCCTGCGCTGGCTGTGTTGTGCCACGGGTGCAGCAGGGAGGGTAGGAAGAAGGGAGAGCTGCGCGGCTGCCACGCTGCCCCTCCCTGAGGATTACACAGGTCTCTGGGCACCGCCAAGGAGCTGAGACACGCGCAGGGCCGAGGGTCGAGGACGCTCAGGGCACACAGAGCTGCTGGGCTCGTGGGC
>NW_008238838.1:6574216-6576365 GCF_000691975.1 Corvus brachyrhynchos
GCGCGGCCCCCGGCGCCGGCGGATCCGCCGAGCAGCGCGGAAACTTTTGGGCGAGTCGCTGCTGGGCTGCGGGCTAACTTCTCTCTCCTCCCCGCTCCCTTCTCCTCTCCTTTCTCCCCCCGGCTTTTCTCTCTCCCTCTCCTTTTTTTCTCTTTTTCCCCCTTTCTTCTCTCTTTCGTCTCTTCCCTCACCGCTCCCCCTTCCCGCTCCACTCTGCTCCTCTCCCCCTCCGCCTTTTGTTTTCGCAGATAGTCGGCACACAAAGCTGGTCCCAGATTTGAGCGACGGCGAGACACCCTGATGTGTGAGCCTGGGGCGCGCCATGGATCTTACTAAGATGGGGCTGATCCAGCTGCAGAACCCCTGCCACCCCACCGGGCTGCTGCACAAAGCCAACCAGATGCGCCTGGCGGGGACGCTGTGCGACGTGGTCATCATGGTGGACAGCCAGGAGTTCCATGCGCACCGAACCGTGCTGGCCTGCACCAGCAAGATGTTCGAGATCCTCTTCCACCGCAACAGCCAGCACTACACCCTGGACTTCCTCTCACCAAAGACGTTCCAGCAGATCCTGGAGTACGCGTACACTGCCACCCTACAAGCCAAGGTCGAGGACCTGGACGATCTGCTCTATGCCGCCGAGATCCTGGAAATTGAGTACCTGGAGGAGCAGTGCCTGAAGATCCTGGAGACTATACAGGCCTCCGAGGAAAATGACACCGAGGTCACCATGGCTGATGGAGGTGCCACTGCCACCACTGAGGAAGAGGAGGAGAGGAAGTCGAGGTACATCAAGGGCCTCTTTATCTCCAGGCCCACTGGTGAGGAGAGTGGCTATGCTGGCATGGCCAGCCAGAGTCTGCCAGCAGCCACAGTGGAGCAGAGCCCCTCTGCCTCCGCATCCTACTGCTCCCTCTCTTCCATGAGCCCCACCAAGGCGGCAGTGGACAGCTTAATGACCATTGGGCAGTCACTGCTGCAGGGTGCCCTGCCACCCAGTGCCCCCGAGGACTCACGCCCCGCCACCACCTGCCGCCCCCCTGGCCTCGCTGAAGTCAAAACGGAAGCGATGCAGGTGGATGAGGCCTCCAGCCACGACAGCCCCCGGACAGCCGAGCCCGGTGCCTCCAGTGGGGAGAAGCCTGACGAGAAGGGCAAGGAAGGACCTGGCACCCCAACCCGCAGCAGTGTCATCACTAGTGCCCGTGAACTGCACTATACCCGTGAGGAGGGTGCCGAGCCAGCCCCTGAGCCTGGCCAGGGGCTGCCACTGGGGCCAGAGCCGTCCGGCACTGCCCCGGGCGAGAAGCCCTTGGGCATCTACTCGCTGCTGCCGAACCACAAGACTGAGCCGGTGCTCGGCGTGCCGCCCACTGTGGCGTCCGCCCTGCACGTGCAGCCGGCCCTGGCTGTCTCCATGGACTTCAGTGCCTGTGGCTGGCTGCTGCCCCAGGGCTTCATCCAGCGGGAGCTGTTCAGTAAGCTGGGGGAGCTGGCAGCCGGCATGAAGACGGAGAGCAGAGCCTTGGGTGAGCAGTGCAGCGTGTGTGGGGCAGAGCTGCCGGACAACGAGACCCTCGAGCAGCACAGGTGAGTGCCGAGGCCGTGCTGTGGCGTGCTGCACCGGGCAGCCAGGATCTCGTCAGAGGGTTTCGTTTCTGGCTGAGCATCGTACGTGCTGGTGCAAAGTTTCCATCACGTACCCCAAAACCAGCTTGTGGAGTAGCATTCGCAGAGGGATGGCTGTTGCAGCTCCCCCAGATCTGGCAACCGTGCCAGAAGGTTCCTTCCAGTGAGTGCTGGCTGGGGAGAACAGCTCGGATGAGCTGGGGCCGTCGGTGTTTCCTGCGACCATAAACCCCACCAGTTTCCCTGGCCGGCATCAACCAAGCAGCCCACAGTTGCTACGCTTTGAGTTCAGGGATCTGTGTGTGGAGGGATGCAGTGGGGACAGGCAGCACTTGCCCACCACCCTCTGCTGAGAGCTGGTCCCTCCTGTGCCAGTGCTGGGGCACACCAGCACGGGCAGTGGTGGCACTATGCGGTGACTTGCCAGCTCGGGGGGAATTTGTGTTGCTCAGCTTCCCGGTTTATGAAACATTTACACTTTGCACAAAGTGGCGCGGGGGTCAGGCTGGGTAACGGCGGG
>NW_008238838.1:6576388-6585415 GCF_000691975.1 Corvus brachyrhynchos
TGAAGTTGTCGAGTCGGTGAAGGGCTTAACGTCCAATAGCTGCGGATGCGGTTTTGGGGCTCCCCTGCTCAGTGTGGGGGCATCTGTGTGCTCACTCCAAGCCCTGCACCCTGGGGACTTGCTGCGGGGTGCGAGCGTGGTGGTGGTTACTGACACGTGAGCTCAGTGCTCCGCTGTTTGCTGCCTCCTGGTCGTGGTTCAGGGATCAGGGCTTGTTCCCCGATTTGGCTGGGGAAGGAAGCCACGATAATTACCACACCAGAATTGACATCGCCAGTCAAATCCCACGGCTCTGGACGTGCTTTGGCGAGCGCTGCTCTGGCCCCCGGTGTGGCTGCAGCCCCGCGACAGGACAGCAGCGTCCTGCCTAGAGAAGGCATCACCAGCACGGTGCCGTAGCTTCTCCCTGCCTCCCCTGGCTGCGCACCCCATCAGATTTTTAATGAATCAACAGGTTAATTAGTCCTGATGCGCATAAGGCGCTCCAGGGCCAGTGTCCGTGCCGGCACGCGCCTCCGGCGGGGAAGTCGGGGCTGCCGGCACGCTTGCTGCCCGTGAGCCGTGCGGGATATCTGCTGTCGGGTGCCGGAGCAGTGGCTCCCCGTACGCTCAGCCCGTGAACACTCCGGGTGCAGGGCGGCAGCTGCCGAGCCGGGATCCTCAGCCCTGCGCGAGTTCTGGCAGCATCGCCCCTCGCTCAGCCGCGTGGACCCTGCGGGGAGCAGCCTTCACCCCTTGAGGGTCCTCGGCTCCGTGTGGGTGCACAGCCGCTTTCGGCTTTGTTTCCCCTTCTCACAAGTGGGAGAGCTGGGGCTGGCGTTGGTTACGTGCCCGAAGCCGCCTCGGCCGTGCGGTGATGCAGACCGAACGTCACCGGGAGAGCTGCAGTGAGGGCTCAGAGAGAATTTTAACGTGCCTTTCCGCCACGGTCTCAAGGCTCTCCCTTTCCCCCTCCAAGCCCAGAGCAGCAATTGCTGTGGCCGCAGTGGAGGGCGATGCTGGGGCTGTCCGAAGGCTCCTATCACCAGCCGTGGATCTGTCCAGAGGGAGGGAGAGCTGCACGGTCAGATTCTTCCCCGTGCGGTCGAGAGATGAGGGAGCACGGCCCAGCTGTCCAGCACAGCAGCCCCTATTTCACAGCGCCTTCCCGGGTTCAGCTTGTTTTGACAGCCGCGGCTGCAGCCGTGGCTTATTTCTCACTTATTCATGATCCCACACACCATGCTCTGCGGGGCTCAGGGTCTACCTGGAGCATGGAGCTCAGCACTGGCCCCTGCCAGCGGAGTCTTAAAGGCAGTTGCTGAAGCCAACGCCAAACTCCGTTTGCCTGTTCTTGCTTTCAGACCGATTACCTGGCACTGGCAAACTTTGCAGGGTTAGCCAAATCCTTTGAGCCGTGTTTAAACTGATCTGTAAGACTGTCCATGTTGAAAGGCATTGGGTCACAGTCCAATGAACTCACTCCTCGGCCCCCAAAGTCTAAATCCCAGGCGGTTTGTGTGTAGACAGGGTCTCATGTGGCTTTTTTATAGTGTTTGCTTTCTAATACGTTGTGAGAATTACCATTTGGGGAGGATTTGTGCGATCCTATTGTATTCATGGAGCTGTTAAACAGCATCTGCACTGGGTTGGGATCTGCAGCTCTCTGCCGGAGCAGCTCTGGTGGCAGCTGCACCGTGCTGGCTGCGGGCTCCTCTTCGCTCCACTGCCTGGTGGTAAGGGGGCCTGGGGATCTGCACCCTGCACTGGCGTCTGTGCACCGGCTGGAGATGGGGGCAGGAAGTGCCAGGGGCGCCACGGTGTCACTCGTCAGCTTTCGCTGACCTCTTTCTGCCGTGCACTCGCTGCTGTGGTTTTGCTTTCCGACCCTGATGCGAGCGCGGAGGTGCCCGATCAGAGCCGCTCCCAGCTGTGGTGAGCTGGGGGCCAGGGGCAGGGGGCCAGGGCTGGGGGTACCTCGCTGTTCCGTGGGGTGTTTGGCTGCCAGTGTGACAGCTTCCATGTGCTGCTTCCCTAGCAGGTGACAGAGCCCAAAGCCACCCAGCACCAATGGTGCTCTTTGCACAAGGATTTCGGTGAGCCAGTGCGCGCCGAGCCTGTTTACAGAGCACAGGCAGCCCATGCATATGGCGGGGCTGTTTGTTTACACACACACATGCCTATAGAAGTGTAAACATATATGTTTATAGTCTTGGAGCCTTCTGAGTGTTGTTCCTGTCTTCCTTAGTATGGGAAGCATGTGCATGAAAAAGGAGAGCAGAGGGTTGGCTTGGCCTCGGTGAGCACAGGGGGCCACTGGCCCTGGGTGACAGACGGTGCCCGAGGGACGGTCATCTGCCCTAGCCCAGCGTGGTAACACGGCTCCTTGGCCTCGTGGCAGCATCGTCTGTGCCGTGTCATATCCAAGAGCACTGAGTTGTGACCTTTGGGGGGCCAAGTGGCCACAAGCCTTGGCTCTGCCTCTGATCGGGGTTTTCAGGTCCCTGAACGCACCGGCTGCTGCATGATACATTTTTTTCTCCCTTACTGAGCTTATGATTTTGACTAATTGAGTGTAGATTGAGTCGTCGAGTCTTTAATTTTTTTTATAAAAGATTTCCTTCTGGGTTCAGCAAAGTTCAAACTTAATCTAATGTTAGTATCGATCATCGCTTCTAATTGCAGACAAAAAAGCCATAGTTCAGTGGCCCTTTTTGGGGTTGTTTTGTGAAGGAAAACCTCCAAGCTGCAAGGCGAGAGCTGTGCCGAGCTGCCAACTGAGCCTGGCATAATTTGTCATTGGGAAGTTAAATACCTTTAAACTTTAAAAAAATTAAACCACGTC
This sequence comes from Corvus brachyrhynchos, assembly GCF_000691975.1. Classification (NCBI taxonomy): domain Eukaryota; kingdom Metazoa; phylum Chordata; class Aves; order Passeriformes; family Corvidae; genus Corvus; species Corvus brachyrhynchos. Next base: position 6,579,213 of record NW_008238838.1, read on the forward strand.
TTTTATAAAGTGATAGCGGCTGGGAAGGCTGTCAGTGGGATGTGATCCCATACGCTTCATTTATGGCACAGTTGAGGATCCCAAGCCAGTGCTGCCTGGGAATTGGCCCTCCATGGCAATGCAGCTGCTGGCAGTGCTCGCCACGTGTGTCAGTGCGAGATGGAGATGCTGGTCGGGAAAGTAAAAGTGCCTTGTGGTGGTGGTGTCATGAGGCCAGTGGAGGCCAGTGGTGTGCATATGCTCCTTGTGGGGCAATTTTGGGTGGAAGGTGCTTGTTCTCGCTGTCATATGGGGGGATGGACCTTGGGGAAAAGCTTCCATGCCAACTGTCAGGTCTGTTCTGCATTTCGAGGTTCCATGGCTGAGCTGTCAGCTAAAGATGTGTGTGCGCCAGTGAAGGACTTAAAGACAGGGGTAAGGAGGCTCGCTCTGCTCCAGTGACTGCTGGCCAGCCACTGTACCTCAAACTCCAGATTTGTGCCCTCTTTCCCCATTGAAAGACAGAAAAGCAGTGGATCTGCCTGTCTGCTCCCAGCAGCACCAGTGTTCAGGGCGGGCCAGGCATCGATGCTCCCACCAGTCTGAAAAGCTCCTGCTTGGGAAAACTGCAGCTTCCCATGGGGATCCAGCCTTTGGCTCTTCCTCTGGCAGCCTCACCTCCCCTGTCTCCACCTGGATTAGCTGAGCGTTGTACTGCTAATGCCATTAGGCACGTTGGCACTGCTCGGCATGTCACAGTGAGAAACAGATGCAGTGTACCATTAAAGCAATAAACGTGATAAATCGGATCCCAAGTGCTTTGTGAGATGTTATTAGTGTTAATTTCAGTAGCCGAATACAGTAGTTATTTTTATTTTATTTTAAGCATTCGTCAATTTATGTTCCACTGCAATTTAAACTTTTGAAAAAAGGAGGAAAAATAGAAAGCAAGGGGGAGAGGGAAGGAAAAAGCCAGGGCAGCAGCCCCCCAAACTCTGCCCATGATTACTTCCAGAGTTCGAGGATGACCTGGCAGCTCTTGTTTCTTGCTGATGGGCCTTATTAGCAGCACCTGGCATCATAAGGGGCTAATGGAAACCAGCGTTCCCGGCTGCTGGGCTGCAGTGCAGGGCAGCCGGGCGAGGAAGCTCTTATTAGCTTTATGGTCAGGGGGACGTGCCCCGCTCAGGAAATGAATGTTGCAGCTAAGGTCCACAGCGCTGACCCTGAGCATGTAACCTGTGAGCGCCGGCCGAGACCCCGTGCAGGATGCTTGGGATTTCGGGGGCTCTCTGGTTCTTGTCATGGGCAGAGGGGGAATACAGCATGGTATGTTGCAGCCTTGAACTTTTGATTTATTCAGTGGGTGACTTAACTATTTCCATACTCAGCTCCAAGTGTGGAGGGAGAAAAGCCCCCTTCGGCTTCTACATTATTCCATCCATTATTCTGCATCAGTTTAGTTATGCATGCACTGCATTTGAAAGTGAAGCTCTGAGGTTCCCATCAGAAAACACCGATTTTCTATGTATTTGTTTGTTTGTTTCCCCCTGCCCAGTGGAACTCTGGTTTCTCCTGGCCATGATGCCTGGTGCTTCTGATACTTTGCAGAGGGACATCCAGGGGCGTGATAGGGTCATTGCCTGCTCTCTGCCTGGTGTGCAGCCCCTTCCCCAGCACCGCTCAATTCCCAGGGACCAGGACCCCATTGGCTGCAGGGCTGGGACCCCAATGCATGAAACCTGCCGCGCTGAGGACACTTGGGTGGCTCTTCCCCACAGCTGGCTGTGGCTGCAGCAGCTCGATGAGATTTGCAGAGCATCCTCAGTCCTCGTGACACCTTGCAGAGTGATGTTGGTTAAAAAGCCTTTTCAGCTGTACAGAGGGCCCCTCCGAGAGCCTGTGCTAGTTCAGGAGTGACTCTCCAATGTTTCTTCCTTTCCTTGTGGAGCACGGGAGTGGTGCAGAGCAGCCTGGGCTGTTGGTGACTGAGGATTCATGAAAAAAAAACCTGCAGCCTTCCCCGCTTCTGTGGGATGTTGGCTCTTTAGTTACACCAGTCTGTAAATCTGTTTTCCTTGGATAGAGTAAAATGATCTGCATTTTCCTTTTTGCCTGCAATTAGCAAGATTTTTCTTTTATTCCCCCTCTACCCCCCTTGACAGCTTCAAGAGAGGCTTTAAATGAGTAATTACTAAATATTTCCCGGCAGCCAAACACGGGGCCATGGCATCTCCTGTTGCAAAAGTGAAAAATATTTCTGTTTGCAGTTAATTTTAGTGGCAGGCAGATCATGTTAACTGGGTGTAATTGCTTCCAGATATGGCAGAGGGTTTTGTGTGTTGGGATGAAGGGTCTGGTAAGTGCTCACTTCCTGTGTAAATTAGCCTATTCCATTCATTCCTCCTCACCCGGCAGTCCTGGCTTGTGTCATTCTGCCGGTGAGGGGTTCTTCCCCCCGGCCTGGCTCAGCGCTTTATGGTGGAAGGGATCTGCATCCCACTCTGCGGCCGGTGACCTGGACAGAGCTTGGTGTGCACACTGGCCCTGGTAGAGATTGGTGGTGTGACAGGTACCAGCTGAAACAGGGAGAGTGGCACATAGGGAATTTCAGACAGGATGGATTCATATAATATGAGCAACAGGAAAGGGTTCATGCATCCTCTGGAATACATGCAGACATGGCAGGGGAGTCTGTGTGTGGCCAGAGGCCTTTTCATATGGGCTGATGAGTTTCCACTGCAGTCGTGACATCTGCTTTTGTTCCCAGGCTCAAGCCCAGTTGCTCAGACCTGCTGTGGGGTGTTAAGGAGCATCACCTGTGCGTCCGATCTGGATAATCTTTATTCAGGCTGAGGCATGCCTGAACCACTTGGTTTCGGTTTGGAACACGCTGGTTTGCCTTGGCAGCGCTTTGGGTAACATCTGTGCTGACAGCAGAGCAGCAGGTACCTCTGGTAGAGTACAAGTGCTGTTGGACCACGTCATTCACAAGAAAGGTGGATTCCTCTTTTTGGCAAGAGGTCACTCTGCGTCTGAAGGAGGGAGCATTGCCTAAAACTGGGGTTGCGGGAGCGAGCCTTTGTGGCCCAGGCTTATGCGCTGGCCAGGGGCCAGGGCCGCCCAGATCATTTTCGCTGTAGTGTTCTTAACTGATTTTAAGTAGATTATGGTTGGATACGCGCCCTGCTGTGCTGGTTCAGGTTTCCATCGGCCTTCGTTGTCTCATTGCTGTTTTATTGGCATGTTGTTTAGCAAACAAGCCGGCAATGTGCGATTGAGGAAAGGCTTCTCCACGTAGGCACGAGCGCTGCAAGGCGCGCAAAGCCTGGCTAGCGCTGCCCGCCCACCATAAATCAGCGTTAAACACCCTGCTTTGTTACCAGTGTCAGCGCGGGAGATGGGCTGGTTATCTGCGTGTATCAGCCGGGCTGATAACCCCTGCTCTGTTCAGTGCTGTGCGAGGAGCGGCAGGCTCGCTGCAGCGGGGGAGTGCACTGGATGCCGGCACGGGTGATGCTGTGGTGTTTGCCGTACACACCGCCAAGGGGACCTGTGCACCCCCTTCTTGAAACAATGCACTTTCATCCATCTGCAGCTTGTGGTGGGGAGGAAGATGCCTGCTTTCACCTTGGTGACCTATAAGGAAGGGGAGCATCGGCTGAGCGTAAAAACAAAGAGAAACTCAAAAACCCCACAGCCCCAAGCGCCAGGCCATTTCCGTTGCCAGTGGAGGGCTTCAAAAGGCGTGTGGTAGTGGTACCCAGAGACGTGCTTTAGTGGTGGGTTTGGCAGTGCTGGGGGAACAGTTGGACTCAATGCTCTCAGACATCTTTCCCAACCATTGTGATTCCCAAACACCAACTCTGCCACAGAGTCCAAGGAGCATTTGGACAATGCTCTCAGGCACATGGTGGGATTTTTGGGGCTGTCCTGTGCAGTGCCAGTAGCTGGATGTTGATGATCCTTTTGGGTTCAGGGTATTCTGTGGTTTTATGATTTCCACACCAGGTACTGCACCAGTTACAATCCACGTGTGGTTTGCTGCTCCCTCATAACTACTGGATGTGCTTTTGATGCCGTTTTGGTTTTTACCCTTTTTTCTTTTATATATTCTCTGTATCCTTTACACATATACTTGTAGCTTTGTAGCTTCATATTGTAGCTTAGTTTCAACATTTTCCTAGGCAGAAAGACAAAACAAATTCCAGGATCCCTGTGCTATCTTGGTTCTCCTTAGAAACCAAGGCTGAAACCAGCTTTCCGAAATATACTTTTGTAAACAGGGCCTGGGTGTCATCCTGAGGTGGGAGAATCTAGAAGGTACTAGAACTGGGGGAATTACTTCACCAGGCAGGTTCCTAATTGGGGGTTCTTGTCAGATATGCTAATTTGCAGGATCTGTAAAAATTGTACACACCTCACACGGGATGTGCATCTTCGGCCTTTTCTACCTGACGAATCTGTGCGTCTGAGGATCCTCGTATAAAAGTACCCTTTTTTATCACCGTAACTGTGTTTGACACATGTTTTTAGGACCAGAGGAAAAGGCATCACTTTTATGCTTTTGCCGCTGAGTCTGGGGATGGTGCTGGACTCCACATGCTTTGCCCTTGGTCACCTTCCCTCATTCTTGTCTCCACGCAGTATTTATAGTAAATCATATTAGAAAGGAGTGCTAAGGAGGAAGCATGATTCATCCTCCTTGAAACCAGCACTGACATAAATAAAGGCAAAGTGCTTACTACGCGTTTTTTATTATGGTACTTACGGACAGGTTGTACTAATTTTGGGGTGCACAGAGTAAACCCAGGAAGGCTACGACTCCAAGAAGTCCAGTTTCACCACAGCACAGGCTGTGTTTTTAAAAAACCCAACCAAAACCCAGCTGGCCTTCTTGAAAGTGCATGTGCGTGGCAGCACAAGGCTTTTGGGACAGCTCGTTGCCTTCCAGATTTCACTGCGTGTCTTTGGCTGTTCCATTGGTTTCTCAGGGCTTTGCTGTCACGCAGGAGCAGAGATGGCTGTGAGCTCAGGTATCATCTTTACCTGTGAGGATGGTGAGGCCCTGGCACTAGTTGCCCAGAGAGGCTGTGGCTGCCCCTGGGATAGTGGAAGGTGTCCCTGTCCATGGCAGGGGGTTGAAATGAGATGAGCTTTAAGGTCCCTCCCAATTTAAGCCATTCTAAGCCATTCTATTGTCACAGGTCTGGAATAGGATGTGCAAATTGTAGCAGAAAAGGGTTCTCTGATGAGGGGATGGACAGAGAGGATGTACAGAGGATGCTGGGTGCGGAGACACCCTGCCAGCGGCTCTCAGACCGTGTGAATCTGGGCTGCCAGCAGCGCGGCACGGGCAGCGCCGGTGACAGATCGTATCTCAGCTGGGCACGGGCTGCGGTCCCAGCCGGCTGCACAGCACACTCGGACGGCCTTTGCGTGGGAGGGATGAGGCCCCGGCGCTGTGCAGCAGCCGCACCTCGCTGGCCCCTCGCCCCGTGCGCCGCGGCACCGGGCTGGCTCCTCTGTGCCCTGGGGTGGTCGGGGCACAGCAGAGCGCCACCAGCCCACAAACCGGGGCCCCTTTCTGCGAAATGGAACAGCGCTCAGAACCGAAACCCTCTGTATGTCCCGCCCGCCCGCCTCCCCTCCGGGGCGGTCTGCTATTTTTACCAGGAACGAGGTGATTTCCTCTTCTCTTTCTTCCTTCCCCCTGTTCGTAGAAAAGATCCCAAGTGCCGAGCACAGGGCAGGGCACTCCTGCGAATAAGAGCAGTGACCAGAGGCACTTGTCACAGAGAAGCCTCTTTGGTCAGCTCTGGCCACACTGCCCTTGCCTTCTCTTGCACGTGTTGCCTTGGTGGGAACCAGAAGTGTGCAATGAAACTGGCAGAAAACCTGCTTCCCTGTGGCAGGAATCATCTTAGGAACATTTTAACTTGGATGAAAACCTTTCCAGTGGAAGAAAAGTGAAAAGCAATTGGTTTTGCTTCCCAGGTTCCTGTCCTCTCCTTGGGTGAGGGATGAGGAAATGCCATCCTGACTTTGCTGTGCCTCCCCCAGCCTTTCAGATCATCATCACCCTAGCTGAAAGGCAGCATTTGGTTGGGGTTTTTGGGGGGAATTTGGGATTTGCATTTCTGGGTCTGTGGGGAAGATTGCACATAGGGCAGGGTTGTAGGAAATGGGTGCTGTGGTGGGAGCTGGGCCACTGGCAGCTCCCA
>NW_008238838.1:6585535-6587217 GCF_000691975.1 Corvus brachyrhynchos
CCCAGCGTGCAGGGTGCTGAGTCAGCGGTACCCGAGAGTTGGGTCAGCGCTGGAGCTGCCAGGGGATGCCCCAGACCTGCATGTGGGATTCCCCCAGCCCAGCCCTGCCCACGGATCTGGGGAGGGACACTGGGATCTCGGGATGCAGAGGCAAGCACTTGTATTGATTTCTGGCTTCTCTGACCCTTTAGCTGGAGGCAGCTCTTCCCTCAGTGTTGAACCAAACGTAGCTTAAAGCGGTGCAGAAATGTTTATCAACCCTTCCCTTGCAGCAATGAGCACTGGCCAATGCATTATTTAGCAGGGTGGGATCTGTGGCAGGCTGCCCTGGAGCGGGGGCCATGACCAGCCAGCACATGGGTGGTGGGAGCAGGGGCCTCTGGTGGGTTGTGTGCCAAGGATGCAGGCATCACTGGGAGGAGAGCTTACACTGGACCTTGCTCTGGGAGAGAGACCCGTCCAGCTCTGCCTGGCCAGAAGATGGGAAGAGGATGGCAGAAGAGTGGACCGTGGTGCTGGGGGGGCTGAGTGAGGCGTCACAGAGGTGGCATCTCCTGAGGATGGCACTCAGGATGCTTTTTGCCTTATCCCGTAGTGCCGTTGCCGCATGGTGGGGCACCAAAGGCTCAGCCGGCACCGGCAGCTGTGCCACATCCTCCTCTGGCTGGAGGTGGAGAACAGCTCGCTCCCTAATTAGCACCTTTGTTGCTAAGTGAATGAAGCGGCCGTGCATGGCGAGCTTCCCGCCAGCAATCCGTGTGTCGAGGAAGGGGCCTTCCATCATCACCACATGCAGTGCTGCGGCGTGCAGCCGTGGGGACCAGGGTGCCAGAGCCGAGCTGCTCACAGCCCTCCTGCTCTGGGGACCGTGTGCTCCAGGGACTGTGGCTCTGCTGCTCCGCATGCCCCGGGCAGCCCAGCCCTGCCTCAGCAAAGTACTGATTTACCGTGGGCCCGTGACGGTCATCCTCCAGGTGCCACCACTGTCACCTCTTGTGCCGAGGGTTGCTGCTGAGGCAGCCCTTCTGCTCCGGTCTGCCGCACGTGTATTTTCAATTACCTCTGGTCACCTCTCACACAGCGTCTGCCCTGGCTGGCTGGGTCAGACATGAGTTAGCTGCAAGTGTCACTGTGTTAAAGGGAATAACCGTGCTGTCTTCGGAGGGATGGTAACGACGGATGCCTGTGGAATGACAGCCTGTGGCAGTGCTCATTAAACAAGACTCCATTTGGATTGCCAAATCCCTTTGACTCTTCCCGAATCATCTTCTGCCCCATCCTGGCTCTGCATCCCGGCATTGGGGTTTTATTATTTTATAGGTGCTGTAACGTTCAGGCTGTGCCGTGCGGCAGTGGTCGATACGCTCTCCCCATCATCCTCCTCCTCCTCCTTTTCAGAGAAGTGTTGGGTGCCTGGAGCATGTGGGGGCTCCTGGCCTCCAGACGTGTTTTGGAGCCAGAATATCCCGTGTTTAGGGGTGTTTGTTGGAAAATACATAATATTTGTACTTATGAGTGATGGTTTTGTCATTTTCAGTGTCTGTTGCTGGTGACTGTATATACTTTGTGTATAAACTTTGCCTTTTCCTTAGTAAATAATGCCAGGGAAACGAGGGTTAAAAGCATCATGACTGTCTGGGCACAGAGGTGGGGCTGTCCCTGTACTGCTGCCTGTACCAGCT
>NW_008238838.1:6587338-6601308 GCF_000691975.1 Corvus brachyrhynchos
AATGGTGCTGAGCATCATTTTCTCCCAACAAATTATTGTTCTTGCAAGAGCAGATTTGAAATCTATTTAACTTTTCAGTGCCCTGTACCCCTTTAAACGTTACCCCTTTAAACGTTTCCAGTGTGTTCTCGCTGATGGGTTACCTTTTCTTTCCCCTTGGGCTATAATTAGTGTCCTTTACACAGAATTGCCTTAGAATTGGATTTGAAGAAGATAAGAATCAAATTACCAGTATTTATCTTGTAAATTCCAAAAGATCTACTGAGAGGCACTGTACAAGAAGGATTTTTAAAATATCGTGCTCTAAAAACACCAACCTCCCCTGAGGGTCACATCTGCAAAATACCTTGGGATGCAGGACAGGGTCAGAAGGGAGACCGGATGGTTCCTTCCCCACCAAAACCCTGCTGGTGGGCTGGGGGAACAGCTTGCTGGCAAAATACCTCCCCAGGTAGGTGAAGGTGCCGAGTCAGGGCAAGCATCCCCACTCCCGGTGGGTGACTGGACGCAGGTAGGGAGCATTATCTCAGGCTGGGCTTTGGTCTTGGCTTTCATGTCTGGTCCCATGTAGGCTGGAGAGGAGGAGCCTTTGAAATGCCACCTCTCTCCCACTTTTCCAGGCTCTGACCTTTTCCCCATTCTGACAGGCAGTTCTCAGATGATGAGGTGAGTTGAGCGCCAGAAGTGGATGGAGGTAATTTTGGTGGGCTCTGTTTTGGCAGAAATTAAGCATCTGCATTTAAATGAAGGAGATGGAGAGCCCGGCCAGCTAAGACTGTATTTTCATAGCATAAACAGTTACAGAAGAAGATTAATGGCATCTGTGTAAACAGTTCGTCGCAGCAGCGAGGGGTTGGGGTTTTTTAATAGTTAGAAAATACTAAGGGTGGCTGGAGGCAGGAGACACCATACTTCCCTCCTGCTCACACCTTCCACCTCCCTGTCCATCCCACAGTAAGTATTCCAGCCACCCTCAGCCCCTCTCTCCCTTCTCACCGTAAATTACATATTAAAGTAGCCTGGTAACTGAGCGCTGGTTGCTGCGCGATAAGCTCCGGGAAATCGATATGTTTGCCATGTGCCTGCTTGTTTATGACACCTGCCTGCCGAGCAGTCGAGCAATGTTCCGCGGGCCCGGGCTGCGCTCACGGGAGGGGCTGCAGCAGCACTAAAGGATTTTTTTGTTCCCCAAGTGAGATGTTGCCCCGAGCTGCCTGGCAGCATCCTGTCAGGGGGGTAAAATAACAGCAGTGATGATATTTGGTGATGCAGAGCACAGGGAGGCGGGTACGATCAGGGTGTGGTTCACAGCTTTGTTCATTTTTGGGGCTTCTCCCGGCCCCTCCAAAGGTTTCTGCTCTGCTTCCATTTGCCACCTCCATGGGTAGGTGTGGGAGTGGAGCCCAGGAGTTTAAGCACTCATTTTGTGCACCCTGGGCAGGGAGGAAGCTGCCCACACACAGCACTTTGCGGGGGGGGTTTGGCATCTTCAGAGCACTGTGCCACGAGCCGCGAGGCAGGGACCGTGCATTCGGCACTGTGACACAGAGGGCCCGTTGGCTGCATCCCGGTGCTCGGGATGTGCCCCAACCCCTCAGTCTGCAAGCAGCCAACCCCAGCTCAGCTCATGAAATGGGATAGCCCTGACTTGAGAAAATTCTCCTCAGCTTCCCAGCCCAAGAGTTTGGGTGCTTTGCCAGTGCAAGGGTGGGTGCCTGCTCCTGTCCCCCATGCACCAGTGGGGCTTTGGGGTGGGAGCAGACATTTTTTTCTGAAATCCCAACTCAGCAAGCTGCATTAATTGACCTTTTGACCCAGATGTGAAGTTGGGAGGTAAAAGATACAGCTTGCAAGATTTTTATAAAACTGTTGACCTCTCACAAGATTAACTCAGAGATAATAGTAATTATCAACAGCTTATGGTGAGTCCAATCGATGGTGAACTTTACCTCCTGCCTAAAACTGAAGGTCGGTCATCTGCTGCAGCGGAGATAACTGCCACGGGCGTTCCGACCGCCGTCAGCCAGCAAACGTCCCTGTACAGAGGAAATCCCTGAATGGAGCATGTGTGGTTCCTGTGGGAAAATGGACTCACGGGACAGCTCAGTGCAGTGCCCAGGCATGGGGTTTGGGGATGCTGAATGCTGCAGCTGAGCTTCAGTACAGAGCAAACAGCCTCCCTGGCACTGTGCTGGCACACCAGGACAGTGGCTCCCTTGGGATGCTTGGATCGGGGAAGTGGACAAGGAGAGGCAGCACCCTGCTCCAAAAAGATACTTCATCTTCCCTAGCTTTTGATTGTGTGCTTTCACTTTTTATGTACAAAAGATTGTCTATTTAATTAACTTGAGAATGCAATTTCAAAACCACTAATGCTTTACACATGACAGCTTTTAAAATACAAGTAGTGTTCCAGTACTGCTCCGTGCTCCCTCTGCCTCTTCTGGGTTGTTTTGGAGACAAACATTCCCTCCCAGCAGACCCCGATTCTTGAACAGGATTTGAACCGATTTGGGGTGTTTGATCCTGGGTTTGACTTGTCAGTGTGCCTGGGCTGGCAGGAGCCCTCCATAAGCAATGGCAGCAATTCTCTCCATGTCTTTGTCTTTTCCTGGATGTCACCTGTTAAGCTCCAGCCAGCCAGTACTGTGAGCAGGAGCATCTTCTCTCTGGCACTGGCGAGCAGGCCTAATTTCTGTTCCTTAAGCCTTGGGTTTCTCTTTATTACCTTTTTTTTGGTAGAGCTGGTTTCTAATGGACATGCTTCTGTGCACACCCTCACTTTGACTCCTCACCTGAAACACCCTTCAGCCTTTCCAGGTTCATTAGTTTTTACCAGGCATCTTTAAGTTGTCCTGAATGGATGAGGTGGGGGGATGCTGCAAAGGCTGGCCAAGTGGATGCAGCATGGTCAGCCCAGGCAACTTATCCAAAACCTGCCCACCCTTGCTGGTGTGAGACCCCAGGGTGCCCTCACTGCGACCCCCACCCAGCACATGGATGAGCCCCAGAGCCGACTCCTCTCACTTCCCTCCCTATCAAGGGGAGTTGCAGGTGGCTCTGGGGAAACCCCCGATTTTCCCTCCCACGTGCCTTTCCCCCAGCCTGGCGCAGGGAAACCGGGTGGGAACCTGGAGGCGAGTACTGGATTTGTGGTTAAAAACTCCGGCGTAGGAGGCTGACTGGGACCATACGGCTTTATCATTCATTAATTCCTGTGCTCATTCATCCCCCTATTTAAACTTCTCTGTAAAGACGGGAGCTACAGATGGTCTTTTGGTACCCGCTTTAGCCGTCAGCCCTCGGCCCCGACAAAGGGGTACAGAGGGAGCAGCAGAGTGTACAAAATATTTCCAACCATTAGAAATCGAGGTCTCATTCACCGGCAGCTCCTGTTTTGAAAGCGAATTTATGCGAGAGCATCGTAACCCCTGAGCCAGAGCATGGCCAGGAGTGCGGCTGCACTGAGGGGCAGCATCAGCCACTTTTGCCTGCGATAGTTTGGTGCCAGGTCACTGTTTCCAGTTTTCTTTGAGAATTTGTTACCGTTATGACACCAACATCACGCTCTGGTGCGGGAAGCAGTGACCAGAGTGTGCCTGGCAGGGATGCTGTACCTCAGGTATCCCAGGGCAGCTCGTGCTGGGTGGTGGTTTGTCCTTGCTGTTTGCTGGCACAGCGGCCACCACGTTCCCAGTGTGTCGTTTTACATGTGGTGGCAATGACATGCTGAGCCAGGGATGCGCTGGGGCTGCAGTGCTGGGAGTGACACCCATGACACCTCTACCTGCCCATGCCCCAGTTCCCACAGGTGTTTCAAGTCCCACAGGCACAGGGGGAGCTCAGGGCTCCCACAGGGCTGCCCTCAGGAAAGGTTTTCAGGGAGGCACTAGGGCTGCGAGGATGCCGGCGTGTGAGGGGGTCGCAGTCGCACTCCTTGGCAGAGGAGGAATTGCCAAGGTCGTGGAGAGACTGTGGAGCTGCTGGGGCACACGGGGGACATTTCCTTAACAAACAGACTGGCTGGCTGCTGCCAAGGGGGCTCCAGACCTGATCCTGGGCACAGCATTCCTTGGCGTGCTCCATCCTTTCTGCAGGAAAGTCGGGACCAAAAGTTTTCTCATGGAAAAACCAAATTCTGCGATCTCGTTTTTGCACATGCTGTGCTTAAATATTAACACCAATTGAGCAAATTGCCTTTTAACTGCCTTTATTTGCTTTCATTAACGGTATAATTTAAAAGCTCCCGAATTTGCATGGAACCTGTTGTGCATGTTGGGGAGGGGATGAGGCTGCTCATAAATGAATTAATTGTGAGCGAGCCTCCTTGGGGAGGTCCCACGGTGCCAGGATGGCTCAGCAACGCCTGGGTTTGGGACGCCGCGTACTTTTGGCCGGGGCCAGGGGGAGTGGAGTGTGTTGTCAGTGCTGGCGTCCCACTCAGAGCTTGGCTCGCCCGGAAGGTATTTATTTATTTTTCAGCAAAACATGTTGTACACTGAGCAAAACTAATTATGGAGAGCTGAGGCAGCGTCTTCCTGTTGGTGCACCGGTACTGGAACCAGTGCAGGAGGGTAAAACTGCAGGGGAGAGTTGCCAGTGCCGTGCCCCTGTCACTGTGCCCCGGTGTGGGGCCCTGCAGCAGCCAGCAGCATCTGCCTGCATAGCTGTGCCATGAGATGACAGGTTCCAGCGTGACTCCAGCCAGCGGCCGCTCGCTCCCTCTGCGCAGATGTTTGTGTGGTTTTGGGAGCAAAGCCAGCTCGGACACGGTGCATGCAATGCGGTCCTGTGTGCTGCACCGTGCAGTGCTGACGGCTCCGCTCAGCCTGTGCGAGCTCCTTTGACACCTCCCATTTCCATGGTGTTTCCCAAAAATACATGTTTTCCAAGGGAGATTTCGCAGTCAGATGGGCAGCAGTGGCCCCAGTCCCTGAGCTGCTGAGGTGCTTCCTTTGCTGCCACCTCCTCACCCTGGGCACTTGGGGCTCTCCCCAAAGGCCAGTGCAGTGCAGATACATTAATTTGCTGCCTTGACAAGGTGCATAATGTTCACTTCCCAACTTGTAATTGGAAATAATTAGTTCTTTGTCCTCCCCGGGAACTCCTGAGGAGGCGGCGCAGACCTGGGCAAAGGCAGCGGCACTGGCGGAGGACAGGAGGAGACCAGTCCATGGCTGGGAGAAACCTCTGGGGAATCCTTGTGGAGGGAGGCGTTTCCAGCCTGTCCGAGGGCATCTCTCCTGGCGGAGAAGGACTGTGTAAGAGCCCAGCGTTACAGTTTCATTAATCAAAGACACTTCCACTGCCCCTGTACAGCAGTATGGCTGCTGCACCTGTCCCTCCCTGATGGCTCCCTAATTTATCTTCTCAGGGAAAGGGGGGATGCACTGCTGCTCCCCAGTCCTGCTGCCAGTGCTGAGGCCATCGCACTGTGCTGTTCTCCTTCCCAAACTTCTGAAGCCCAGCCAGCATGAGGAATACTTCAGGAGACTATCTGGAAGCCCGTGAGCACAGGGCAGGCAGTGTGCACAGAGCAAAGGCAAGACCCCCAGCTGGACTCCTGCATGCTTGAGGTTCTCTGATCCCCTCTCCAAGGGAGATGTCTCTGCCCGTCCCCAAAATACAGGCATAAAACCCCAGTGGGTGCCAGACAGTCACATCCCAGGAGCCCAAACCGTCCCTCCAGAAAGGAGGACAATGCACAGATCCAGGCGGTGGCAGATTGGAATTGGGCATCCTTAATTCTAGCTACAAAAACACAGTATTTTGGAGTTGCTAATAATAAGAAAGTGTTTTCATCAAAGCTTTATTCGTCTGTGTGCTGACATCTGGAGAGCCAAGATAGATATTTTCCTTACGACTGTATTTCCAAGCCATGAGCTCTTCCCTGGCTGTTAATTAATCCTTTGTAGTTTAGCAACTGATGAAATCATGACTCTATGAAATTTTAATCCTTGCACTGTATAGGCACAGCTGACATTATCAGAGGACCCCAGGTGTGTGCTTGAAATTAGTTTGTTGAATCTCTTGCATATTTGATTACCTTATAAAACTCCTCGGGATCTAGGCCGCTCATGGGAGCGGCAGCGTTTGTCTGTGGTTCGTGCCGATTCCTGGCTGCAGTTCCCAGGCAGGTGAGCCAGGGCAGAAACCAGGGATGCACCAGGGAGGGGCATTGGCATCGTCAGCATCTCCATAGGGAAGTGAGGGGTGGGAAGCACATGTCTCCCTTATGGAACAGAGCAGCCAAGCTGTGGATTGATTCCATCTGGTACCTGGGGGCTGTTCCTACTCCCTGAAGGTGCAGTGCTCAGTGCAGGGAAGCAGCTCCTGGGCTCATCCGAGCTCATCCCTGCGGCAGCTCTGTGGGTACCACCCTCTTCCTGATGCATGTCCAGCCTTAGCCCTGTGGTCGGGTCATTGGTGAGAGTGGAAATTAAGACAGAATTCCCCCTACCCTAAAGTTCTCCCCCTCATTTAAGTTGCTCTGTGCTCCAGCACCCCAGTAGCATATCCACTTTCCCCTGTCTCCCTGCTTTTGGCTCCATGGGGACTTCTGCCATTTCCTTGGGGCTTCAGGAGCTACAGGCTCCCCCTTCTCTGGGGAGCAGCAGCATGATGCTGCCTGGACCATCCCAGGACTGTTGTCTCTGGAAAGCATCCAATGCGTCGTGCTGAATGCTTTCCCTGTGTCACAGAATCCCAGAATGGTTTGGCTTGCAAGGGCCCTTAAAGCTCATCCAGCTCCAATCCCCTGCCATAGACAGGCACATCTTCCACTAGCCCAGGCTGCTCAGAGCCAGGTGTCCCAACCATCCTGAAGGTCAGGAGGAAGGAGTGGCCGAGGCCAGCACTTCGCTGGTGCTCCAATGGCACACGTGCTGCTACGGAAACCAGATGACGAATATATTTTTAAACTTGGAATCTGTGAACCGCTTATTATTTCTGAATTAGGAATCAAAACATCTGCATAATCATGCCGCTGCTGCGGCAGATGTACTCAGCACGAAGGTCACTTTGCTGTTTTGTCGAGATCTTGTATGATTTTAAAGAAGCAGCTCCCCCCGTGCTCTCCTGACGCCTCTGACACCCGTGTCACGTCGGCTCACCACGATGCCCGGCGCAGCCCGGGGCCGAGTTTGCCCGGCACAGCAGCAAGCGCTCCTCTCCCAGTGCTCAGCACGTCACTGTCACCAGATGCCTGAAGAATGGGGATGATGATTTTGGACGGCGCATTAGCGCCGGCTATTCCGAGCAGGGCCGCGTGCATTGCCACGCGTTAACCCCTCGGTGCTCAGCGCTCCAGCCCCACTGTGACAGTGTGGAATCATGGAGCTGTTTGCATCGGTCTCCGGTATCCAGGCAGTGCAGCAGAGATGCAGGGCCAACCCCTGGGGTGGCAGAAGCTGCTGACACCCAGTACCATCACTCAGTGGACCTTCAGTAAATTGTGCAGTGGCTGCATTCCGAATCCCCTTTTGAAAGCTGCAGATCCACCCAACTCTGGGCCTGGGCAGCATCTGTGCCCCCATGGTCCTGCTGTGACGGACAGGGGAAACTTCCCTCTGCCAGCTGCACCCCTTGGATACAGCTGATGGCTTCCCATCTGTGCTTGTCCCACCTGGTGCGAGCCCATGGACCCTCTTGCTCGGGGGTCTGGAACACACAAAGGGAATGTTCACATGGATAAAGCTTTCTCCTGGGGAATTCCATTCAATAATGAATATTGAACACAGATCTGAAACCAGGACCTCAGAATAAGTTTAAAAAAGAAAAATCTGTATGCTGCCCTTTTTGCTGTGGCCAGTTTGTCTTTTCCCAACCTGTGGAGCTCAAGGCATCATTCCGGTGGGATGCTGGGAGCAGCGGATGGGAGATGCTCCACACATGCTTGGCCCTGGCCAGCAGTGCATTTTGAGAGTCACTGCCCTTTGGCAGCATTTGTTCACATTTGTTGTGGGCAAGCTCTAAAAAAAGATTGGAATTGTATGTTCGGTGTTTGTGGCCTGGTTCTTTTCAGGTAAGGCAGGACAGCAGGATCCTTTCCTTGGCTTTTTTCAAAGGGGAAGTGTTGGCATCATGTGGAATGATGTCACTCCGCAGCATCTGGTTTGAACTCATAAATTAGCTCATGGTAAGTATAAATATTGTACGGGCAGGGAATTTCAGTGCTCTCTATTGATAGCTGTCCCCTCCCCCTGGTTGTTTGTTTGGGATTTTTTATATTAAACCATTCAGAAATAGTAAAATCTTTATTTCCAGCTCCTGTAAGATTTCTTTATTTATTTGCTTATTTTTAGCAGCAGTGGTGGTTTGAGGGCAGGTTTTTTTTGTTAGTTTTTTTTTTCTTCTTAATTTATTAAAGCGAAAGGAAGGTCTCAGCTCCCTTCCCCCTTCCCCGTGTCCTTAATAGCTCTCCCTGCTATTTTAATCCACCGGGCTGGAAGCTGAGGCCAGAGCAGTGACTGCAGGAGCTGAGCCACCAGGACCATGGCCCGCACGCTCCGGTATCAGTCACCGAGTGTTGTAAATAGCCATGTCAGGAGAAAGATCACCCTCTTGGCAGCTCAGGTGTGATGCTGGTGTCGGATGATGGAGAATGTGGGGTTTGCAGCCGCTTGGTGCCCGCTGACCTTGGCTTCCTGCTCTGTCCCCGCTACAAACAAGATGTGGCTCCACTGCCTTGATCTTGATAAAATAGATCGGGGATGAATCAGTTTCATATCAATTTACCCAGGCAAGGGAGGCACCAGTGGAAAGGGGGTGGCGGGGAGGTTTTTTGGGGAATGCAGAGTGGCTCTGGTCCCGTTTTGGCTGTCCAGTGTTCAGTGCACCACATGTGCCGTGGTGGGGCTGTGCTGGCTGGCGGCTGTCCCTCTGGCAGGGCACTGCCATGGTGGCCCAGTATAAATAAAATCAGAAGGCTCCCATAAAACTCCATTATTGCTGTGGCACAAAGTTAGCACCACTGGAGGTTTGTGCTCCCTGGCACTTGTGCACAGCAATGAATATTTTATAGGAAAGGAAATACTTAACGTCTGAATCTTTTTATAGCTCTGACATTCCCATGGGTGTGAGCTGCCCCTCGCACCCTCACCCTTCGCCAGCACTCATGGGGCTGAGCCCCCGCAGCATCCCCCGCTCCCGCAGCATCCTCTGGTCCCACTGCCCACAGCATCTGCCAGCCCCACATCCGCGCAGGACCCCCGTCCATCCCATGGCATGGCGTTCCTGGGAGATGCAGGGGAGCAAACCAGGGAAATGCAGCAGGATGGATGGGGAAGATCTGTGGAATGGGGATCTCGACCTGATGCATGGGCATTGGGAGATGCAGAAAAACTGCCGTGGAAGTCCCAAGTACAGATTTCTGGTGCAGGACTCTGAGCACTGCACTTTTGCATGCTTTTGCCTGGCTTTGGGCTGGTCAGGACTCAGCTGTTTTGCTTGTATCATGCAGCCTCCCAATTCCCCCACTGTGTTTTGTGTCCAAAATTTGGATTGGGCAGGATGTGGGCAGGGATGTGCAAGCCCCTGCAGCCGTGGCTCTCCCATGCCAGGCTGTGTTTCAGCCACACACTGCTCCAGGCTTTGTCTCGGGGCTCGCTGCTCCAACAGGTACCGAGTGAACCTCAGCTGCGCCGGTGCCTTTCCTCGGCAGCGAGTGGTTCTTGCCTCCCCTCGGTAGCTGGCCACCCTGCCAAGCTGTGCCCTGGCCTGGAGATGACAAAGTGCCCTTTAGTTAATTGCAGAACGGATCGCCTGGAGTTAAAAGTTCTGATTTATATGACTATGGCTCTAACTGCTCAATAACATGGGCCCGTAATCTACTTTCATTTCAAACAGAAGGGTGATTTATGGGGCAGCATGCCACTTTAGCTCAGAAATGAGGTGTTCAACATATGCTCTGTTGACATAAATTTGGAATTTATCGCTCCTGTCAAAACTGCCTGTTGGACAAAGGTGCGCATTAAGGCAATAAATGGCTTGGAATAGTTTTCTGTCAAATTTCCTAACCATTGTATTCACTCTGTTTGTGGGGGAAAATACACACTTAAAAGTAATCAAACGGCCAAGAGCCATGCGTCTTGTTCAGGGCGGAGGGAGGGGAGGGGGTCTCCTCCTGCTTCCCGAAAGGGGTGGTGGGGAGGGGCTGGGATACAAGAGTTCCTCAAGTAAGGACAGCAGAAGGCCATTTTAGGCAGGGTTTTAAGCAGCCAGAGCAGAGATTTACTTGTGGTGGTAGTGGGACACTTGCAGTGGTCTTTAGGTACCAGGGCTGCACCCATACCCACACCCTGGTATGCTCCACCAAACTCCTGCACCCTGAGATGCTCTGCCAAACCCCTGCATCCCCGAGGAGTGGTCATCCGCGTTTGCCACCAACCCCAGCCTTTTCACACAAAGCACCCTGTGGAGAAAACTCATAATTTTTACACCACGCAGTCTCGCTGGAGTCGCCGTCCCTTTGAAGTGCTTTTTGTGGGGCATTTACAGGCCTTTTTAATTACTGGCAGCTTGCGAGGGGCCAGCCTCTCGCCCAGCTTTTGTTTGCCGGTGCTGGGCGGGGAGGGAGTGTAGCTCGGTTTGCATTCTGCCTGGAGAGCCCCTAGCCAAAGCCCTGTGCTGGGGCTCACTTGGGAAGGTCGGATCCAGCCCTGGGACACTGTGCCACGGGCATCCTTGTTGCCCTGGGCATCCTCATCGCCCTGGGCCATCCTCTATGCAGGAGCATCCTTGAGTGATACCTCACAGCCTGGAAGCTTTGGCTGACTTTGTTTCCATGCAGTTCAAGTGGGACACTGAGTAGGAATTAGAGGAAAACCCCCTTCTTACAAAAAAGGTGCTTTATCCGCTTGCCTCTGTTCTCCATCCCATGGGCGCCTTCTCGGCTCATGTGCTTGTAGGGACCTTGCAACAGAAAGGAGCACGATTTCAGCCTCAGATCAGAATAATAAAGCATGGTTTATCTTTTGGCACAGAGTTTGGGCAGCACTGGAGCACTGGGATGTATTATAACGCCCTTCACTCCCCCACCCACTCTTTCTGGAGGCACAACTTCAGAAGCACATATTGATCTTTCTCCTCAGATCTTAACAGCCCAAGCAGCCGTAATACCTTGCTTACATCTGCCAGGTTTTTGTGCAGTTTTGCAACATCTCCTTAATCCGGCAAGCAGAAATAGAACATTTCAATCATATTTCGCTACCGGGAAATGGAGCAGATAAAGCGCTTTAAGACCTTGTTGAAAGGGACCGTGCAAGATGGCGAGTGATAAGAACGTCCTAGAAGCAGGCGCTCAGCGGAAAACTTTTGTCGCCACTAAAATTTGTTGATAGAGATATTGCAACTAAATTACTCATTGAGCACCCCTGTGCCCCATTGAAACAATAGAGAGAGGATGTGACTTGGGGATATCGTAGCGCCCTGGGCAGTAGCAGGTGCGGATTTCCAGGGCACCATGGCACCCGTGGGGTTGGGGGTCTCCTCATTTCATTGTTGCCCCACTCTGCGCTGGGAAGAGGGGAGAAGAGGTCGTGCTTGCCATAGGTTTGGGAGATGGAGAGGAAGGAAACTTGTCATTCTGTTTCTCTGTTTCTTGAGACTCACTTTAAAAACCCCCAAACCTCCATGTTGTACTTCTCAATTAGACTGTAATTTGGGAAAAAGGCGTTCTGGCCTCAGAAGGAGCAGTGTGGACCTGGAGTTTGCAGTGCTCTTCCTAACAAAGTGGTTTTAACCTGGTGTTAAGTGCAGGAGTGAACACAGCCCAAGCCAGGGAGTGTGACAGGCATGTCCCAAATTAAAAATGCAAAATGAGAAGGTTGTCACTTATTGAGCTGCTCGTTGGCAGAGGAGCCCTGTCAGGAGGCTGGTGTTTTATTTATTTTTGCCAGGCGGATAAATCCTTTGGATTGTAAACCTTCTTGGCCTGAATTCGTGCATGACTCCTAATCCTCTGCTATGACACAGTGAATTCAGGACAAGCCTGATTAATAATTACATTATACAGCAAAGTTGAGAGTTGAAACCAGCTCCTGCTCCTTTCCCTTCTGCTCTGCAACATTCACTCACTGCTGAACATCACAGGGTCTTCTCCTGCTGACTCTTCCTGTGCTGCTGTTCAGTATCCTGCAAGGTGGGATGTGGGGCTGGCAGCCAGGGAACAAGCCCCTGAGCCCCATGGGGCAGGGGTGGTTTGGGGCTCTGGGCTCTCTGAAGCAGTGAGGGGTGATCCTGCTTGGAGTCAGAGCAGCAGCAGCTTTGCGCCAATAAAACTTACACCTCGGGGGAAGTCCGGCGGGAGCTCGCAGGCACATGGTCCTCGCAAGCCTGCACAGCTGGGGCTGAGCCCTCCCACAAGAGGATCCACATCCAGCCCTGGACAGGACCATCCCTGTTTTGTCTTTGGCAGCAAGGCAATAGAAATACTCTCGTCCTGCTGCCGCGCGATGATAAGTGGTGGCTGCGATCAGAGGTCAGCAGGCAGCTATGGGCTGTGTTACTCCTCAACACACACAAATACTTCTCTGTTTACAGCATCTGATGTTGAAACTTTGCACATGCTGCTGTCCGGAGTCCTCCCCAGCCATAGGTCTGAGTGGTTCATGGTGACTGAGGGCTGGCGGGCAGCAGCCTATGCATTTGGGGCTCAGGGGCATTGATCAGCATGGCTGTCCAGCCCAGAGCCAGGTGGCTTTGTAAAGAGTCTATTTGTCACCAGTGGAGGTTGTGAAATAAAGCACCAAGCCCCCATTCCGGGGCTGTGCAACTGCTAGTTCCGGGCACTGTGTCCCTCCATGCGCCCTTAGCAGCAGAGGCTGTCGTGGGGACCAAGCCTCAGGGTGCTCCCCTGCAGGGTGGTGGGGGCTAAGCAATGGCTGGTCCCAAAGGGGAGGGGAAATGGGGCTGGAGGGGCTGCCAGGGGCAGCAGCGATGTCTTTGGAGAGAGATGGGATTAGGTTGAGTTCATTGATAGTTGTAGACTTGGACAGTGCTCCTGTAATGCTGCCTGTTAAAGGTCATTCCACTTGGTCCAGAGCTTGATCACCCAAAGATGGAGCATCAACGTCTTCACAGCAAAGAATGGGCAATAACGCAGAGTTTGGCCACTGTGGCCGAGCCTGGCACCCCTTGCTGTGATCAGTGCCTGTGGCCAGTGCCCTGGGCAGAAAGGCCCTTCCTGGTCGCCAGGATGTGGGGGATGCTCAGCCCTCCAGCACGCTGTGGGGTGGGAGACGCAATCGGAGGTTGTGCAATGCCGCCTGGGCGTAGCTCGGTGTGTACCTGGGGCTGCCAGGAAACGGTGAGTGGCATGTTTCCTGTTTGCAAGCTGGTGGTTGTGTTTGTTGCTTGTGATTTGTGTCGTGCTGAATTTGGATGGAAATTGGGATTTGGTAGGAAATGCACACAAACAACCTCTTAAAGTGGTCAGGATTTTTTCTTGGAGTACAGTGCCTTTTTCAAAAGCACTCCGAACATGGGGAAGGAGTTTGCCAACACAGACCTTGCCTTAACTCCAGATTTCAGATGTATTGAGTTTATCAAAAGACTCCAACAATAGCAACAATGACAAACACTGATGGGAAGAGGGTTGTCTCCTCAGTCCTGGGGAGTCACATGGGACCCCCCGTCCATGCCCTCCCTGCAGTGCTTCTCAAGCCAACACTTACTTTGAGCAATGTGTGGGTTGCGGGAAGCACCAGGTGGTTTTTTAGTGTTGTTTTGGGTCACTTTCCCCCCATTTCAGGACTAACCCTTCTTTGTTCTCCCCTAGGAAGCTGCACAGTGGGATGAAGACATACGGATGCGAGCTGTGCGGGAAGCGGTTCCTGGACAGCTTGCGGCTGCGAATGCACTTACTGGCTCACTCAGGTGGGTTGGGAGGGGGTGCTGGGCTGGGGGTGGGGGGCTGCTCTGTGTGTCCACCCAGGGATGCTGTGGCCCGCCACACACACACACCCCCCCAC
>NW_008238838.1:6601346-6602857 GCF_000691975.1 Corvus brachyrhynchos
CCCTTCCCCGGGCAGCACATTGCAAACTTGTTCTCCAGTGCCCAGTAATTTGATTTATTTAAATTTTCTTTTTTGGAGTTTGTTTTCAATTCCTTAATTCTGGAAATATTTACCAGACTAAGGAGCTCAGAATAACAAACTCTACATGCCACGCAGCTGCTCATGGTCAGCCCTGCTCGTAGCGTGAGCATTGCTTTTACCTCGGGCCCCCGCCGCAGGTTCGTTAGCAAAACTGCAGAATTAGGCATTCTCTGACTAATGAATCCAAGTAGCAGGTTCACGGGCTGCAGGGTCTTTAATTAAATAGATAGGGGAGGGCTGGAGTGCTGCACTGGAGGGAAGATTTGTGCTCTGCAAGTCCTTGTCAGCTGATGTTTCCCTTGGGGGGTGCAGTCCTGGCACAGCTGGGGGTCTGATGTGGAGAACTGGAGACAGCCAGGGGACCCCTGGACTCAGACACAGTCGGGAGCCCTTGTTCCTCCTGTTCCAAGGACTGATCTCTAGGGGTTGGCAGGTACTGTAGCCACAGATCTGCTTGCACATAGCTTGGCAGGGAAGCTGTATTATATTTTAAATGCTTTTATACACTTTTATCTAGTTTTTCACCTGTTTTCACTTTTTTTTCCCCCACTGCCTCTTGTTCCTGAGGTAGGGGGGTGCTCCATCTGGCCAGGTGCTGCTTTCTGGTTTTTGGGTCAATAGACCCAGCCCTGACCCCACCCCCATCCCACCATTATGTGGGCCAGGTACCAGCTCCTCAGGGTGCCCGCAGGCAGCAGCAGGTTGCTGGAGGAGGTCCCTGGGATGCTGGTCCCCTCCAGGACTGGGGTTAAGGATGCTGTTCCCCCCCCAGCACTGGTGCACACGGCTTGTGTTTGTTATGGTCGTGCTGGCTCAGAGCCTGTCCCTGGCAGGCAGCCAGCTTTGTGGGTACAGTATGTACAGTGAACGCTGAGCCAAGCTCGTCATCGCACAGGATTAATTTTTTTTTTTTTTTTGGTAAATCCGGCGAGGATGGGTGGGGGTGGGGTGGGGCGGGGAGAGCGCTGCCTCGAGCTCACAAACAGCCGCTGTGAATTCCAGCGCTGTTATTTATTAAAGCAGGAGACCTTTGCACCTCTTCCCTCGCCTCCCCCCCGCCACCAGCCCTGGACGCAGCAAGGTTGTACTCGAGCAGTGATGTGGGGCTTGTTTTCAGCTCTGAAGGCAGCTTTGCCTCCATACCAATGGAGTGTGTGTTTAACTGAGAGTTGCAGTGGGATGTCTTGTGCCCCCTGGCACCCTTCTCCAGCCCCAGTGCCAAAGGGTTTAAGGAGGTTAACATCTGCAGCTTCCCCATCCGAGTGTTGATGGGTTATGGTAAAGGTTCCTATTGAGGACCTGGTTGGGGACCAGCCCTGGGGGGCTGTGGTGCTCTGTGGCAGGGTGGGCTGGGTGCACAGTGCTGTTGTGCCGCAGCCTTGCAGGTGCAGGGTAAATACTCGTCCCCATGTTGACTCTCAGTATAAAGC
>NW_008238838.1:6602918-6603807 GCF_000691975.1 Corvus brachyrhynchos
CTCTCAGAGACCTCTAAGGCTGATGAAGAGAGTTGCTCCTCTCTCAGAAAAGCAAATTGCCAGGGAAGGCGAGGTGGGAGACCCAGCTTGTTGGTTCTGTGGTTCAGAGCACCATTGGTTTGACCAGGGAGGCTGATCCCAGCACTGCTGCTCCCTCAGTTGTATCCTCTCCAGAGCTGATGCTCAGTGGGTGCTCATTCTCAGCCTGGGATGTCGGTTACTCAGCACCTGCTGTGAGCTTGGTTTGTTCCCCAGGATAGGGAGGAAGGGGGGCTTCTGCCTGTCCCCACTTGCTTTGCCTCTCCATCCAGCAGAAATGGCTGCTGTGGAGATGGCTGTGCACCCCTTCTCCACTCTGGTCTGGGAACAGTGGGAATAGCCGATAGTGTGCAGGGATGCTCATGGGCAGCGTGGGCAATGTACAGGCAGCAGCCCTGCAGACCCCTGCCCTGTTGCTTCACACCCTCCCTCCCCACCCAAATATGCTCCTTCATCATCAGGAGAGGCAGAAGAAAGCCCCAAGGTCCTGTTGGGTTATGGACACCTGTCCAGGCAGCAGAGGTTACTGAGGGAGTGGGGTCCAACGGGCTGGTAGGGATGGTACCTCAGACAGAAGGGATGGGCACATCCCACCCTTGCCTCTCTCTGCCCAGTGGAAGGAGAGGGGGCTCATCCCAGGCCATTCACCTGCACCGAGCATTGCCCCTCTGCCCCGGTGTCGGCGGTGCCCCGCGCGGGTGGGATGCCCACAGCAGAAATTAATGCAGGCTTGACTGCCGGCCAAGCCGTGTACACGGGGGAGAGGAAGAAAGAAAACAAAAACTGTTTAGTGCTGTTTATAAATTATACACTGGCTGGTGAAAAAAAAATTTTTTCTTTTTTCCCCTGC
>NW_008238838.1:6603840-6615052 GCF_000691975.1 Corvus brachyrhynchos
CCCCCCCCAATCCTCTCTGCCTCAAGAGCCTGAGCTGAGACCAGAAAAATATGGTTTGCTTTTTAGCTCCTGTTTTGGCCGAGTTCCTGGACCTGGCCATGGCTTGAAGCCAGCTTCTTGCTTCTCCCCACCCTCACCTGATGAAATATGTTTATTTTTCACTCACTGTCTCTCACCGCTCCCTTGGTTTGGCCACCCCTTGTTATTGACATTATTGACATTATTGACATTATTGAAGGCAGCGTGCCAGGACCCCTCGCACATGCCCAAAGCATCCGACGGCCATCCCTCCGTCTTGCTCCCTCACAATGTCCGTGGCCATCGCCACCCACTCGATTTCTGCTGGAGGGGCGAAACTTCCCTAACTTCCCCCAAGGTTGTGGTGCTGGAGACCCCCCTCACTTGGGCTGGGGGGCAAATGGGGCAGGACCCCCCCCATCCCTGCCCACCCCTGCCCGTGCGCTCGCCAGCCATTTACGCAGCTTTTGTGTTGTTTTTAATACTGCTAATGTTTATCATTTGCCCAACAGGCTTGACAGATTTTGTTTCCTGTCGAGCGGCGGCGGTGGCGAAGCCCCCCCGGTTGCCAAGGAGCCGCCTCCCCGCACCGTCACGGGCTGATTTGGTATTCCGCGCGGCGCCCCGCCGCATTTCTGTATGCAAGACAAAGTGTTTTGATGGAGGACGATTGCAGGAGTGTCTGGAGGCTGTTTGGAGTTTTATGGGCTGTGCAGTACGCGCCGTGCTCGCTCGCCGCGCGGGGCTGCCAGGGATGGGGTTTGTCTTTTTTTCCCTGTGGAGAGGATGCTAAAAAAAGGTTGCGACTGGCAGGGGCAGCAGGAAAGGGGGTTATGTAAAAACCTGCCGGTTTAGGATCGCAAGTTAAAAATCTGCATTTTAATTATTATTTTTTAAATTAAAATACCCCCTGCTCCACCAGTCCCTGTGTGGTGCAGGAGTTGGTGGCACTGCCTGGCCAAGGTTGGGTGATGGTGTTGCCACTGGCCACCACCTCACCCATCCCCAAGCCCCTGCTCCATCACTCCAGGTGCTTTCCCAGAGCTCTCCAGGGCAGCCCTTGAGATGTTGCCACAGCATCCTTCTCAGATAAGTCTCCGGCACTCCAACTCAAGGTCCCTCCTCACTCTGTAATGCCCACACCTCGCTCTTTCTTATATTATTATTGCCTTCCCATGGCACTTTGGGAAGCAGGAGCTGAAGCTGACTCTCCAGGCCTGCTCTGCAGCTCCGTCTTTTTTCGACCCTTCTCGGGTTTCTCCACAGTATTTTTTTAGCACAGGATTGCTAGACTTGTCTCTTCCACTTGGGTGAAACAGGGGAGAAGGGAAATAATAATAGTAATAATAATAGTAGTAATAATAATAATAATAGCAATAATAAAAACCCCAAAGGGGCTTGATATGGGCAAAAGAAGAAAACAAGAGAATGGGGTAGAGAACAGGCTAAATTTAAAATTGTAATTGGCTGACTTCCACAGGCTTTCTGGTGTTTTAATGACTCATAATAACTTCATTTAAAACCAGCTGAGCAGAAAATAGATTGGAGAGGAGCCTCAGGCCATTATGGATTTGTTTTTTTTTTTTGACAAGCTCTGTTTTCGGCAGCCAGGAAGGCACTCGCAGAGGGCTCGGCTGCTGCGCTCCCCGAGTTGGTGGTCTGCCCAGCAGAGATTGTATAGAAGCCTGGCTGGTTCTTCTCTTTTTTTCCCTTTTTTTTTGACTGATTAAAAATAGATGCCTTGAGGTATTATTTTAGCATCACTGTGGTTTGGTGATTTTTTTCTTTGCACTTCTGATGTGGTAAACGGAACATAAATAAAATTGTTTTTGAAATTACTGAATTAATTAGGTAGTAAAGCAACGGCAGCGCATAAATTTTCTTGCCAATTTTTTTTAATCCATATTTCCCCCCCCCATCTCTATCTTCTCACCAATTACAGCCTGTTAATAATATATAATCCCAAATTTTTATTAATCCTTTCTACTGAGGGAGGGGATGTCACATTCTACTGATGGGGCCATTGTGCCGAAACAGCAGCAGGGAAGGCTGGATCCTCCCCCACCACTCTCCTCACCAATTTCCCATCTTCCTCCTCCCTTAGCCATCTTCCTCCTCCTCCAGAGGATGCTGGCAGCCCCTCTTTTTCTTTTATTCCTTCTTTTTTCCTGAGCTGGAGTTCAGAGCGCCTCTTCCATAGCCCCACGGAAGTTTCTCCTCCCCAATAAAGTAATTAAGTGATGGACATTGGGGGGATCTGTTGGGATAAAGGTGGCTGAAACAAGATGGTCTCTGTCATCCAACCCACCGAGCTAAGCCTGGCTGGTTGGGAGGGAGCTGCAGCCCCTGCCTGTGTCATGATCCATGGGGCATCCTGCTCCCAAGAGCCACTGTACACCCCTGCAGCCTGTTCCCTCACATTTATTGGAGGGGAAATTAGAATCATAGAACCATTAAGGTTTGAAAAGACCTCCAAGATCATGAAGTCCAACCTGAGTTCTGCCCCTCCTTGTGGCTTTGCTGGGGACACTGCAGACCTGGGCAGTTGCAACCTTACTTGGAGGCAGATGGGGCAGCAATGACTACGCAGATCGTGCAGGATGGAACAAGCAGCGGCTCCTCACCCGTTTGCACCAGGGACCTTTATTAGGTGGGGGTTATAAATTTGCTTGTGCAGATATAAATGTACGGCAGGGGGGTTGGTGCCAACAGCAAGGCTCACGCTGAAACACGGCTGATACTTGGCAGCACGCGGCGTCCTGTCCCATCCCATCGATAAGATCATCTGGAGATATCTATATATTGTAGGCAATACGAGGCACTGGCTAAATATACCCTGCCCAAACCTGCGTGTGTGTTCAGAGAGGCTGATGGTTTCTGTTTAAAGCAGGGAGAAAGGCAGGGGGGGAGAAGAGAGCCCTGCCATGAGCTCCGCTTTCCAACGTGTCCTGCTCCCTTTCATAACAAACAGCAAGCCATGGTGGTTTTTTTTCAGAGCCCTGTTATAATAAGCTCAGATGTTGGATGACATTTTCCCGGTGACTCACATAGTAAAATTAACCTTGAACTATTTACATATTCAATCGCCGCCCTCCTCCTCCTCCCCCTCCCCGCCGGCGTGTGTACATTACAGGAATTCTGGCTCCGTTTCAGTTTTTGTTTTGCTGATGAGAAAAAAAAAAAAAAAAAAAAAAAAAAAAAAAAAAAAAAAATCCCCCCCCCTGGAGAACACATGTACTGAAAATAAAACTGTACGGCAGCGCCTGCTGTAAATGCCCCGCGTCTGTACTCATTGTTCTGACAGCTCCGGCTTTTTTTGGGTCCGCTGTTTTGGTACACACTGTGCTTCCTTATGTAAGCCAGTGCGCCCAGCTCCTCCCTGCGTTCACCCTGTTTATTTTCGCCTCGCCAGGAATTTTTCCTCCCCCCCCTCCGCCCGCCCCCCAGCCAGATGCTGGCTGCCTTTGCCTCGCTTGGCTGTGCCTCCCTGCGTCTCTGCGGCCCCTCTGGCCACAGCTTGTGGAGGGCACTGGCACATCTCTCCTCCCCACTAATCCCACGTGGAAATGGGGGAAGTAAAAGCAAACCCCGTGTTTAGCAGGACCCTGCTGTGTCTCAGCCTGCGGATGCAGCGAGCCCCTCCAAGCACAGAATGCCCACTATTGCCGGTGCACAGCCGCAGGGAGGGGGCAACACACCAGCAGCCGCCCTGCCTGGGGAGAACCTGTTGCTGCCACAGTTGTTGCATCCTCACAGATCATGGGTTGCCATATCCTCATGGATCACACTTTGCTGCGGTGGGGCCGGCAGAGCTTTGAGTGGCGATGGAGAGCCATTGCCTTGGCAACTGCCGGCTGCGCGTTGCCCGCACCGTGTGCCGAGCGGAGGGCAGCCCGCGCTGCTGCCCTATCGATCCGGCCCCTCGCCGCCCTGGCAGCTTCTCCCCATCCTGGCACCTTCGTGGACACACTCTTCTCCCTGCTGTGCCTGGAGGGGGGACCTCTGGCAGTACCCGCATCTCAGGGATGCCCCACATCCCTGATGGAGTCCCGGGCGCGGGGTCCCCTGGCCGGTGGCAGGTGCGAGGGAGCCACCCTGGAGCCCCCCAGAGTTGGGGTGTGTTCGCCCCTTTGGAGCAGCTAACAGCCCAGGTGCACTCGGGTTGTTTTGAATGCAAACTTGACATCGCAGCGAGGGCGGCGACGAACAGCATATGCACAGTAAACAGGCAGACTGTCATATTGATTAACAGATGAGACCTCTATTATCGATCAGCTCTTGGCGAGAAAATTTATCACTTTTAATTTCGCCGCTGCCAAATATTTCTGCCTGCGAGCCAGCCGTTACCGAGACAATTTAAAGGCAAAGGAATTCTCTTTTCAATGCATCTCGTGATACCTCTCTCCCTATCGCCTTCTCTGCCCACCCTTCCTCAAATCCCACCTTGACTATGGGACAGAGGGCTCAGTGGGGTAGGAAGGAGGGGGGAGAGGCAGTGTGGACCCCGAAAATGGGCAGCACAGCATTCTGCGGGGCAGTGCCCCCACCTTGAATGCTGCTCTGTCACATTCAGCTCCTCACAACGGATGAATCAAACCTTGAAATGGGGCCGTGGCTTTGTCCCGCAATGCTGTTGGATATGGTGTGTCATTAATCTGGTTTCATCTGGAAGTTACGTGTCTGCTGCTGGGTATCCTCGGTTTTTCCTCACCCAGACCAGCAGCACATGCTGATAGTAATTTTCTAAGAATTGCCCCCAATCCCATGTCTCTTTCCAATAGTCAAAGATGCCTCTGAGCTTCTCACTCAGTTGCCCCATTCCAGCCACATCCCTGATCAGGTGCATCTTTGGGTACCGGCAGCAGCAGCCACGATGGGAAGGGACAGGAAACCAATTGCAATTGGATAAGTTACAGTGCTAATGAAATGCACTGATGTTTAATGATTTAAAAAATAATAATAATCTTTTCCTGGCAAGCAGCTCTGTATTGTGCTGTGATGTGCAAGGAACGGGAGCACAGGGCTGAATGAGGCACTGCTTTTGCTGGCTGCACAGGGGACATTAAACATGAAACCCCTCCATGGCTCTGGTCCTGCAGTGTTAATGGCAGCAGCAGTGTCCATGTGCACGTTCAGGTGTGGATCTTTCTGTCCCTTGAATAACCCTCCTCTCTCTTTTCTCTCCCCAGCGGGTGCCAAAGCCCTGGTCTGCGATCAGTGTGGTGCCCAGTTCTCGAAGGAAGACGCCCTGGAGACGCACCGGCAGACGCACACTGGTACGTGGCACTCCCTTTCCACCCTTCGCTTAGGCACAGGATTTAACTTTTGGGCTGCCTTTGTCACCCTTTGCCCAACAGAGAGCTGGACCCTCTGCGGTTCCTGCATCTGGGCTGCCCAGGCAGCCCCAGTTCCTCTTAGACTAAAGCACAGGTTTAGGCACCAGTTGGTGCAGTCCTGTTACACCATTGCTCAGCATTAACATGGGAAACAACAGCAGAATAAACATGAGGTCTTTGTCCCCTTTGCAAGCAAAGCTTGTCCCTGTCCAAACACCTCCCAGAAGCTAGTTTCTGCCATGTTTCTTCTCTGGCACTTCCCAGTCCTTCAGTGGTGCCACCATCAGGAGCATGAAGATCTCTTTAAGCCTCTTGCAAAGGCTGCCATGCCTGGGAAAGGTTTGCTTGGGGGAATTCACAGCTGGGCAGTCCCAGGTGGAGCCCTTCACCCTCCAAATCTAGACTGGAGCAGGACAGAGCGCCTGCTCCTTCTGTGCTATATCAGGAGCAGTTTAACCAAGCACAGGTTCGTCTTTCAGTGCTGAAAACCCTGATAAATGCCACTGGCAGTGAGTTTGTGCTCAGGGCTGGCACAGAGAACCTGGCCAGCTTCACGCTGGGGATGCAAGGATCGATGCAAAGTGCTGTGTCACCGGGCAGGAATGGCTCTGGCTATCACACGGTCATGGAGCTCTGCTGGCCAAGCACCAGTCCATAAATCCTAAAGTACTTGCCCTCCCTGTCCATAGCCATACAGCTGTAAGCTGGGTTTTGCCATTCCAGGTCTGTTTGGAAATGCTGTATGCTGTAAGCTGAGGAGAAGGGCTGTGAAGGGGCAGCCAGCACGAGGGACTGGCTGCACAGGGCTGAACGACCCAAGCCCAGGCAGGGGGTTCAAAGTGGCCAAGCAAATAGCAGCTAGTTCCCCCTTTCCTTCTGTTTCCCAGACCCCTTGAGCGTCCTGGGGTGACCAGTGGGAGCCCAGCCATGGAGCTCAATGATGCCTGCACCAAAACCATCCTGCAGATACAGAGCAGTTTGGCTCACAACCCTGACACTCCTGTAGGGATTAAACCCCCTTTGGCTGGTGAATCCTTGGGGCTGGACTGTGCCAAAGCTCAAAGGGCAATGGGCAACCAGAGCGGTGGGACATGGTGACCCAAGGGGAGCTTGTCATCACCACCTCCAGCTGTAAGCATAGCAGAGAGGGGCTGGGTGGCCAGGGCAACCAAAATGAATTGCTTCCTCTCCTCTGCTGGCATGGAAAGCATCCCTCCCCTGCATTGCTATGATTAAACCCCTTCCCAAATAACAGCATCTCCCAGAATGTGTTTGTTTTGGGCATCCTCCCTTTGCCCTTAGCTGCAGTTTGGCTGGCAAAAGTCCTTCCAGCTTTCCAGGTAAAAGAAATGCATAACCCCTTTTGGTACAGGGGCAGGTAGAAGCCTTCAGGGATGGCATCAAAAGCTGAGTAGGGTGTCTGGTAGAGGTTGACCAAATCCACCCACATTACTCAAAAACAGTGTTCAGGGGAGACATGGGACCTCTCCACAAGAGCTTTGTGCAGGAGATGAACAGTTCTTGGGGTTTCCTTTCAGCATATGGCACTATTTCTCAAGTGGACTGTCAGCACCCAGGACCCCCTTTATGTTATTTCTTTTCCCACTGCCCTCCCTGCTGCTTCAAATGACAGTAACACAGAGCCAGGCTGTTGTACATGTGCTGCACCAAGCACTTCTCATCTCTACAGCAGAAAACTAACACCCCACTTCCTGAGGCAAGGCAAAAAACAAGAATAAATACAAAAAAATAGTTCCTGCTTGTAAGCACAGTGCTGGCAGTACTGCTTGCAGCCCCGTCGACACGGGGCCGAGACGCCCTCTCCGGGTGTGTGCTGTCCTTGGCCCCCGTCCCGTCGCAATAGGAAAAGCAGCAACTGTTTTGGCTCATCTGCCAGCAGCACAAGCTTGGTGCTGGGGGGGAGAGCATGGAAAATTCCTCACCCTTCTCCTCAAATGTAGAGGGAAAACCAGAATGCATTGAGATGGCAGCCTGAGTACCCCCAGGCAGCACCGCTGGCAGTCGGGATGTGCACACGGGCGGTGTTCGTGCTAACAGGTTTTGGGCTCGTGCCAACGTTTATAAATATCAGAGGTGACTCGTCTCGAGTTTCCTCCCGTGTGCCAAGGCAGTTAGCGCACGGCAGCCGGTGTCAGTCAGCGGGACAGCACAGATTTACTCCTGACCCAATTTCACGTGGGCATGATCGACACCTAATACAGAGCAAGTTTGCTTTGGCAAGTAGTTGGCTTTTTGATTTGTGGGGTTGGCGTGCCCCTGGCCGTGCTGCCAAGGATGTGCAGAATCCTTCACTCTCCCTTGCCCACATCCCCTGGGAGCATTCACTTCCTACATACCATCCTCGCATCCCTCATACCCCTCTTATCCTCTGCCCTGAGACACCAGTAGCAGAAAAGAGTTAATGAAACCAACATGTAACTGAAAATTGAAAAGCTCTATATCTTTCCCCCTTTTCTTCCCCCCCATTTTTTTCTTTTGCTGGGATGTTGGTAGCGTTTTGATTTAATAGTTGGCCAAACACAAGGGTCTATTTTATTCAGAGTTTACAGGCCTCAGGGCTGTTATTCCTCCAAATTTAATAGCATTGAAATTGCAGGGTTGGCGATAATTTGCCTATCACTTTCTGCTCTCCCATTGATGTTTATTGTCAGCGGGATGGAATCTCAATCCGATTCACTTAGATAACATGTCTGTTAAACATTTAGATAATTGTGCCATCATTAACTTGTCACATTATTTTAGAGATTCAAAACAGTTGTGCAGTATAAACGGAGGTACAAAGGGAGAAAGATCTGGCGTGTGAGAGCAGGAACCCGGGAGCAGAGGTGGCAGGATGCCCCCACACTGGGTCCCGTGGCAAGTGTTGCTCAACAACCACACAGGGATTTTTAAAATTTTTAAATTATTTTTGTGCTATATGCCAGAGCTCTCGGTGTTTTTCCATGGACGAGCATCCCAGCAACCCCGTTACTGGCTTGGGTTTGCCAAGGGATGCGTGGGAGCCTGGAGGAGGTGGAGGGGGCATTGCGCCGGAGCTGCGCTGTCACACAGGCACACACCGCCCCTGTTCTTGGCAAATGTACATTGAGTCCAATTTATTACATAGTCGTGTTAATCTCCTCACATTTGCTTTGCTTTCTCTGCCTCAAAATGGTTGCAGCCCAAAACCTGACAGTGATGCTGCAGATGTATGGCACACTGCTTCTTCTAGTGTGGAAATGACAAATTTTGAGCAAGTGGAACGTAACACGTGAGTTTGGTGATGTGAGCTATAAATCACACTGGAACACAAATTCTGTTTGCCTCACACTCAGTGTGGCACTGCAAGTAATGGTCAGGCCAGCACTCCGCTAGGATGCTGGTATGACTCTGCCAGTGGCTGGGGGGTGTGTCAGTGGTGCCGCTGGCCACCATCAGCCATCTGCAATGTCCCCAACAGCAGATTTGGGAGACGCTGTTTGTGGCTTGTCCTGCTGCATTCTCTTCCACAGCTTGATCAGAGCAATGCCTGGCACAAGCAGCCAGCACAAGCAGTTGGCACACTTCCTTACCAAAACCAACCTGACGTCTTTCTGGGCTGCCTGTGACTTCCTATTACCATTTCACAGGAATCAGGAGGGTTTTCTGAGAGCAGCCCAATGAGGCTTTGGGGGGAAATACCTCCAGATCATGCTTTTCTCCATAGCTAGAGATAATGCACTGTAGTATTAAGTACGCTTAGAGGTAATTATCCCTCCCGTGCTCGCCTCGGCTCCACAGTCCCACGGCAGGAGGGAGTGCCGGCAATGCTGTGCTGTGATGGACAGTTGATGCTTCTTTGGGTGCAAGAGTGGATTTTGGATGCTCAGGTGCCGGCCCCAGCTCACAGAGGGTCTGGGGGAAGTGGGTCCTAGGGGCACAGCACAGAGCCCCTTTGTCTGACAGTAATGTCCTGTGACAGCGCTTGAAATCTGAGTCCTGGCGCGCATTCCTGGAGCCGGGAATCTCCCTGCCTCCCAAACCACAGTTGCTTCTGCCACCTTGACAGCAAATGGCAGCAAGAATTCCCTGTGCTCCTTGGTGCACACGTGGGGAAATGTGATGAGGCCAGTCGTCATGCAAGCTGGTGGATTCACCAAAACAAGCAAGGAGATGGGAGTGTGGCAGAGCCATGCAGCCACGATGGCATCAGGGCCAATGGTCCGCCTTTAATTTTCCTGTGCAAATACTATTTAAACTGCAATGAGAAAAGCCCTCTCGCTAAGCTACGGAGAAATCTTTCTTGTCCCTTAATTCTAGATGAAGGGGATTAGTGTGAACATATTTAACCTCTGACCCGTGGACAAAAGCATTATCAAATTTAGTTGCCAAGTGGCTCCCCATTTAACTGAACCAGTGCGGTATCACAGCAAGTTTTTTTCCCTTCCCTCCTTGGAAAGTTTTAGCATCCATTGTTGCCCTGGAGCACCAGAGGGACTCAGCAGCCTTCCTCTGCTGGCAGTCAGGGTGCTGGTCAGAGCCCCATAAGGGAGCACAGCATGACACGGTAGTCACTGCTAGAACCCACAAAGGCTTCACAAAGCCAGCCCCCCAGAAAGCAAAGCCTTCTGTAAATGGGGCTGGTTTCTCCCTGGTTTCTGCATGCCCAACTCAGTGCTGACCACGTGCTGGCCTGTGGTGGCACGGAGGATGCTTGGCCATCTCTCCAGAGCACAAAGAGAAGTCTCTGTCCCCCTTTGCTCTGGAGCACGAGGGATCAGCTATGGCAAGCTTGAGGATGCTCAGCACCCATTTAACTGAACCAGTGCGGTATCACAGCAAGTTTTTTCCCTTCCCTCTCTTGAAAGTTTTAGCATCCATTGTTGCCCTGGAGCACCAGAGGGACTCAGCAGCCTTCCTCTGCTGGCAGTCAGGGTGCTGGTCAGAGCCCCATAAGGGAGCACAGCATGACACGGTAGTCACTGCTAGAACCCACAAAGGCTTCACAAAGCCAGCCCCCCAGAAAGCAAAGCCTTCTGTAAATGGGGCTGGTTTCTCCCTGGTTTCTGCATGCCCAACTCAGTGCTGACCACGTGCTGGCCTGTGGTGGCACGGAGGATGCTTGGCCATCTCTCCAGAGCACAAAGAGAAGTCTCTGTCCCCCTTTGCTCTGGAGCACGAGGGATCAGCTATGGCAAGCTTGAGGATGCTCAGCATTTCCATGCTGGGCTTCATAAAAGAGGGATGAAACACGGTCTCAGAGGCGGGCCGGGGGGCCCGGGCGCGCGCGGGGAGGAAGGGGGGCCCCCCGGCGGGAGCCGGTGTCCGTTTACAGTGCATCTCTCATAAACCCGGCGGCGGGGGCGAGGGCAGGGGGACCGGCCCTCCTGGTATGTGATTGATTATCTGGTATTTATGCCATTGAGGACTTTTCAGCGGCTCAGGGTCAGGGGGTCATCTCATGTGTCTTGCTGCAAATCCGCTTCCTTTTGTACAGTGCGGGCTGGGTGAGCAGACACACAAAAACAGCTTTTTCTTTTCCTTGGGAAAAAGGGGAGGGGGGCGGGCTGGTGTCAATGAATTTTTTTTTTCAGCCTTTCCTGAATAGTGTCCTTTTTAATTCCAAAGAACTTTTAATTAAAAGTAGCAGGAAAGTTCATCTCGACAAGGTTTAACTTACCTTAGCAGTTACTTTTGTCCCCCAGGATTCGCGTCTCCCCGCTGTACAAAAACCCCCAACAACTGGGGGCCAGGCTGAGCTCGGTGCCGCTCCACGTCTCCCCAGCTTTCCCGAGGGGGCCTTTTCATCTTTTCTCTTTTTTTAGTGATGGGGGTGCAGGAATAATAAGCAGATGCTGCGAGTCCCAGCTTTGTGCCTC
>NW_008238838.1:6615129-6621752 GCF_000691975.1 Corvus brachyrhynchos
GCCGTCCCCTGCCGGGCCCCGCCCTGCCCGGGCACCCGCCTCAGCGCCAAAAAGGTCATTTTGTTGCATGAGGTGTGAACCAGGGCTTCACGACAGCTCCGTGAGACTGGGGGATGCCAGAATGGTGCCACCCTGAACAGGAGAGATGCACGAGTGAATGGATTGGCAATGGGCAGGTGGAGCTCTGTGCCGGGTGAGATGATGGCAGTGGTGATGGTCATAGTGGTCTCCCATGGGAAGACCCCTCGGTCTCCTCACCAAAGCTCTTCGTTGGGAGATGGAGCAGTTTCTAGCACATCAGTTGAACCACGGTTTAGAAGCACTGGGGGAAATACACTGGGTTTTCAGCAGAAAGTCAAATTGTTTTTTCAGCTGGTTTCAGTCCAAATTCCAACTGGGAAATCTGGGAAGCTGGTGCACTGATGACAAGTAAGTGTGTAGATGGCAGCTTCCCATCTGATGCAATGGCCAGAAATGCCACCATGATTTGCCGCTGGTTGCCCCAGAGAAACTGGTCCTCAGGAAGGGCAGAGGTGGTCCCTCAATGCACAGCTTCCTTGGGAATGGCAGGGGTGAATCCAGCATTCTCCAGAATGGTGTCAGCTTAGGGGAAAGCAGCACAAAAGGGAAGTGTTGCACATAGGTGTTCAGATACCAGATTACTGGATTTTGGCCAGGTGATGAGTTTTGCCAGGAAAGGGGGCAGTTTTCCATCAGTACCTTTAGGGCTAAAACAGCTGAGTGACAGTTTTTGCCAAGGATGATCGTGAGTGAGGCTGCCTGAATGGGTTTAATATGTATTGATATATTTTGACAGATATCCAGTACAATAAAAAGGCTTTGAGGGTTACAGCTTTGCAAGGAGGATGTGCCTCCAGCTTCAGCCAGAAGGCTTTAGGGACTGCAAATGGTTTCAAACAACTGTTTGGCCTGAAAAAATGGAAATTGGGCTGGAGAGCACAGTGCACCATAGGTGTGAAGTGTTTGCAGTGCAATCCCAGGCTAGAAGTATTAAAAGCTCAGGAACCTCCCACCTTCCCCAGCCAGGAGGTGGAAATGCAATAAAAAGGATATGCCCTTAAAAACTCCGTCTGCCAGGTTTGCGTAGCAATCAGTTTCTTCAGGGAGAGGAGGAAAGCCTGCTCAGGCTGTGTCAGTGTGGGCTGGGATGATGCTGAGCACATCCCTTCCTTCCAAAGCCTGGGGACCACATTCAGGGAGCAGACCAGGGAGCAGAGGTGGCGCTTTCCAGTGCTGGAAGAAGGGGTCAGGCATGCAGCGCTCCAGGGTGGCTTGTTCTGGGGACAGGGGTGTGTCTGGATCAGGAGCATTCCTCACAGGCCCAGAGCTGCCCATATCCCTTGGACTGCATCTCCATGGTGGGCTCAGCATCCTGCCCTAGAGATGGGGGATGCGTTGCGGTCCCCCACAACAGCTGATCCCACACCCACCCAAAAACGTATTTCCCGTTGAATTCCCCATTTGGGCCCACAGGCAGCCGCGGAGCCTCACCCAGCGCGGGTCCAGCTGCCGCCGTGATTGACGCAAAGCCAGTCTATAAATAAAGTCTTTCTCTCCTCTCATAAAGACTTTGCAGTTTAGTTTGCTTTCAAGGTCAAGATCAGACCTTTCTAAATAAACACATATCAAAGGATCATTAGCGGAGCAGCACTGTTAAATTGAGATATTAACTTCTGTCAGCCGCGCGTTTCCTTTTTGTTCTGTAACTCACGACTGCAGCGGGTTTTTATTATTTTGGCCCTAGGCGGTAGCATCTGGCTTCTGTAGAGACTGTAAAAATTAAAAAGCAACACAAATCATTGCGAGAGAAAAGCAGTAAATTCAATGATAAGAATTTAAAATTAAAATGTTTCAGCGCTTTTATATTCTGCAAAACATGAAACGAATGAGTTGTGTGCCTGTTGCCATAAAGCCACCGCCGCTAATCGTCGCCAGGCTCCTTCCCTCCCCGCACATGCCCTTGTAATCGCTCTGCCTGAGCAATCGCAGGAAACATGGTGAGGGAAGGTGGTGATGATGGCAACGGTGACAGTGATGGAGGTGGAGGGTGGTGGGGAAGGCACAAGGTGCCATCAGCTGGGCACAGGGGAGCAATGGGCCACCAAAAGGGAGGTGAGAGGGGGATGCTCTTGTCCCACCATACTCAAGGGAAGACGAAGAGGTCAAGCTGCGAGGGTGTGACTAATGAACCAGGTCACCAGGATATGGGACCACATTGTCCCCCAGGTCCAGATGGCCCCTGGAATAAATCACCCCCAGCAGTCATGAGCTGCCCATGCCAGAGCTGCAGCTCAAGGCCTGACACCCATTGCCCACGCTGCTGGGGGCACCAGCATCCCATACATCCTCCATGTGCATTCTGCCCCAGGCAAGGGTGAGAGCAGGAGCATGGCTGGGTGGGAAGCAGCCCTGTGCATCACTGCAGGAGCAAAAAATGAGGCATCTAATTTGGGGGGGTTGTTAATCCCCTGTGCTTGCAAGGTCAATGTTGTACAACTGCTCTGAAATGCCGGCGTTCTCCTCAGCATTTGTAAAAGTGTGAGCTGGCACGGAGGCAGCAGGCAGTGCCAGAAGCTTGCCCTGCCCTCCTGTTGCAGCCATCCAGCCCAGGAGGAAAACCAGCAGGGGCAGGAGAGCAGGCAGCATCGGCTGCTTTTTAAGAATTAATTTTCCATAGTCAGTTAAAGTTGGGAAGAAAGCTAGGCTATCTCTAAGTAAATAATAATAATCAAACAAATGCCCCCTTGGGAGAAGTTGCCTTCCATAAAGATGTTAATTAGCACAGAAGCTGAGCTGTGGAGTCCAGAGGCAGCCTTTGAAACTGGGATGATTTGGTGACTCTGGCACAAAATGCCTGTATTTCCTCTGTTTATCTTAGGGGGTTCCCCCCCTTTCTCCACTGAACCATGAAGGTTGTAGGGGCTGTTTGGCTCAGCACAGTAATGAATGCCACCATCACCCCTCAATAGCACCGGAGCAGGTGGCTCCGCACGACACAGCTCTGCACAGCACCCCTACATCCAGGCAGGCATCTGCAGGTGTTGTGTCCCAACAGCAGCATTCAGGGAGAGCTCCTTTGCACCTGCCCGTGGGTGCACTTCAGTGCTGCCACCAAAAACACCACTTTGGGTTTCATAAGAATCCTGAAAGCAGACACCAAAACTGGGTTAATTTTCTTACCCTGCACATGCATCCACCATCATCCTGGGGAAAAACACAGCCTTCGTGCTGGTGCCACCACCAGTGTCCCCAGGCCTGTGCCGGTGCTTGCTCTTCTGCCTGTCCTTCATCACCCATCTTCCCCCTCAACTCGATGACAGCCGGATGTGCCACCACCAGTGTCCCCAGGGTCCCTTGTGTCCAGCTGAGCTGGGCGTCTTCAGGCTGTCCTTCAGGCCAGCTGTGCCTGGGCTTGGCTGCTGGAGCTGTGACAGGGATGCTCCAGGCAGTGTGCCCCTTGCCAGCACTGTTGCCTCTCCCAGCCTTCCTGTGGGCAGGGCTGAAAGGGAGGGTGCTCTGCCACTCTTTGGCCACTGTTGCCAATGGCACCTTCCTCCCCAGTGCTGCCGTTCCTGCACACTAGGGCCTGCAGCTTCCCCTGCAGCAGCAGCCAGCAGTGTTGGCTGGGAGGTGGAGGCTGGTAGAGGGCCTTTGACATGCTGACAAAAATCATCAAATGTCCCTGAAATCTCATCTCAGGAGAGCCAACAGCCCTTGGGCTCCTGCTTTGCATGGCCAGGATGTTTTGGAGCCATTCACCTTCGTTGTAAGGACAGCAGCAGTGTCAGGTCTACTCAGGCACATGCATCATGTAAGAGATGATGTTAAACATGAAGAGTGAAGGAGGGGCGAGCCTTGTGGGAGACCCTGAATTAGCAGGACATGAGCTGAGGGTTTGGGGGTTTTAGGGTGTGTGCGTAAGGCAGCAACAGGCTCTGTCAGCATCCTTTGATGTGAGCGTGCTCGTGCCCATGGTAATGCTGGAGCCTTCCTAGTGTGCCCCTCTACAGCCTTTCATTCTGTGTTCCTGATTATTGCAACAGTGGATGGATCTGCCTCATTTTTCAAGTCTGATAACATGGCTCTGAGGACAGGCAGGGAAAGATGGCAGTGTTATGAAGTGGACTCAGGGAGGGGCAGTTTGGTTTGCACATTGCGACGTTGGCGCTGCGTGCCTGGGGACTCCCAGCCCTGTGCTGCCTCCATGCTGGGGCTCAGCGGGGATTGCTTCACCAGCATGGTGGCTCCGCTCCCTTTCTCCCCCCTCCCCTGCTGCCACAGCATCCCCGAGACACCCCATTCCCAGCCACACAGCAGGTCTGGACTTGGCAGTGCTGCTGGGGGCTCTGGGGGGCCGGCAGGCTGGCACACGCACGTGTGCTCTAGCATGGGGGGAAAAACTTGAAGTCAAATGTCTGAAAGTCAGATCCCTTTTTAGTATGAATTTGCTGTATCTCATTCTAAGCACTAATTCCAATTTAATTGCAAGTGGCCTGAAGCCTCTTCAATAGGAGTAACAAATGGTTTGATTTTGTAAACTTCATCAGACTGCATTTTAAATGCGACACACTAGCCCGGCTCGAATGCCAATGAAGCACTGAAGTAGCTCTCTGTTTACTAATTATCCGTTTTTACTTCAAGCCACGCTGGCTGGCTTGTCTGATTAAATCGGATTTGTGGGATAGAGAACAGCTAGCAGAGTTTTCTCTATAGTAAACGAGATTGAAACTATGGCCCGCCTGGCTGCACACTGTAAATTATATTTCCTTTTAAAGGGGACGTGTCGCCTTTCTCCTGCGGTGCACCTCCCGCATCCGTAACTCCACCAGAGCCCAGTGCCGAGGGAGTCCCACCCCACCCTGCCTCTCTCACCCGTCGCCACGCCGGTTTTTAGTTTAATTCCTGCTCTGGCAGAGGCAGCGGGTGGGGGGCGGTGCCACGCTCGACGCCGCGGTGCTGCAGCATCCCTCACTGTGACTCGGACGGGGCACGCTGTCACACGTCGCATCTTGCTCGTCATCACGTCTCTGGCGATTGCACTGCTTTGGGATCAAGCTGCTGGAGAACAGGGATGTGTATCTGCAGGCTTGCAGCCACTGGGTTTTCCCTCCCTCCATCAAGCATCCCTCCCCTAAAGATCAGTTTTGGGACCACCTCCTAGTTAAAAAGGCCCTGCAAGCTGTGGCCAACATGCTTACCAAAAGAGCATCTAACACCCAAATCACTCCGGCTTCCACCTCAGAACCCTGCGGCAGTGCTAACAGCTGCTCCACTAGTGGCTTTCAGCTGCTGGCCCAGCATTGGGTCTGGCAGGGACACAGAAACCAGGGACAGTGGGCAAAGGTGGCAGCTGAACGCAGCGTGCGGGGCTGTGCTTAAACCTCCCCAGCTGCTAAGAATCCAATTCTACAAGCATGACCTATGCTGCCCCCTCCCTCAGTATCTATCTTTGAGCCCGGGGGCTTTTATATTTTAATTTGCTTTTGAACGTCCTGCAAAATTAATGGTGCGCTCGGGGCCATTGTGCGGTGTACAGTAGAGGGAAGGGCCGCCGGCGCCCGCCGAGAGCCAGCGCGTTTCCCGGGGAATGAATTGCTCACCCGCCTTCACCCCTTTTAATTGTTGACAGTAAAAAGCATTTAAATGCTGCTTAATTTGTAATCATCTTCCCGCAAAAAGGGGAGAAACCATTAAAATGTCAGGGAAATGAATAAATCCGTCTCTCACTGATTTGGGGTGGCAGCATTTCTTTATCAGGGGTGATTTTTCTTCCGATGGCTGAGGGCTGGCTCAGGGCTTCTGTGGCTGGAGCCCAGGGATGCATTCACGACAGGACACAGGGCTGAGTCCTGTGTCGCACCCTGTCAAGAGTTCTGCCATTTTTTCCCACTTCCCATCCTCTCTCCAAAAGTGTGGCATAGTTGACATGCAGCTTAAAAAAAAATCAAACAACTTGAAGGCTGGCAGTGGGACGGTACCCAGCAGACCCCCCGGCATGGTGCCTGCCGCGCCCCTTGGCTGCTGGGCAGTGTCATCTGCGGAGCCTCAGGGCTGGGAACAAGCGGTGCCTGAGCTCTGTGCTCCGTGTGCCACTGCTGAGCTCAATGCTGGGATGCAGGGCCATCTCCCACACCCTCCACCTCTGCGCCCGGCCGGTATCAGGCTTTGTGTCACGCAGATGCTCTGCTCTCGGAGCACAACCGGAGCCCGGTGCCTTCACAGGCCATGCCGGTACACGTTGACCTCCTGGTCTGGGGTATTTATTTACTGATGCATTATTTGGGGGGGGAAAAAAAAAAAAATTAAAAACTGCCTTTTGCAGGTCCCAAGAAGCAGTACCTGGGGGATGCCCAGGTCCAGCAACCAGCCCCGTCCCCCCACGCATGCACAAGGCAGCTCGTCTCCATCACTGTGGCTGC
Source organism: Corvus brachyrhynchos (assembly GCF_000691975.1). NCBI lineage: Eukaryota > Metazoa > Chordata > Aves > Passeriformes > Corvidae > Corvus > Corvus brachyrhynchos. The sequence goes on from NW_008238838.1 coordinate 6,621,570, forward strand.
TGGAGTCAGCCCATTTTTTTTTCAAGCGGGGGCCAATTAGTTTCACAAATGAGGGCCCTACGGTGCCAGGGAGGATTTGTTACGGCCCCGCGCGCCGGCCCGGCGGCATTGTCCTGCCCTCCGTCCCCACGGGAGCCCATTGTCCCCGGCCCCAGCGGGGGCTACTGGCGGCAGATTTATCGG
>NW_008238838.1:6621878-6628004 GCF_000691975.1 Corvus brachyrhynchos
TTTTTTTTGTCTCAGGAGCGTTTTGTCCGCAGCTGCGTGGGGGGCACAAGAGCCTGCAACCCCCCTGGGTAAATCCCTGCAGAGGGAGAAAGGCAGCTCCCGTGCGGGGCCACCTCTCTTGCTGCTTTTATTCCCATTTCACTGGGGTTTTTCTTCAGATTTCGGAGCATTTTTGGGTAGCCCAGCACACGGCTGGGATTGAGCATCCCCCCAGGCAGCTCCTGCATCCCCAGCAGGACAGAGCTAGCCATGGCATGCCACCACACCTGGGTGGGTGATGGCACAATGCCAGAGCAGGTGACGGTGTGAACTGAGATGCTCTCTGGGATGCCCATTGCCCATGGTTCCCAAGCTGGAGGGGTGGGTCTGCCCAGGAGCATCCTTCGCTGTCACCTGCCTGCATGCTGGGCAGGACCGTGACGCCGATAGTGCCACTGCCCACCATGTCCCTGCCCTGTGCTGCTGTGGTCCTGGTGGTCTCCCCAGGGTTGGTTTTGGCAGTGTGGCACTCCACCCTTGCTATTCCTGAAGACTGCATGGATCTGTTGGTTACCTTGAACATCTTGTGCTGCTAATGAATTGCTAATACAATTTTCTAGCTAATTTTATTTCCATAGTCCTCACATTTTAATGTCTCCAAAAAGCGAGCATTTATTTGCTTAATCTCCCTGTGTAACACAATTTGCAGTGACTCACAGTTCTGAACAATCAGCTATGCATAAGCAAAAACAAACTGTTTAACGGCACAGAGGTCTGAGATGTTTATGGACAGGGTAGGAGCACCTGGGTTGGGGTTTTGTCCCTGTTCTGTTGCTGCAGCCAGGTTTGTACCCATGAGCAATGGGATGGAGCCTGGATCTGAGTTGGGGCTTGGGGTCGCACACAGCGCAAGGGGTGGGCACATCGCCCTCTCGCATCCTGCCTCCTGCCCCCCAGGGCAGCTTCGTGGGGCACTTCTTGGGATCTCCTTTCCCCTGGGCATCACAAGGTCTGAGCTCGGCAGCTGCCAGAGGTGTGTGGGGATGCAGTGATCACTCAACAGCTGCCTCGTGTTTGGCCATCCCTCGGCATTGCCAGGGCTCCCAGCTGCCTTCAGTGCAATAAGAGCCACTTGTCCTCTTCAGCTGTTCCCCTCGGAGGGCCAGTGTCAGCAGGCTCAGGGTGGCCAGGGTTCTGATGTTGGGACTTCCAATGACACCCAGAGCCCTGCAGCTGTTGGGGTCCCTTCTGCTGCCAGAGCATCCCTGCTGCCATGTAGGAGTAGGTACCCCCACACAGTGGGGTGATGGGACAGCGGGCTGGGGGTCCTGGGTGCCAGGCAGTGCCTAAGCAGGGTCTCTCCCTCTCCCACAGGTACAGACATGGCTGTTTTCTGCCTGCTGTGCGGCAAGCGGTTCCAGACGCAGAGCGCCCTGCAGCAGCACATGGAGGTGCACGCTGGGGTGCGCAGCTACATCTGCAGCGAGTGCAACCGCACCTTCCCCAGCCACACCGCGCTCAAGAGGCACCTGCGCTCCCACACAGGTACGGCAGCACCACCGTGGGGACTTGGGGCTGGGGCAGCCGGGACATGCTGTTTCCCCATAAAAAAGAAATAGGGGGAAGAAAGGTGATTTGTATTAAAAGTGTGGAGGTGACTGAAGTGGCTTGGATTTGAAAAACAGAACAAAAAAAGGTGCATGTAATGAGTTGATCCGGCCTGAGGTGGCACGTGACCTTCGTAGGGGGTGTGCGATCATATCTGCCTCATCAGCTTACGGCGGTAGATGCACATAATCAGCTGGTGCTCGGCCCTAATGGGATTAGGGCGACCTGCGCTACGTGTAGCTGGTGCTGCCGTGGCCCCACGGGGGCAGGGCTTGGCTGCAGGATTGCCAGGCGGGAGAGCACGGCTTGGCTGCCTCACGCCGTATCCTCAAAGGGCCCGCACCGTGTCCTCAGCTCCTCTGATGGCGTCCCTGGGCAGCTGTGTGGTCCTAGCCACACCATCAGCACCATCATTTGGGGCCAGTCACAAAACACTCCAAGCTGATTCTTGGGGGATGAGCAGGGTTGTGCAGGATCACAGCCAGTGCCATGGCTCCTCACAGCTGCCTGGGTGAAGCATTCCTCGCCCATCCTTTGCCCACACAAGTGGGAGGCTCATGCGCCCTCCTTGACAGCACTGCTGTTGCTGACAGGGAACAAAATGTGTGCTGAGCCAGGATGCCCCTTCTTTCTCTTGTCAGGCAGGGGGCACGCACACAATCTCCAAAAGGGATGCAAAGGTGGCTGCTGGGGGTTGTGCGGGTGGGGTCGCAGAGGGTCACTCTGTCGCGCGTGTGGCGGGCTGCTGCCAGACCCACACATGGGCTAGGGGTCCCAGTGTGGGAAACGGGAATCCTGTGTTGATGATAAGCATGTTAATGCTGAGCGCTGGAGCTATTTATAGCCAGTAATCCGGTGACCTGGGCTGCGGGTCGGGCTGCGCGTGTCCCAGCCCAACCTCTGCTGCTTTAGTAGCTCCCGGCTGTGAAAAAACACTGGGATCATCGGTGCTTTAGGAGCATTTAATCGTGCCACGTGGTGCCATCCTGCACAGCTGCAGGATGCTCCCTCTTCTCCCAGGGCCAGGGTGCTCTGTGGGCTCAGGCTCCCCTGAAAAGTGGGCGGGTGGAAATGCTAGCTGCCTCTGGCTGCAAAATTGCTGTCTTTGACTGTAGGATCAAAAGCCAAAGTGGCAGCTTGGAACTGGGCACAGGGAGGGGAAAGTCAACAGCAGCCCACAGGCACCACCTGCATTGCCTTTGGAGGGGTGCTCCAAACTGCATCCCAAGCATCCTCCTCCCCCCAGGTGGACAGGCAGCAGCTGTGGGAGGGGGTGAGGGGCCGCAGGGCTGGGCTGCGGCAAATGGGGAGAGAGTAAAATACCATTTTAAAGAGGAAGCGAAAGCACAGGCATGTGAGTATATAACGAGAAGGACAATTTATGCCCAGGCACGAGTGCAGTTTGACACGGGGATAATGAAAAAACGTAGGTCATTGTGGATGACTTAAGCCTTCACAGCTGAAGAAAATGTATGAAATGCGGGGAACATTACACGCTTGGCAGCTCCGCACATCTGCAGCAGGACAAGTGAAATACAGTTCACCATTCTTTACCATAAACTGTGCTTGTAGGATATGCGGCACAGAGAAATTGTAATTACAGTGACAAGACAAATCAGTAATATTTAAATATTCATGAACAAAGTCTCGGACGATCAATCTATCTTTATTGTCCTTGCCTTCGCGGCTGTAATAAATAAGTAGCTGGAGCCCTCACCTTTCCTTCAAATCATTCTGCCTTTGGTGCCGAACCAGAGTTCATTTATCAGCCGCCTGGTCTGGAGTGTGGGAGATGCCCAGGGCTGGGTCTGTGCCAGTGCTGCTGGGTGAAAAACCTGGGAATTGGTGGTGGGAGGGTTGCAGCACGCTCCAGTCTCTCTGCCATGCCATGGACCTGAGCATCCCCTCTGTACAGGCATGAAGGGACCAGCACACTGCACTGGGGAGACGGGGGTGCTCTCTCCTCAGGATGGCACTGGGTGCCAGTGATAAAAAGGCATGGGAGCTGGTTTTGGTGTGGCCCAGCGGTCACGGCAGCCCTGACCCCCACGTGTGCTTGCAGGCGACCACCCCTACGAGTGCGAGTTCTGCGGCAGCTGCTTCCGGGACGAGAGCACACTGAAGGGCCACAAGCGCATCCACACCGGTGAGAAGCCCTATGAGTGCAACGGCTGTGGCAAGAAGTTCAGCCTCAAGCACCAGCTGGAGACCCACTACCGGGTCCACACAGGTACATGCTGGGGTGTCTGTGGTGAGGCTGGCAATGCCAGACCGGTCCCCCGGCAGAAATGCTGGCACGTGGACCAGGGCAGCAGCCAGGGATATTGGACCCCCGGATGCACCGGCACGTTACTATCATAAACAGGGGATCAATAGTCACATTGGTTCTGCTGTTCATTACTTGGTTATCGGCTGTGCCCGCTGCAGCAGCATCGATGCCGGGCAGTTGATTAGCACCTGGAGACCCCGAGCCCCCACTGACACCCCTGTATCCCTGTCTCCCACAGGCGAGAAGCCGTTTGAGTGCAAGCTGTGCCACCAGCGCTCCCGGGACTACTCGGCCATGATCAAACACCTTCGGACCCACAATGGCGCTTCCCCCTACCAGTGCACCATCTGCCTGGAGTACTGCCCCAGCCTCTCCGCCATGCAGAAGCACATGAAGGGCCACAAACCAGAGGAGATCCCCACCGACTGGCGGATAGAGAAGACCTATCTCTACCTCTGCTATGTCTAAGGGAGGAGGCACAGGGGCAGCAGGGCCAAGTGGCAGATGACTGGGCAAAAAAAATCCCACCAAACCCTCAGCATCCATGGCCTTGTTTGTTTTCAGTTCTCATTCATTTCTTCTCACCGGAAGGATCCTGCAGCTCATGCTGGAGCGAGGGATGCACCAGCCCCTTCCCCAGCCCCATCCACACTGCTGTCCCAGCTGCTCATGCGCCTGCTGCCCTCGCACCCTTGCTGCAGGGCAGATTTCACCCTTTGCAACCCCGGGCCAGCCCCTCCATCACCCTTGGCATTGGCCACTGGTGCTGCTGGGAAGACCATGTAGTAAAGAGGCGCTTCCCTGAAAGTGTGAGTACAGCCAGTGCTCTGGGAAGGCTTTAATTCCTGGTGTCCTGTGTCACTGCGTAGACCCTGCCGTAGATGCCCTGCAGAAGACCTGAGCTCCCGTGTGAGGCTTGGGCCCCATTCTGGCAGGTTCTCATGCTCCCAGGCTGTGGCATTGCAGGCAGGAGAGCCACAAATGCTTTGGCAAGAGCGTCCTGGGGGGATCCTGGCCAGAGGAGGGTGTTTGGGGCAGGGAGCTGGCTGTGAGCCAGGCTGCCTTGAGGTGTTGCCTGGTGTCTGGGTGGGCTCAAGGGGCACAGGAGGCTGCTGCTCTCCCCATGACCAAAGACCTCTCTATGCATTTCTCCCTCCTTCCCTGCCTTCCCAGGGCAAGAGTGAAGCCCCCCCATGGGGAGATGCAGTTGGTTTGGTGATGTGCAGTCAGTGCCACTGTTGGGGCTGTTAGTATGTGGCATCACTCCGAATGCAGGGATCCTCTTTTCTTCTGCTGATTTGGGGCACCTGGAAGGTGCCACGTGTGGGGTTTTTTGCCCAGCCCTCAGCCGCAGGAGCCCACAAGCAAGGGGTGTCCGGTGGCAGGCAGCTTTGCTCGCCACTTTCTTTGCTTTTTTTGGGGGTTTTTTTGAACTTTCTTTTGGAATATTTCCACGTTTAGCACATTTTACTTGAAATTACCTCGTTTTTTTGTGACCTCATGAGCTTTTATTGATTTGGGAGGGACAGGGGACGGCATGGCTGGGGGGCCCCAGCCATGTGCCCAGCATTGATGGTGGAGAGGTGGTGGGGCAATGGTGTCCCTGCCCACCTCCTGTTGTGCATTATCCTTACCAAAACTGGTATTTTTTGCCTGGCCCCATGGGGCTGGGGGTGTTGGTTCTGAAGCTACCTCTTGTGTTCGTTTTTGTTGTGTTTCTCCTGCGCAGCCACGGGCTTGGTGGTTCCATCCCGTGGCTCTTTTTTTGTCGTTTTGCTGCGTTTGGGTGAAAAGGGGGAGGAGGGGTTGGGGAGAGTGGGACAGTGTCTGGATACAGTTTGGAGGGACACAAACCTCTGGGTTTGGGGTGCCCATCCCACCTCTCCTGGTGCCAAGCAGGGATACGGCTGTGGGAGCAGCATCCTCCCTCGCGCCCCAGTCCGGCTTCGCACGTGCGTGTGCCTCTGCGCGTGGGACCGTTGCTGCTCTGCGCAGGGTGGACACCGCTGCTGTACAATCCGGGATGTGACTGTGGAGAACGGCTCGTTTAATTGTTGTGCCTAAGAAAAAAACAGAAAAAATATTAAAAAGAGTAAACAGTTCTTTCACACAGAAAGTTGCTGCAATTTCTGGCATGTGCACGGCAGGCCCCTGTGGTGTCCTGGCGCTGCCAGACGCGGGTGCCATGGTGCCATGGAGCACATGGCCGAGCTCATGTGGCTCTTTTTTTTTTGCTTTAACCTTCCCTTCCATCTCACCATCCCTCTCCC
>NW_008238838.1:6628181-6631189 GCF_000691975.1 Corvus brachyrhynchos
CAGCCCCCGCCACCTCTCCATATATATATATATAAGTATATATATGTGTATCATAGCAGTGAGGACCAAGCGCCGCACGGGGCCCCGTGGTCCCGGGCTCCCTCTCCCCTGGCTTGTTGTCAGTGTCGTGAGCGCCCGCCTGCCCGTCCCGTTGCTCTGTGTTGCCGCTCGTGGTTCGGGTCCGTCGCTGTCCTCGTTCCGTCTACCTCAGCACCTCTCTGAGCCCGGGCGCAGAAGGTGCCCAAGTTCCCCTTTGGTTTTCTCAGAGTATCTATCAGCTCCTATTTTTTGTATGACTTTTCCTGTCTCCCCTCGCCGTTCGCTCCCCTGCGGTTCTGCTTGCAAGTCCTCTCTCTGTCCTCTAGCCACAGATGCCGTTAGCTAAAAGTTTCCTGAAAAATAAAGAAAAAGAAAAAAAAAAACAAACCAGTTGTGGTGTCTCCTAGTTGCAGCTCTCCGCATCTGCCTTCGTCCTGTGTAGATTCAGATGCATTTCTTTGTAAGACTTCAGTGTTTCTGACAGAGGAAAAAAAAAAGACAAAAAAAAGAGAATATACTGCTGCAGGTTTTTTTCTCTCCATGTGTCACTAAGTGAAGTTCGTGCCTTCTATAGCAAAGAGAATATTTTTTACATCCTACTAACGGTAGATTTTTTTGTAGTAAACATTTTTTGTATTTTTATTTATAAGTCTCATAAGGAAAATAGCAATGTTCAGTTGTATACCTTGAATCTGCAGTTAGAAAACAAAAAAACTACCAATAAAGTTAATTCCGTTGTCTCGGCCTGCTGTCTCCTGTTCCTGTGCCTGCCGAGAGGAGGAAGAGGAGGAGGAGGAGGAGGAAGGATGCATTCCACAAGCTTGGGGTGAGCCGTGGGGGTACCCACGGTGGTGAGTTCAGGGGTGCCTGTTCTGAGGCGGAATCGCGGAGGTCCTAGTCCTAAACCAACCCCAGTGGGCAGGGGCTCTCCCTGGACTGTCAGTGTCCCCACAGACAGGGAGCATCCACAGCATGCTGCCTTGTGCTGCTGCCTGCCCATGTGGCTCACCAGGGAGCGGAGCAAGTTTGCCTCAATGAAAGTGAACTCGTTCATTTAAACCTGCCTGCAGAGCCGTCCGGCCCCCCGCTGCGTTAATTATCCTGTAGTTCCCGACTGATTGCTGTACACTAAGCTTAAGCCCTCCTTTATTTATTTACTGACTACATTAACGGCAGCGCCTGCTCTCCTTTTGTGCTGTGGCAAACCGCACAACACCGCACACCGCAGCTGGGCCAAGTGGGTGCTGCCATCACCACCCAGCCGTGCCTGTGCCCGACGGGTCCTGTCCACCGCCAGCCTCGGCCTTGTGATGCTATTAGACATTTGTTGCAGCACAGTTGGAGTCACCAAGTCCAGAGCATAATTTAGTTTTTCCCAGGGATGGATGGCATGTGCCAGTGTCAAGGCCAGGCTCATCCCCTGCCCCTGCATTTCCCAGCAGGTTTGAGGGGCTGCGTGTCCATTCCAAGGTCCTGATGGTGGTCCTGCGTCCCCCAGTCCACCCCAACACAGCTCTTCCAGGAAGGCTTTGGGCAAGTGGTGAGGAACTTTGGTCCAGTTTGGGGCAAGCAGAGGTGGTCCTGCTGTGAGCAACCTGCGGGCTGCAGCACCCCAGGAGAAGGGGGGGCAAAGCCCCTTGCCGGCGTTCAGCCTGGCACAAAGGCGTTGTTACAATAACGGGGAAATCGTGGTAGGACCGGGCCTTTGTGTGCACACTCACACAGCAGCTGGGAGCGATTATGCTGCAACAATGTTCTGTTCCATCAACATTATGTCCTCATTAAACCTTTATTAGGAGATTAGATTCAGATTTATTGATTTTTTTTTTTTTTTAAAGAGGAAAATCCAAGCTCCTCTCAGAGAGATGCCTGGAACTTTTTCCCGCATGCAGCACTTCCCAAAGTAGCAAGAGGGCAAAGGGAGAATCAATCTTTCCTCCAGCATGGGCAACCTGTCCTTCCAGGGGAAAGGACCGCTGAGCTGCTTGAGGAGGTTAGGTTGGGTGCATGATGGCTTCCTAGCACGGGGAGGACAAGGATAAGGACCAAAACGTTCCATGGGATACAGCAGCACAGGTGAGAATCTTGCAGTGCAGCCCTGGGGGACTTCAGGGTCACGGTGGGCAGGAGAGGGATTGGCAAGGCTGGCTCAGGAGTCTTGCTGCCCAGTCCCCTCATCAAACACATGGGCTGGGCGGCATCGCACACCCGGGTCAATGGCCCCATTGGATTTGTCTGTTGGAGCGTTTGATGTTACACGAAGGCAGCTCATTCCAGAGGGTGTTAATTGCCTGCTGCACTGATCAGGTCTGTAGCACCATCGATCTCAGCAGGATCAATGGGCTGATTTAGTGTCTCACGAACTCTTTAACTGGACACCTCATCAATAGGCAGCCACTTACAGACCATCAGTGCATTAGTGCGGGCCGGCGCTGGCAGGAGCCCACTCCACCCGTCCTCAGCCCCCGTCACTCAGAGGTAAGTTTTCCTGCAGGTGATGGCTCTGGGATGGTGAGCGGGAGTCTTGTTCTGGGGCTGGTGTGTTTGAGGGCGGATGTGTGAGAGCCAGGTGGTGTCGATCCACCTGTCTCCCATCACCTGCAGGCCCACTATATGCAGAGATGCTCCTAGAGCATGGGATGGGCCCTTGCAGCATCTACAGCTCTTTCCTCTGCTCTTCACCTTGTGCCTCTGCCCTGGCAGGGGCAGATCGACAGCAGGAGCTGGGACCTACCGCAGCTGTGATGGCATCTCTCCCAGTACCGCGTGCTCGCGGAATCCGCCCCGTTGCCATCCCGGTTTGTCCGCGGCCTGACACTGGGTCTCTCCCAGTTTGCTGAAACTGCTGAGCGCAAGCATGGTGGGGATCTGCTGGGCAAGCGTACCCAGGGGCCCGGGGTAGGGAATAAAGGCAGCAGCCGGGGGGAGGGGTAGGGGGGCCGAGGACAGCGGGACCCCGGGGGGGGGGG
>NW_008238838.1:6631234-6635984 GCF_000691975.1 Corvus brachyrhynchos
CATGCAGAGAGCTTTGGGCAGGGTCATGGAGTCCTGGGGGCTCCTGCTCAGCTCTGCCTTCCCGCTGCGGAGCTGAGGGACGTGAGAGATGTGCCCGCCTGGGTGGACAGACACTGGCGAATCCCAGAGCCAGGGACAACGTGCCAGAGTGAGGTCCCCCGTCTCCCGCCCTGAACAACGGGCATTGCTCAGGCATCCCGCCACACCGACCAGAGGGTGCCCAGTGTGATGCTGTAAGCCAGGACGGCTGCCAAGTATACCCGGAACAGCAGGACATCCAACACGTAGCCCACTTGCAGCCACTCGCGGGCGACATCGCGGAATTCCTCGCGTTTCTCCAGAAGCTGGCGGATAGCCGTGGTCTCGCGCAGGACCTCCTGCAGTGCTGCTAAGCCCTCTGTCCGGCCAGCAAAGGCCAGTGTGGACCTCGTGCCCCCCACTGACCCGCACTCCCGGGGGTCCTCACAGCCGTAGGGGGTCAGCTTGGCTGAGGGATCAAAAGAAGCAAATGTGAAAAACCTATTAAGATGGGGAACTGGGGTTTCTGAGGATGAGCTAGGCACCCAGTTCACCATCCAAACAGGGGCTATGTTGGTGTCGATGGCTACAGAGCACTTAGACTCCTTCAGATCCCACAGGCCCTCTCTGTGCAACCCTTACCTGTGCTGTCATTGTTCTCCACCTGCCTGGAGATGTCCAAGCTTTGCGTCCTGCTTTGGCTGAATTTCTTCCTGTCCCAGACACAGAGCAGGATGGTGGCTCGTTCCAGCAGCAGGTGTTTCACCCACTCAGGGACATGGGGTTGCAGGTCTTGCTTGTGCACCAGGCGCACGATCAGGATGGTTTCCGTCAGGCTGATGACGAGCAGTGCCATGCACACCACAAAGTAGATGCCTGCAGAGGCATCAGTGAGGTGAGTGACCTGCAAAGGCTCATGCACAGAGCACAGGCCCAAGCAAATCCTCCCTGCTCAACTCTCAGGGCCCTGTGGTCTCTGCTCACGACTGCCGTGGCAGTTGGATAGGCGTGTAGAACCACCGTACCTATCAACGGGGTGCCGACGGCAGTAGCTGGCAATGTGTCGGACACAATAATGAGGAAAACCGAGTAGCCCAGCAGGAGAGTGATCTTGAAAGAGACCCTCTCACCACTGTGGGGAGGAAGGTAGAAGCCCACAATGTCCATAACCATCAGAAAGATGCTGGGGAGCAGCAGGCTGACGGTGTAGAAGAGGGGGCGTCTCCGGATGACTACCTGCAGGACAGAGAGACAGAAAAGGCTGTGAAGGGTTGAAATGAGGCTTGCAGCTGGTGTGGCTCTTTGCCAAGGCAGGTGAGGATGGTGGGAGGCACTAAGGTGAGCCAGAGGAAGGGCCCACTACCGGGAGCCTCCCACCTGCAGGCAGGAGCTGCAGCACAGAGCAGCGACAGGGATGGGGCAAGACCCTTCCCTCGTGCCGTATCCCTGAGAAACACGGTGGCCAAAGGCTCTTACGTAGAACTTCATCTCAGCATAGCTGTCACTGCTCTTGACACTGAACTCCTGGAAGCGGCTGAGGACGTAGAGCAGCTCCCATTCGCCCTGGTTCATGAAGACACTTCGGTCGAACTTGACCAGCTCCGGCTGACGCCACAGCGAGAGGTTGATATCACGAACTGGGGGGCGGAGGAGAGGTGAGAACTAGGGGTGCCCTGCCCAAAGCGCCGGCAGCTGCCGGCACCTCCACACCGGCTGCGTGCCTGCCCGCCCCTGCACGCTTCCCCGATCCGCTGGGGCCATCTAGAGGGACGAGTTGCCTCCTGCACGGAGCTCCGGCCCAGCGGAGGTCCTGCCCGCTCCCTCGAGTCCCCCAGCCGTGGGCGTCCCGGCACTCACTGTGGTGCAGCCAGCTGGTGAAGGTGAGCGAGCAGTTCTGGACGTCGAAGGGGAAGCTGTAGATGTCCAGGCTGCAGGCGGTCATCACCTGGATGGGTTTGAGGTTCTGCACCTCCCCGTGATGGCTGACATAAACATAGGGGACGTGCGGGGACTTTCCAACATCCACACTGGGGGACATGAGGGACAGAGATGTGGGCTGGAGAGCACTCTGGGCAGGGGTTCCTTCTGTCAAATAGCATTTCAGGGGGGAACTGCCCAAGAGACAGGGATTTGCCCCCCGTTCTGCTTTTTTGGTAATATCCTTGCAGGCATTTCTACCTGGCATCACCTCTGCACTGCCCAGACTGCTGCTTTCTCCCAGCCCGAGAAGTGTCTGTGTCATTGTCCCAGAACCCTCAGGAGGCAGTGGGAACAACTTAAATCCCCACGGAGTGGGAAGGACACCAGATAGCTTCATGGGAAGAGCCAGCAGCTCTGCAGCTGCCCTTGCATTGTACTGTCTTCACAAAGCCTTTCTCCTGATATCTGGATCTCACCCCCAGCACAGTGAGGGTAATTAACAATGGTTGTGGTTAGCCAGCATTGGAAATGGCCCAACTGCCGAGCCGATCCCCATCTGCAGCTCCCTGATGTGGGGAGGCTGCCAGCTCTGTGCCAGGAATACAAAGCATGGGACGGTACGTGCCCATGGTGGGCGAGGGAGTTCCAGTCCCAGGCTATCTCGCTCCGGACTTTGGCTGCACTCACAACTCATTGATGAGGATGTCGGGCACCCAGATGCTCTCTACGGGGAGGGAGATCTGCGTCAGGTTGTCGAAGCGAGCTGGGTCCCACCTGAGGAACTCATCTGTCCAGTGCTGGGGACAAGGGAGAGGGGACTTGGTGGGTGAGGTCCTTCCACTCTGCCAGCACACAGACCCCAGACTAGCACCAAGCAATCTTCCCACCCATAGGAGGGAGGGAGGAGTTATCCTTCAGCTCACACAACACCAAACAGTGCAGAAGATGGAGCATGAAAGCTGAGCCTTGAGGTTCATGTGCTACAGAGGTCTCGCCAGCCCCCAGGATAGGTTTCCCCTCACTGCTCTCCTGCAGCACTGCACACTTCTCCCACAGGAAAACATGGGGTTTTGGGGGTACTTGACCCTGGGGGGGGGAGGGGGGCCCAGCAAGGAAGGGGTGAGGTTCCACGGCTACTCCCCTGCCTGTACCAGATGTAGGTGGTCAGCACCTGGTTCTTCTCATCCTGTGGGAAGATGAGCACACAGTGTCAGAGCAGGGACATTTACACTTCGGAAGATGGGCAGAGCATGCTGGGGGGACGTTGCATGCCAGGTACCAGTCCCCTCCCTGTGGACACATGCAGATGGGAGCAGAAGACTCACCACACTGAGGATGGCATAGACCATGAGGTCGATGGCCACGTTAGTGGTCGTTCGCCAGTCCCGCACAGGCCGGCTGCCCTTCTGGTAGTGGGCCAGGAGGTAGTGGGACAGGCGGCGCAGGGTGGGTTCGGACGGCTCCGGCATCCGGCCCCTGTGCTGGGTACCTGCTTAGCAGAGGGAGGAAGGGAGGGAGCGAGGGAGGCTGCTCGCACTGGGGCAGCGGCTGCCATCACCCTGCGGTGTGCCATGGGCTGCGGGATGCTGCCAGCTGCCAGCCCTCACTTACCTGTTGGGATTTCCTATTCAAGTTAAATAGGAGCATCCTGATGGGAAACAAGCCTGGCCAACCAGAACCATCACCTAATATGTGTGTGCTGTGCAGGTGGTCAGCGCTGTGACCTTCCCCAGCCTCAGAGGGCACAGCTGCCAGCCTCCGTCTTTCTGGACAGGTGCCAGGACAGCAGCAGCAGGGACCACGAGGGACACACTGCCCCTGGGTAAGTTTCATACCACTCACTCCCTCGAGAAAATTGTTCAGCGGGTGGAGGCGGTGAAGGTTAGAGATGAAGCAGGATGCTAAATTCATTTATTAGGTATCTTGGTGTTTGCTTCCTGTGAAAACAGTCCCTTGACTGGTGACAGCAGCATCAATCAAGGCCAAATTGCTTTCAGCACCATGTCCTCACTGCCAGGCAGCTGGAACGCAAGGCAGCTGGAAAGCCACGGCTGGACCAGGGCAGCAGTGCTACACTTGTGGCTGTGCTCTACAGCACACCCAGCCCCAGAGTCCAATTCCAGCATAATGGAAGAGACTAATTGGAATAGATCTACAAGAACTTGGGAAAAGCTGCTGGAAGGGAATTTTATTCTGTATTTTAAGCTAAAAAAAAGAAAAAGCAGCAGCCTCAGCCCCTCTGACATTGCTCACTAGCGGTAATACTGGGGAGCCAGCCAGGTGCATGATGCTCACCCAGGCAGGTATGAACCGACAGAGGCAGCGAGATGGGGGGAGAGGCAGCAATTAGGGTGAGGCGAGGAAATAACAGGTGCTGCCATCACCACAGCTTGGGCCAAGGGGCCTTTCCTGCTGCAGCTGATGGCAGCTGGCTCACGCTTGCACCCCTCCTCACACCTTCTCCTCCTCACATCCATGCCACCCAGGTCTGCGTCAGGATGCTTTGGCAGCAGGGAAATGGCTTTGCAGAGGAGGACTGGGCTGGGTTCACCTCAGATGCTCTTTGTCTCTTCTCCAGACACCACGCTGGTCTGCTCAGCCCAAAGCTGTGCCAGGATTGTGCTGGCAACTCACCTGGTGCAACTCGGCACAACCCTGGCACAGCCCTGACACATGGGGATCTGTCTGCACAGCCCTTCCTGCCTCCTGGCCGGCATTGCCAGGGTGAGAGTATCACTGTTCCCACTCCTTTTCTGCCACCTTTGGTGTGCTAACGGTGGGAGAAGGTTTGGGAGTTGGGTGACAGGAGCTA
>NW_008238838.1:6636048-6636696 GCF_000691975.1 Corvus brachyrhynchos
AGCACAAGGATTTTTGTGCTATTTCCCAGGAATATTAGGTAAGAAAATAACAATGGAATAACAAGGGAATATGTTGGCCGTCAATTTTGCACTGTGCAGAGCTGCAATTACAAACTATAGGCACAGCATCATGCCCAAAACCCAGCTCTAGGTTATGACGGACTAAGCATTATATCGGAGAAAGCCCTTCATCAGGCAGGGGGCTCGGGCAGCACCTCTCAGGCAGTGGGGTGCAGACAGGAGACCCCCATGTCTCTCTCTGTCCTCAGGGCTGTCTCTTGGCACAGCTCTAGAGTACCTCAAGACCCCGCAGTGACGAACCCACATCGTAGAGCTGGGTTCTAATGCCCCGTTGCGTTGCTGCCAGTGTTACCCAGGCAGGATGCACCTTCAGGCTCCGCACCGGAGCTCTCCCATGCTCCAGCTTCTCCCAGGTATGTCGCTTCCCAGTAGCATGAAGGCTTCCTTAAAAGCAGCCTTTGCCTGCCACTCAGCACGGCTCAGGTTCTGGGAAGCTGCTGCTCCGTGCCAGGAGCAACCCGCTCTGCCTCAGCTCCCCAGCTCTGCCCACGGGTCCCTCACCTTACCTGGGCTCTGCAGTGTCGAGGCCAGCGGCAGCAGGGCCAGGAGCGCCCCGAGAGCCGTGGG
>NW_008238838.1:6636821-6641396 GCF_000691975.1 Corvus brachyrhynchos
TATCCCCCCACCCCCGCCCAGCTTTCAAAGAGCTTCCCCGTCCTCTGCCCAGGCGCCTGGTTGTGGCAAAGCAGATTTTGGGGTTGTACATCACGCCCATGGGCAGTGGGGGGCACGATGGGGGGAGAGGGTGCTGCAGGTGCCAGGGCTGTGCCAGGAGATCCTCAGCAGTTGGAAAGACGGGGTAAATCCTCTGAGAGGCAGGGGGGGGGAGCCTGTCCAGGGATGTGGTACTGACACAGGGTGGGTTTCCATCAGCAGGGGAGAGGGGAGCTCTGGAGGTACCGGGCTGCCCTTCACACCCTGCAGCAGGTGGGTCTGTCCCACTGACAGTGGCTCTGACAGTCGCAGGTGGGGGCCGCACGTGCAGCCTGGGGCAGCAGCTTTCCCCCAAACCCTCAGACCTGCACCTACACCGGGGTCCATTTTCACCGCAGCAATTTGCATTTGCTGTAAATTTCAGCAAACAAAGTGCTTCCTACTGGTATCAGTTTCCCAAAATATTTAACACCTTGGGGCAAACAAGACTAGAAGCAAAGCCTGGTCAGGTATTACTGAGAGTCAAAAGGCCCTCGGTGTCCACCCATGCATGGGTTCCCTGCTCAGGCTGCCCATTCATCCCTCCATGTGACAGCATCATAGCCTTGGGCTGGGCAATGTCCCTCTACCCGGCAGGGGAGCCTTCCCTCGACCCTCAGCCTCTATAATCTTCTGTATTCCTCTATGTCTACACTGTCCTTGTGTGTGTTGCAGGTGCCCGTGCTCCCACAAAGCTGCCAGCTGCTGGAAATCCTGGGGAAGCAGCGGGCAGGGACCAAAGCCTGCAGCAGTGGCGTAGAGCAAATTGCATCAGATGCCGGCATGGAGTCACTTAAACGAGATAAGAATTAGTGCGGGGCCCTGATGAACTCCCCCTTGGCTGCCAACAGCGGTGTCAGGGAGAGAGCAAGAGCAGAGCTGGGGCTAATTTGATTTCTCAGCTCCGTTAGTGGCTGGCAAGTCACCTCCCAAGGAGCGCCAGCAGCTCACAGCACTCTCCCCTTATTGAATCTGGGTAATGAAAATCACGGGCAGCGCCGCCATGGTGCTGGGGACTGTGCCCCACTCTGCCCCCTCTCCTCCAGCCTCCTGCGTCTGCAGCCGGCAGGATGAGGCCAAGGGGACGTGGACTGCTCCAGTGGAGCCTCTGCTGCAGCATCATTAACTGAATTTTCTCCCTTGGGTTTTACATCTTCAACTTAAAGAGATTTTAATGTAGTTCCTATCAGCCCTCCTGTTATTGGATATCTAATTAGCATGATCTACTGTAGCCTCATGTTACGCGCGCACGCAGGGGGCTCTTGCAGGACATTTTGTGGGATGGCTGATATCAATCGGCAGCGCCCAGATCAGATTTACTTTCCGAAATAGCATAATGGGATTTTATTAGCCCTGTAATCTGCTGCACGGTAATTGCTTTTCTGGGAATCGAAGTGCTCAGTGCCTGGGGCTTCCCACAGCTCAGACCCACGTCCTGTCCAGGCTCCGCTGCAGCCAGGCATGGCAGCATCTCTGCACTGGGATGGGCACTCAGGCCTCTCTCCTGGAGCAGCCACGCTGCAAGCAGGTTCCCTGGCTGGGCAAGCAGGTATTTAGCCCAGAGCTGCAGCGATCTCAGAGGCTGGGGGGAGCACAGGGGCACAAGCACAAGATCCCCAGCATGTGATGGCACAAGTGACGCCCTGCATTCCCTCCTCACCCCAACCTGACCTCATCCCAAGTCCTGGGTGTGCAGCATTATGCACTGTATTCCTTCAGCAGCTCCCACCCCGTGCCATGGAATGTGCTGGGGGCTGTCAGGCTGTGGCAGGAGCATGGCTGGGCCCTGTGCAGGATGGGGTGTTGTAGCCAGGCTGGGGACCACAGCGGGAACAGGGAGGGAGGCCTCAATTGTGTTGCTTGCCGGTTCGGAGCGGGCAGGAGACGGAAGCAGCTACTCCTCCAGGCTGCCAGGGTTCGCCTTTCAGAGCGCGTTTGGAGCGTCAGAAGCAATAAAGCATCAGCAAGGAGCCCTGGCAGCACAGCTGCCTGATGGCCCCGGCCCCATCACACGCCTGAGGCCGCCCATTACGGAGCCTCATGCTCCCCGAATTGCATGTCTGCTATGATTTAACGCTGCGAGACATGAAATAAACACTGCAGGCAGGCAGGACTGCCGGCATGGGCATGACCAGGCTCACAGCAGCCCCCACTCCCATGGGGCCCTGTACCCAGGGACAGTGGTCCTCAGGGATCCCTGGATCACTGCAAAGGTCCTGGGGGACATACAGGATCTCTCCTCTGGCACTCGCCTTGTGCAGCTCCAAGACCGAAGCACAGACCAAATGCCATGAACAGCTGCTCAGTGTGGTGCCCTTGGCTAATTTAATTTAATTTGGGGATGCTGGTAGCTTTGTCCCGTGGGCGCAAACTGCATGGCCCTTGGAGAAGCCAAAAATTGCCCATTGCAGGTACCAAGCCCGTCCTCACCCCAGTGAAGGAGCCCAATGCTTTTAAATCCCCCAGAGAAGGGATGGGAGCGCTTTCCTTTCAAGTCCTCTCTTCCATTAGACACCCTTCAGGTGTTTGCAATATTCTTCTACCATTTCATTACCATTAAAGCCAGGTAATAATAAGTACATGAAGGTATTTGGAGCCCATTGCTGTTAATGAAGGAGATATGGCTGATACTGAGTGGGACGGCAACTATGCATCACAGGCTGAGCACCATCCAAGGTCAGGCAAGAATTGCCTTGCTGAGAGCTGAGACTTGGCTGTTTTTTCTTGTATGGCTGTCTTTTCCTTTTACCTTTTACTTTTGAAGGAGACCTGTGCTGGAGGCTTACTGGCCAGGAGAGGGACAGGGGGCTCCAGTGCTGTTGTGGCTGCATGCTACCACCTTGGAAAAGTCCCCATCCCCAAAGCAGGTTTGCAGCAAGGATTGTGCACACGATGACTGCCTTGATGTAAAAGCCTCGTGTCTGAAAAAGTCTTGCAGAAAAGTCTTCTGCCTCTTGTTTCTCTTGGAATTCAATCCATGGAGGACTGTGGCAATGCTTGAGAGGTTGGACATGCTGCAGGGTGTGGGGACAGCCCTAGAGGGCACAGTGACAGAAGACAGTCCACTCTGAGGGTTTTATTTTTAAAGCACTTATTGCTTCCTTTTGCTAAGTTGAGGCTGTATGGAAGGCTCTCAGGACATGGAAGGAGAGGGCATGTCTGCAGCTTGCTCTGTCTGAAGGTGTACAATGGTAAATTATCTGGGACGTAACAGTGCTGTGACTGCACTTAATGCTGCAAACAAATTGTTCTACACCCTAGTTAGTTATCACAGCATTAATCAGGCCGCTAAGCATTAAACACAGCCTGGACAAACCTGGAGCTAAAAATATGGGTCTGAGTTTATCTTTGTAACTGGGACATTCAGAATTTTTATGGTTAATAGTTTTTTTTAAGGTAGGAAAATCCTGGGGACTCTTCCCCGAGCAACGAAGTTCAGGTAAAGCACCACTCCCTCAGCAGCACATGGGGGTTCCAGAGTGTAAATCACAGTGCCCAGCACTACGTCCCTATCTCTCACTATTAATAGCCTAGCAGGATCCCAAAATGAGTGGAATTTCTTACTTTGATGCATTTAAACATTACTGGTTGTCTTGTTTTTCCTTTGCACATCAGGGAAATTGGCTAACAGTGGCTTCCTCAGTTTTACCTTATCTACACTGCTACCTCCTCCTTCTTGCCTCCCGAATTCCTCATCTGGAGTACCTGTGAGAACCAGGGAGCTGGGGCAATCCCAGAACAGCCTACACTGAGATTCCCACAGCTCTTCCAAAACAAAAGGCAAGGGATGGTCTGTGACTGCCCAGGAAAACAAGTGTGGGAGATGCCCACCCAGCTGGGAAAGGGCATTTTCGCGGGAGAATTGGCAACCAGGGTACGGCAGAGGCACCGTCTGACCCTACTATCTCCTTCCTCCTGCAGTGCCGCAGCTCCGCTGGAAATGCCAATGCCATCAGTATTGCAGGAGCTTCAGTGCCCAGTGGGGGACAAACCTAGGCTGTCAGTTGCAACCGACACGTCCCTGATGATGCAGGAGGACAGTTTTTCACCAGTTTCCCCCAAGAGAGCTCAGCCCTGCTGGCTCGTCAGGTCGAGCCAAGTTGCCCAGGTGCCTGAGCCAATCTCATCCGCGGGTCCAGTGGCTGAGCTGTGGACAGCGTCGGGTCTGCACAGATATACCCGGTCCTGCGCAGCCCCCGGGGGCCCCTTGCTGGAACGTCTCCATTTCAGCATCGTTTTATTAAGAGAAAGGCAGAATCCGGGCTGTGAGGAGAACACAGGGCCCTTTGGCTCAGCAAGTCTGAGAAATGCCTATCTCCTGCTTATTTATCAAGGCCCGGCAAAGTGTGGGTTTGGATGGAACAGGAAGCAGGTGCCGACCCCTCGGTTGTTTTGAACCTTTTCCTCGCGATTTTCCCCAGGGGCGCATC
The DNA here is from genome assembly GCF_000691975.1 of Corvus brachyrhynchos. Classification (NCBI taxonomy): domain Eukaryota; kingdom Metazoa; phylum Chordata; class Aves; order Passeriformes; family Corvidae; genus Corvus; species Corvus brachyrhynchos. Next base: position 6,641,330 of record NW_008238838.1, read on the forward strand.
CACCCCTGGAGCATCCCAGGGGTGCATCCTCCATTCACCGCCCTGCTCGCAGCTTCCCGCCCTGGCA
>NW_008238838.1:6641940-6645011 GCF_000691975.1 Corvus brachyrhynchos
CGCGGTGCCGTCCGCGCGTGTTTCGTTGGGAATAACGGGCTCCGCGCGGTGACGCGCGCGATGCGCCGGTACCACGGAAAAGGGCTCGGGCGGGCGCTCAGACACCCTCCTCCTCCTCCTCTGCAGGGGCCAGAAACGCGCGTTCCCTCCCTGCCGCTGAGCAGCATCTCCTGGGGCAAGTTAACGAAAACTGTTCCTCCCAAACTTCAGGGCTCTGCGTAAATTGTCTCTGAAGGGACCCGGACGCGAGCCTGTGTCAGTGCCCAGGGGACTGCAGCCCAGACCCTCCCGAACTGACACAGGGCTCTACACTGTTCTGTAGCGTCTCTGTGCTCTTAGGACCCAAGAGATGCGTTTCAGAGAGGTCAGAGTTACAGGGCGGGATGGGATGAGGGTATCAGCCTTTTGGTTGTGCGTTAGAAGTGACATTAGTGCAGCAACCGTGCCCCGGCCGTGTGGGGGTGGTGACCAGACAGTGCCTACTGTGTGCATCTTAATGCAGGATGAAGTTGCTGCCTGCTCTTCTTCTCGTGATGGATATTGGTTTGTGAAAGCCTTGGCAAGGAACGTGGGCTTTGTTCCTGCTGCTGCCTGTGGGTTTCCAGCCCCCTCCATATCCAGTTTCCCCCACGATAAAAAGCATGGCTGAGGTGCAGAGGCTGAAGGCCAAGGCTCTGTGTGCCTCTTCTGTGCCACCTTCCTTCTCCTTGTGTCCAGTTATTTCTGGAACACCCTTGAACTCCTGCACTGCATTTGGTCCCTTCCCTGTTCACAGTTTCTCATCAAAACAAACTTTTGAGGGCAGTGAGTCACCGCGGAGCAGGGAAAGCAGCAAAACCTTTCTGTTCCATCATTCCTGGCTGACCTTGTAATTTTATCTCTAGTACCCTACTTCCTCTCAGCCTTTTGCTTTTGTACTCATCTCCTATTGCTGTAATTTAATACTAATAGGATTTGGGTTTGGGTTGTTATTTTTCCAGCAGGTAGGGCCTTGGTTCAGTTTGGGCTTGCAAGTGCAGGGTGTGTTAGCAGCAGCAGTACACTGGTGTTAATTACCAGCTACAGAGCTTGTTTTATAGCCCCATGGTGCGTAACCTCAGAAAGCAATAACCAGACTAGTTACGGCAACAAAACCACATGCACCCCCCAAAATCTTAACAAATTGGTTGCAGAGAGTGTGCTTCCTGGTGGCTTTTGTGGGCTGCCAGGCAGCCATGAGCCTCTCAAAAGTGGTATGGGATAAGCTCTCTGCTGTTAGCACAAACCTTTTCTCAAAGGCTGAATAAAAGCATACAGAAATCATTGAAAGATTAAATGGTAACTTAGAGCAGAGGATCCGTAATTGGCTTTTATGCTTACAGCAGCCTTTGTGAGTTCTCTGCTGTAACAGAAAAACCCCAGAAAATCATGCCCTGTCCTGCCTCAGATCTCATTATTATAGTGCAGTGTATTAGCAAGGGTGTTTGGGGATTTTTTTCTCCACTGGAAAAATCCGCCCTGCGGCGTAAGGTGGGGTCAGCCGGCATGCACGGCACGCGCTAAGGCAGCAAAATTAGCAACATGATTTAAGCGGTTTGCCTTTGTGAGAGTATGCCCACCCTGAGCCTCTCAGCCTTGGCTCCTCATTGGGCAGCTCCTCCTGGGGCTGCTGAGGTGTTCCAGTGCGTCTTGAATTTTCTCAGGATAAAAAGAGTGTGTGGGATGAGTTGAGGGGGTTTGCACACACGTATGTACTCTTTCTTGTAAAAGTTGAGTAAAAGTAGTATTTCAAATGGGACCACCATGAATAACTTGATGAGAGAATTCCCACCGAAAATAATCTAGGAGGTTTTTTGTTTTAACAGCTGACGTGGATGCGTGCTGTCTTTGTGCGTGGAGTAGCATCCATCACCAGTATATGTGGGGGGCTCAAAAAAGTAGTTGACTCATTACTCACTGAGTGAAACTTGTGCTCCAGGGGCCTGGAAGCATCTTACATTTTTTCTTAATGGTGAGAGTAAGTAGAAACTTGAGTTTATTTGCCTGCAGCTTTGCTGGTTCAAGATTAATTAAAAGTGTGATCTTAAGGAACTGGGATTGGTCAGGCTGTGCTGACAGCAGGATCCTAGACAGCCTCTGTAAATCAGGATACACGACACAGACCCAGCCGTTGTTCCTGTGGTAACGTCCTTCCCATACCACATTCAATGCCGGCATTACGGAGCTGCATCTCAGTTGTCACCTAGACTGGGCCGTTGGCAGCAGCATCAGCTGAACTGCAACCATGAACAGGGGTGGTGGGACCTCCAGCGCCAGGAGGCTCCTTGTGGAGAGCTGCCTCTCCTGGTAGTCATTGACTGAGGTTATTTGTGCTTGCCAAGTGCAGTGACTAACCTGTGGTAAGCCTAGGCTGCAAAGATTTTATAAGTCTGGTAAGGAGAATTTTTGTAATCATTTGTTTTAAGTGGCAGAACTGGCCAAAAGTTGTGAACCGTAGCTTGGGGCCTTGAGCAGTGAGTGTATCGCCAAACCTCAAGTGGTTTGTGTGGAGTGGGAAGGAGGAGTAACAACAGGCTCCTGGGCCCTTGCTCTGACACCTCATTGTCAGTGAGAAGTGACATGCACAAATGGCATGTGCCACAATGCTGAAAATAGCTCCTGCCAGCGCCCTGGGAGCAGGCGGCCGCCTTATATGTCCAGCTGCACATGCCACTGCCTCGGGGGGTGGGGAAGCCCCTTCCCACCACAGGTGCTGCACAGCCAACAGCGGGGGTAGCCTGTCCTCCCAGGCCTGCCTGCATTCTCCTGAGGATACAAGGGATTGAATGTTAGTCTGTGAATTTAGCAGGGAAAAAACCTGAGTGCGGTGTTCAAGCCGATGTTGGTATTTGCATCAAGCAAGTGTGACTGGGCTTGTGTGTCAGTCTGTCAGCAGAAGGGAAGGAAAGAAGCAGTGCTCCACTGAGCCCTCAGCAAGCCTTGCAGAAACAGCTTAATGTCCATCCTGGTCACCTTTTCACGTGAGCTTTCTTTATTTATTGCACATAGGATTGCCAGGTGCTCTTAAACCAAATGAAAGAAATCACAGAAAT
>NW_008238838.1:6645339-6653997 GCF_000691975.1 Corvus brachyrhynchos
CGCTCTAAAGGTTTGTGTATATTGCCGTTGTTCTGGGGAAAGAGAGCTCTGATTTTGTCCAAAAAGTCAGGCAAGTTCAGGCCCCTGCCCAACATAGCACACAGGTGTTCGCTGGTGTGTTTGTCAGCTGATGATGAGCTGGTCCTTGTTAGAATGGTCCATGTGTGGCCTGTGAGAGCGATCCAGGATCAGCCTGGATGCATGAGAGGCAAAGGGTAAATCCTTTGCTGTTCTGCTCCTCACTGGTGCTTCGCTTTTCCCCTATCATTCTGCCAGGCTGCTGATGGAGACTTCATGGAAGCAGTCACCTTCCTGACGGAGGACCCTGCTCCGGAGCCAGTGCAGGACCCAGCCGCTGCAGAGCCATCCGCCTGGGAAGGGAGCGCAGTGGGCAAACAACTCCCACAGGGTAAGTCCTTCACTTTTGCTCACCCCTAAGCTTCATGTGTTTGTATGAGCTCAAAGGGGAAGTATCCATCCTCCCTGCTGCTGCTAGCAGTACATCCCTGCAGCTTCTGTTCTGGTGCAGATTTTGCCAGTACTGATCACCTAGTAGTGTTTTAATAATGTTTGGAGGTGACACATCACAGTTAAAAAGCTGATGATCCTGTTTTGTTCTTTCAAGAGCTTTGAATTGTTTCCTTAAGCTCTGAATTTGGCTGTAAGGAAATCTGGGTAGTGCCCAGCTGCATGCTCTGCTCTGTTCTCCTCATCCAGCTCACTCAGTGGCTCTTAGGTTGCCTGGCATGATCTGAAACAGGGATTTCTGTTTAAAACCTGAGCTAGAAAATGTTGCTTGTATTGATTGAAGAGCTGTATTTGTGGAGTGTGATGTTTCCTAGAAATTCCTTTCAAAGAGAATGTTTGCTGCTGCTGGTGGAAAACTGATCAGAATGCTGCCTCCAATTCCAGATGTTAGTGCTGCACCTGCCCCTCACAACCAAGACAACCTCTGCACAGCCAACACTGTCAGATCACTGGAGTCACCAAAAGCTCCAGCTGCAGAAAGGGATGCAGCTGAAAGGTCAGTGAGGCCATAAATGGCCCCCCACTTTGGTTCTCCCAGGTATCATAAGTGGGTTCTGAAGCTGGTAACTGCAGAACTAACACGGGTCACCTGCCTGGTGGACACCTATTGGCTGGAGGGGAGTTTGATTCCTGCAGCTTTAGGCAATCTTTGGCAGGTGTTTTACAGCACAGTGTTTCTCTCTCATGACAGACCACAGGACACCCATTCCGCTGAAAACAAATACCGCTCCAAAAGGAAACGCTGTGAAATGCTCTCTCTGTGGGTAGAGAGCCCCAAGCAGAATGACTGGAGAAGAGCGGGTGACTGGCCTGTTGGAATGAAAAATATTGGAAACACATGTTGGTTTAGTGCTGTTATACAGGTAACCTGTAAGAAAGTTCTCTTTTTCTGATACAAACTTGCTGTGGTCTTGGAGTCAGTGTTTCTCAGTCAGAAGTAGACATGCAGCAGTTTTGTGAGGGAGTCATTGTATGCAGATGAGTGAATATGACCCTGCTCAAACAAAAACTTGTGGGTTTATGTGATGTGACTGTGATGTGTTCTGGGCCTGTACAGAAACAGCCAAAGAGCAGTTAAATAGGCTTTGCTTAAAAATAGCTACAGATACAGAGAATCTGTGTGTCTGTACACAGGGAGTTGTGCAGCAATGGCCAAGTGCCTACTGAAATGATAGAAGCTTGCCTGGCAAAGTGAACTGATAATTTAATTTTATGGCAGTTATTGTTGGCTCGATAACACACGGTGTATCGTATTTCAGTTAATGGAATACACTGGCATAGATGCTTGGACAAATAAACAACTAGGCAGCATGTATTATTAGTAATGACCTAAGGAAGAGACAACAGTAAGTGGAACTGAGCAGATTTGTTTCTCCTAACCATTTCACATCAGCAGAGAGATGTTATCATTTGTCTTCAGCTCTGAGAGGAAGTAAGAAAGCTGCAAATGGGTTTTTCTCACCATGGCTTGTTCCTGGATGCTTTTCTGAGCCTGCCTGTGCAGAATAGAATGGTCTTTCCGAAAAGGTTTATATCTATCCTAGAAATGGCAGGATGAGATTTTGTCCTTGGGTGGGTACAAACATGCTGATGATCTTAAAGGTCTTTTCCAGACTAGTTAATTCTATGAGTCTGATTCTGTGCTGGTCCAGCACAGGGGCTGCTCACATTGTAAACATGCGTTCAGTAACACAGGACCACTGGGAATGTAAAGTTCGCAAAATAAACCTGTCAAGTCAGAGAGTGACAACAGGGCATCAAATTGTAGTGAGTCCAATCCTTGCAGGTGCTGACCGAGCTTTACCTCTCCTCTCCTTTCAGTCTCTGTTTCAGTTGCCAGAATTCCGGAGGCTGGTCCTTGGGTACTCCCTGCCACAGAATGTGCTTGAAAGTTGTCGTCACACTGTAAGTTTTGATTCAGTAACACTGTCAAGTGTCCTTTTGTGGTGTAGCATTCTGCTCGTCCTCTAACCAGATTTAATTTGGGGCTATCTGAGACCTGTGGCTTTAAAATCATCTGGCTGCATTAAAGACAATTTTGGGAAATTCTCAAAGACAGAATCAGGATAGGAGAAAAAAAAGAGCTGCTTCTTGTACCGCTGTCCTCTAGAGACTTTAACTGCTGTGCATGGAGATGTTTTTCCCATAAAACTTCTTTGGCAGCTCCAGATTACTTGTTGGTTTGCATGCACGGTAGAAGAACTGGTATTTGAGCCAGTGCGCAGCTCGTTGGGTACGTTTTATGATATGTGCACATGGTGTTCAGTAGCACTAAGTTTTAAGATGCTGCTTTTTAGAGCTGCAGGAAGGCTTTGACTTTTCTTCTTTTTGCAATGCAGGGAAAAAGAAATATTGCGTTCATGCAAGAACTTCAGTGCCTGTTTGCATTAATGCTGGGGACGTGGCGTAAGTTCGTAGACCCTTCTGCAGCACTGGAACTCTTGAGGGATGTGTTTAGATCCGCTGAACAACCGCAGGTAAAACCACGTTTAAAAGCCTTTTGCTCTCTTCAAACCAGCAGTCACAGCCACAGCGACCCCATTTTGCCTCATCCTGCTGGTACTTTCAGAGGCCTTTTCCCATGTTTGTCAGCCGACAAGCAGCTGTCCCTGTGTCATTAGAGCAGAATGTACGTGCGTGCTAATTAACCAGCCAGCATAGCATGGCACTACCCAGTGCCATCTGCATAGTTGGGTAGCAATCATGATAATTTCCTCTGATCTAGTGTTCAGATGAGCGGTGTTCATTATCAGTCTAAATCAGCACAGCACTTCAGTCTCACACGTAGTTCGGCTGAGTGGGTACAGCAGTACCAGTCAGGTTGTGTTCAGTGGGTCTGTGGCACCAGCACACCGGGGGAACACTTTCTGGTGGACGTCACGATTGACTCTCCACTTTCATCTCTCTTCTAGCAAGACGTGAGTGAATTTACACATAAACTACTGGACTGGCTGGAGGACGCATTCCAGCTCACTGTGAATGCCACGTGAGTTCTGTGTGATCTCGGGAGTTTGACCTAAGGAGAGTTTTAATAAATGAGAGGACTTTATGTGAAAATTTTGAGCAAATGAGTGTTCTTTGTTTCCTGTGGATGAGGCTCCGTATGCTTGAAGCATTGTGTCTGCGTCTCCTGTTGGTGAGTGTGGGACTTCACTCAGTGCCAATGTGGCCTGCAGAGTAAATTGGCTTTTGAGGGGAGCTCAGCAGCCCTGGTGAACAGAAAAGCTCTGGGTGTTTGAAACTTCCTTTCAGAAGCTGGCACCTTAACTTTTTTTTTCTGCTCTTGTCGGTGTAAGTGTTATAATGTGCTTTGGAACATGAAAATTAATGAGAAGCTTCCTCTTTATTTAGTGCTTGAGTAGAAAACTGTACTTTTGCCTGTAGGCTCCCAAGCAGAGGCTTAGATTACAACTTGGGGTTTTTTTGCAACCTCTAGCTGCAAATGAAAGTGTGCTTTTGCTCTCTGAAACAGGAGCCCTGGGGACAAATCCGAAAACCCAATGGTGCAGCTCTTCTACGGGACTTTCCTGACTGAGGGTGTCCATGAGGGTGAGTTAAGGCTTTGGTAGATTCAACTTTTTAACTCCTTTGAGTGTTTTAGAGTTAACCAGAATTTTTTGTTCTCTTGAGTTAGCTCATGGTTTCTGTATGGTTTCCATCATCCAGGCAACACCTTTTCCAAGATTGAGACCTTTGGTCAGTATCCCCTTCAGGTAAATGGTTACCAGAACTTGAATGAGTGCTTGGAAGGAGCCATGGTGGAGGGAGAGATGGATGAGGCAACAACATCTCAGTCAGTGAAGTATGGACAGGAGGTTAGTTTGACCTTTTTTGTTGAGCCTTTGGTTGCCTGCTGCAGAAAAGTGCAGCACACAGAGTGCAGGGGTGTGTCATGTATTCTGATAACTTTAAATGTCAGCTTGTGAGTGTTCTCTAAGAATTGAACACAAAACATTTTCTGGATACCTGGAATCTCATGTAAATGTCTGTTAGTGCTAGGTGGTGAGACACTTAAGTCTTTGCTGATTTATAAAGATGTGTTGTCCTATGTAACCAGTTCAAAGACTTTATTTTAAATTGCAAAGGTCAACGTCTGCCTCTGAGTCAAGTGTGATCAAGTCTCTCTCTTTCTGTTGAAGCCTACCTGTACCTGAGTAGGGGGAGACCTACTGCCTCCATATTTTCGGAGGGTAAAAGTACAGTGCTTAACTCCATGGTATGCCATTTGGAATTTGTCTCTTTCTCCCTATTATATTGTGTATGGTTTGGAGTTTTTCTTCTTGCTTTCACTCTTATTTTCTGACTGTGATGGGGGTTTTTTTTGTTTTGTTTTGGTTTTATCTCACTAATCACAAACCAGTCATAAAAAACTTAGTTGCAGCAAGGTGAAGAAGCACCATTGCATTCAGCATCCTCTGTGTGTAAGTGCAGCAAAAGTTAGCTTGGACAAAGGCTGGGAAACAACATTGGCAAAAGTATCTGGTGTAGGTGGGGCAGGGAAGAGTATTTCAGTTCTATGAGAATGTCTGAAAATTGTGTTGCTGTGGTTTAAACTAGCAAAGGAGAAACGAGGTATTGGGCAGGGGAGCTCTGTTCTGACTCTGGACTCAAATGTTTGTTCTGGGTTTTCCTGGTTTCTGCCTGAAGCAGTTTAAGTGCATTTACAGGGGATGTGGGTGAAGCTGGTGTTGGCTGGCACTGGAGACAAAGGCACATTGGAGCTCATCAGGCAGGTTCATTTCAATCCAAGCTTTTTAGTTCCTCAAAATTCTTCTCCCAAAATTATGGGAAATTTGACCAATCATGGAGCTGGTTTAATTCTTTTCTGTGCACAGATAGGAGGAAAAGGCTCTGGCTTAATTTCTGAGAAGCCTTACTGGGAAAATTGTGCATCTTAGTTTCACTTCCTAGGATGTGGTGGGTAAAGGGTGGCATGATAGGGGACATAGGGTATAAGGTGATTTTGTCCTTTGAGCGCCTAGGCAAGTGTGCTGAAAGACAAAGCAACAGTGGGATTAACAGGAGCTTCTCCCAGACTACAGGAGCATAAATCGTTCTGTCTTTGTGGTTATGGGCTGCTTCTTAGAAAGCTCTGGTGTGGGGGAGGTTTGTTGTCGCAGCACATCTGACATGAATCCCACAAAGAAAAATTAGCTTGGTGTGCTCATCCTGAATCCAGAGGGGAGCATGAAGTGGGTAGTGCCAAGCTAAGATAGGTGAAGGAAGTTTCTGGCAGTGGATGCTGGAAGTCTTTGTGAATCCAGGAAGAGTGAGAGGAAGTGTAAATCCAACTGAGAATTTTTCTTTCAGCATGGTTCTTTGAAACAGTGTATGAAGCTGCAGAAAGTGGAGGTCTTCTCTGAATCCCCTAAATCAAATAGTTTGTAAATAGACTGAGAGAGGATGAGGAATCTGGTGCTGCAAGAGGACTCCTGGTTTGTTCATCACTGCATGTGATCTGCCTCAGAAAAGAGCTCTCTTGGGGGCTCTTAGATGATGTGCAGATTGTATGTAGCCTCTGCTAATTTGTGAAATTCAGTGCTGGACTTGTTAATAATCCGTCAAGCTGGATGCATCAGGCAATGACGAGTAACTCTGAGAGCAATCATGAGGCTTTTTCACAGCAAAAATGTAAAATGGAAGCACACATTTTTAACTTGTAAAATTTGGCTTTCTGACTAGTCATTCTGCAAACAAAACCTGATTCAGTGCTTAAAGACAGAGACTTTTAAATCAGTCTGAAATCATACAGGATCAGTCTAAAATGTGCCATTAGCAGTCATCTTAAAACAAGTCCCTTCGGGGGCATTTCTGCTTTTGTTACAGCGCTGGTTTACAAAACTGCCACCAGTTCTGACCTTTGAACTCTCCCGATTTAAGTTCAATCAGTCGCTAGGACAGCCAGAGAAAATTCACACCAAGCTAGAGTTTCCCCAGACTATATATATGGACAGGTGAGTTATCCTGTTGTATGGTATGTTTAAAGCTATTGCTTTGTTATAAATAAAGAAATTAAAAAGGTTGTTTGGGTGAGCAAGGAAAGATTCTAAAATATTTACAGAAGATTGTGGATGTTAGAAGTAAACAAATCTCACCTGGCAAACAGGGCTCTGTATTTTTGTTTAGGTACCTCTACTGCAATAAAGATCTTATTCAGATGAAAAGAGAGGAAATGAAGAGATCGAAGGAGAAAATGGTGACTCTGCAGCAGAAACTGGAAAGGTGAGTAGTCAGCTCGCTTTATTTTTATGCCCTCTGGAATATTGCAAGTGTTTCCTTTGAAATGTGCTTTCCAATAGCAGAGAAACTTGTAGGGGAAGGACAAACAGCAACATGTTTGTTCTGAAACATGTGGAGGGAGGAAGTGTGTTTTCAAAAACCAAACCTGTCTCTTCGATGGTTTCTAAATTTTACTGATACTGTTACAGAAATAAATTCTTTAAAGAGCACAGTTGACACTGTCAGCTGCACTGGCAATGGAGGTGAGGAAGCCCAGTAGTACATTACAGAAAAAGTTGTTCTTCTCTTGTCCCATGAGGTTTAACCCATCTCATTCCTTCATTCGTACAACACCTTGCATTTTTCCGTAGGTACATGGAATATGGCTCTGGCCCAGCCCGCTTTCCACTACCTGACATGCTGCAGTACGTGCTCGAGTTCATTGTTACGAAGCCAGCTGTGGCTGTTTCCTCTGCTCAGAGCTCTCAAACAACACTACCGCACTCCCCAGCCAAGCCTCATGTTTTGGACGTGCTTTCACAGCCAAATGGGTCAGTAAGCAGAAATAAAAAGGATTCACAGGAGAACACTCCCAACCAAATGGTCCTGGGTGGCATTCCAAAAGCGGGTTATTTATCTGGGCACTGGTGAACACAATGCTGTAATGTGCAAATGCTTGTGCAAGTAGTGGGTCACTGCTTTGCTGGTCATTTGGTTCTGTTGATGTAAATAGAACACTGCATCTTGGTCTGTTCTTTCTCCTTGTCCAAAAGCATACCTATATTCCTTGCCTAAGCAGCAGTTAAGAACTAAATGACGTGCTCTTTTTGGTTAGGCTGCTCATTCTTTTGCTTCATTGACCAGTAAATTACAGCAATATTGGATTATTATAACCCTGGACAGCATGGTTGGTTTAACACTCTAAATTAAGCTGAGTAAATACACACGTTTCTTAGTAGTAATGGAAGGAATTTTTAGAATTGCTCATTGTGGATTTGTGCTTGGAGAGTTCTATAAGAATTTTCCCTAGTATTTTTCCTATATTTTAGTTTGTTCTGTGAAGGCAGAAGCACCTTTCAGTGTACTTGTTCTCTCTACATTTTATACTACTCTGGAAAGAAATCCTGCTCCCGCTCTGGAATAATTTTTGTTTGCTTTATTTCATATTCTTTTCCAAAAAAAGAAAAACTAGAGAAATATTTAAAAACCTGCCTGCTACTCTGGGATTTTTCTCCGCAGCATACAAGAGAGGACCGATATTAGGACTGAAGATGAGGCTTTCCTTGTGGCAAATTCTTTGCTGCAGCAGAACTCCAGTATGGAGCTCCAGCCTCCTGTTTCACCAGCAGAACTGTCTGAACGTCCAGCTCCTCACGTGGTCTCCGAGGAAGAGATGAAGCTGGTTCAGACATGTCTGCAGCGATGGAGAAACGAGATCGAACAAGACGTGCAAGGTTGGCCCCAAATGCATTTGTAGTGATTTTCCTCCTGAATGCCAGCCTGGTTTCCCCTCTGTAGCTTTGCGGGATACAGCCTGAACTACAAATAATTTTGTCCCTGTTTGAGCTCTGATGTTGAGTCTATCTGATAGTCTCTGCATGGCTTCAAACTCTTTGAAGTGAAAGGGGCTAGCATAGCCTGATGAGTAGTCATTAATTTTTATGTATTTCTCTCACTGATGATGTTTTTGGCAGATCTGAAGGAGTCTATTGCCAGAATCAACCTGTCCATCGAACAAATGTACTGTGACCCTCTCCTCCAACAGGTAGGAAATGAAGCTTCAGTACATGAATATTAAACTAATACTGCTGATCCTCATTTTCGTTTGTAGATGTTGGTTTGAATTGCCCTCTTCACTGTATCTTTAAATTTCCAGTGATGAAGCAGAGAAAGATTTACTTACGAAAATCT
>NW_008238838.1:6654048-6654869 GCF_000691975.1 Corvus brachyrhynchos
TCAACTCTTGTGCCATGCTACACCTACAAACACTCCTGCTGTTTGTGTACAGAGGTCAGGCAGAATCAGTCCCTAACTGCACATCTGAATGATGTCCATGTCACTTTGCAGGTTCCCTATCGTTTGCATGCAGTCCTGGTCCATGAAGGGCAAGCAAATGCTGGGCACTACTGGGCCTTCATATATGACCAGCCTCGGAAAAGATGGCTCAAATACAATGACATCTGGGTGACAGAGTCATCGTGGGAAGAGCTGGAGCGAGAGTCATTTGGAGGCTTGAGGAGTGCCAGTGCCTACTGCCTGATGTACATCAGTGAACAGGTGTCCCATGTTGGTGCAGGTACAGAGCCACAACTGCTGGTTAATGAGATGTTTGTGTGCTGGTGTGTCTCTCTGGCCTGCATGATCATTATGTTTCTCGGCTTCCCCAGCACAGCTGTCTTTTGACAAAGCACAAAACTCCAGATGGGATTTGAAATAATCTGCTTCATGCTCAATTCGTTTCTAAATCCCTGATAGGGCTGAAAACTGCCATCCGGGTGAGATTGGAAGCAGCACCTTATGTGTGTACAGACTCACACTGCCCTTTTGCCCCATTTAACATGCATCTAGTGCTGGAGTTCTTAATTTTGACTCTTTGTGGTGTTTATATGGTGTTGGGGTTTTAGGAGTTCTCCTTTTGGTTTTTTTCCTCTGGAATTTTCCCCCATATGTGTTGCTAGGAGACAATAACAACTGGATATGTAAGAGAGACAAAAGACATGGCCACAGCTCAGGGGAGGGGTGCAGCTGGCTACTCTCTTTTACCTGGGTTTTTCTCG
>NW_008238838.1:6655197-6655498 GCF_000691975.1 Corvus brachyrhynchos
GAGATGCCAAGAGATTTGGACTTGGAAAAAGGGGTTGGGTGCAGCCCCTGGCTCTCTTGTTCTCTCAGTGTGCACGGGTGGAGCGGGGGAGAGAGGCCGTGGTTGCTGTGGGGAGAATTCGTCACCATTGCGGGGTTCTGTCTTCTGCTGCCTTTCTTCCACTGTGCGTGGAGCCCTGCTCAGGGGAGCGGTTGTTGCACTGGGAGCTTATTAAAACCCTACCTCACTAAAAGAGGGACTTTTCACCATCTGCTTGGGTGCCTCAGGGGAAAACCCCGGGCTCCTGAGCCCACCTTTCCCT
>NW_008238838.1:6655552-6657373 GCF_000691975.1 Corvus brachyrhynchos
TGTTACTGCCATAGTTATTGTTGTTTGTTTGCCTTGGTGTGTGTATATATATATATATAAGGAACTGTTATTCCTATTTCTTGTATCTTTGCCTGAAAGCCCCAGTTATAATAACTCAGAGGGAAAGGGGTTACATTTTCCATTCCCAGGGAGGCTCCTGCCTTCCTTAGCAGACACCTGTCTTTCAAACCAAGACATATGGCAGCATTTGTTTCCTAAGGGCATGTGAAATGCCTCCTACTTTATGTCTCCCATTTTTATCACACATCCTGACTCATTTGCTAGGTCTTTGGTGATTCTGTTACACTGAATCTAAATGGGCTTTTTTGTGCAGCCTTTCCCTGAGAGGTATCCATATCTGAGTGGCTCAGACATACAAGTGTGTTTGCAGTGCCAGTGTATAAATAGTTTTGTGGAGAAATTGCTGTGCACATGGCTCTAGACATGGCAAGCAGCTGTACAAGAACCCAGTAATTTCACACGTGGCTCATTTTGATGTAATAAATAGAAAGAAACAATGGAGAGCTGTCTTCTGTTCATTGCTAAATGTAGCTGATGAGGATGTGGAGGTTGTTCTTTGTTTTCTTATGACAGTTCTGAAATGAACCCATGGGGTGGGTTTTTTTCTCCTGTTTAATGCAATTTTTGTTGTTTTTTAAAGCATTTTGCAATGGGTGCATGAAAATATCTGCTGTAGAAAGTTGCCATTTGCTTTTGGTAAATTTTAGGACTTGTTTAAAGCTGATGCTGCTTGGGTTTTGTGCTATTTTAAAAGTGAATACTGAAGTAGATCTAAAAAGCACTAACAAATGTCAATATGACACTCATGCTATGGAACCCATGCTGACCTTACCTTTACCTGGTGTACAGTGATGAAGGTGTGACATCTCTGGCTGAGCTGTGAACTTTCCAGCTGTTTGCAGTTCAGTGCTGTTCCCTGTACAACTGGAGGCCTTGGATCAGGATGTGTCTGACCTGCATCAGCAGGCGCTGGTTCTGGAATTGTTCTGTGTAAATGCTGTCCAGTGGTAGAACAAAACTGGGGTTTGCTTTAGAAAACTCTGTAGATTTGTTTTTATTTTTGCACTTTTGCTTCGGGATTACCTTAAATTACAAAGCTAGTAGAAAGTTGGCCTTCTTTCCCCATTTATCCCTCAGCCAATTTGCTTGTGGCTGCCCATGATGCTGTGGGTGTGCTTAGTCCCTAAGGGTGGTGCCCTGCCACAATGTGTTTCCTTATGCCAGTCTTGCATTTCCTCCAGATGAGGATGAGGGCCCAGAGGCTAGACAGTTCCAGAAGGAAGTGGAAGCTTTGTCCCCAGAACTGAGACACTACATCCAGGAGGACAACTGGCGCCTGGAGCAGGAGGCAGAGGAGTGGGAGGAGGAGCAATCTTGTAAGATTCCTCAGATGGAGCCTTCGCCTACTTCTGAATTGCAGGACCTCTCCTCTGAGTCAGGACCAGGTAATCCCACTCTGAATTTGCAAACCATGTTTGAACCAGGAACAGCCAGCTGGTCACCATTACCACTGCGTTGAAGCCTTGCACAAATGTGTCTGAATGAATGCAGGAGCAGGCGTGAATGAAGCAGCAAAGGCAGCTGCCAGAGGCTCTGCCCTGACAGTACAAAAGACTTCTGCTGGTTTTGCACGTGCATCCTTCCAGGCTTGTCCCCAGAAATGCTGTTTCCCATTCACTTAATAATCATGGGCTAATATCAGTTCACTTCCAGCTTTTTCTCATAAATACTGAGTGGGCAAGTGCTGTTCTCCAGAGTGGGAAACGTTACTTGGCCATCCCTACTGATGTACACCATTCC
>NW_008238838.1:6657463-6662521 GCF_000691975.1 Corvus brachyrhynchos
TGTCGCTGCCGCCCCCCCCCCCGCCACAGCTGGGCAGAGGAGAGAGAAAAAATTAATGAAGGGAAAACACTTCAAGGGCAAAAGAGGTTCAACTTAAGGTTGCAAAGTGAATTTATCACTAACAGAATCAGAGGAAGATAAGGAGAAGTAAAATAAGCCCTTAAAAACACTTTTTTACCCCCACCCCCTCCCTCCTTCCCCCCAACAGTGCAGGGAGACAGGGCATGGGAGTTTTGGTCAGGTCATCATCAAGATTTCCTTCTGGTACTCCAGGAGAGGAGTCCTTCCCCTGTGAGGCCATGGGGTCCCTCCCACAGGAGACAGTTCTCCATGAACCTCTCCGACATGGGTCCACTCTTACGAGCAGCAGCCACACCGCCCCTGCTGCAGCCTGAGCCCCTCCCACGGGCACACAGCCCCCCAAAACTGCTGCACTGTGGCTCTCTCTTTCCACGGGGTGCAGCATTCCAAGGATGGGCTACTCCAGCCTGGGAGCAGGGGCCCCTCTCTCCACCAGGTCTCCCACTGGATCACAGCCCCCTGCAGGCATCCACCTGCTCCGGCGTGGGCACCTCCCCCAGGGGCTGCGGGTGGATCTCTGCATCCCCCGGGGCTCCCCCGGGGCTGCGGGGGGGTCCCGGGGCACAGCTGCATTACCACGGCCTGCAGAGGAATCTTGGCTCCGGCGCCTGGAGCACCTCCTCCTCCTCCTTCTCCAATGACGTTGGTGTCTCCATGTTGTTTTCCCTCACATGTTCCCACCTCCTCCTCTTCTCTGGCTAGAAAAAACTGTTTGACTTTGTTTTGATTTTCTTCTTAAATATGTCATCACAGAGGCATTACCAACCTCTCTCATTGGCGCAGTTTTGGCCAGCAGCATGTCCATCTTCAGGGATTGGCTCTGCTGAACATGGTGATAGCTTCTAGCAGCTTTTCACAGAAACCACTACTGTGGCCCCCCTGCTACCAAACCCAGGCTGTGCAAAACCAGTACAAGGCAGCAGCTCTGTAAAACTGCATGGACAAGCTGCAAAACGTTCACGAACAAGAGAGAAAAAATCTTGCAGCTCTTGCTGACTAGTACCACACTGTCCTGACAGAGCAATCGTCAGTCTGTGAGCAGAGCGTGCGCTCCCTGTCCTCAGAGCATGCCAGGATTGCCAAGGAGCAGACTGCCAAGGCCATTGCCAACACTGCCGATGCCTACGAGAAGAACGGTGTCGAGGCAGCTCTGTGCGAGGTAGGAGCTGAGCCTTGGCCCTAGAACCTACCCCTTCTTGTCTCCATGTTATTCTTCTTGATAGACCCTTGCTTTTCCCATTTCTGTGAAGTTCTGTAGCTGTGCCATGTTTAGCTCAGTCCCCTTTGGCTTTCCTGTATTTTGCTTTGGATTTTCTTACTCTCTTCTTTTTCTTCTTGGCCACAGCGCAAGGAGGTAGAGCCGCTGAAGGCTCATCCGGGAGAAGCATCCCCCACAGTTCAGGCAGAGCAGCCCCAGGACACTCAGGAAGCAGAGGCTGCTGCCCAAACTAGCTCACAGGTCTCTGAAGTGGAAATCCCCAGTGTGGGGAAGATTCCCGTTAGATCCGATGCAGATGGATATAATGAGGAGGTACAGATCCCAGTGCAAGGGTTAATTACTGCTGCTTGTTAGCCTGTAGCTTTGTAGTTAGCTGGCTTTGAGCTGGGCTAAGGATGGGTGTGATAAGTGTCTGTCATAGGAACAATGCCCTGTACTAAGTTAGTTTTCCTAGTGCGGAAGGGAAGGGGGACAGACCACATCATTCCATAACTCCATTTTTAAATGCCATCAGAAAAGCAGCTCTGTAAGAGCACTCGATTTGTCGATCTGCATGTTGGTTGTAAGTCCTCTTTCTGGCAGGACTGTATCAAAATTGATCCTACCTATGTTAATTTCTTTACAACTCTCTTTGCTGGCTTCAGTTACTGTTTTGTCCCTAGTCAAAGACCTTAATCCCAACAGCATAATTTACGTACCCTGCCCGCTGATTTTTTGGGGTCTGACTTTAACCACTCTCATACATGCTCAAGCAGTGTTTTGGAAGTTCTCTCACTTTCACAAGTTGGGTTTCACACAAACACTGGGGCTGTCACTCCTTGAGTAGGTTTGAGATGCACTTGTGTGAGGTTGACTCAAGGAACTGCTGCACCACAGGTTCTGCATTCATTTTACGTGTCTTAGGAAGATTAAGTGGGACATGGTGGGGACATGGCCAGCATGCTTTACTTTCTCACTTGTTGAATTTAAAAATTCAAGGGTTTGGAGTGACCAGCCTTGAGATCTTAAATCCCTAAAAAAAACCCTGCATGTAAAGTGCATGTGATGGATAGAGTCAGTAGCATGCAAGTAACTCACAGCTGCAGTTCACACAGTTATCACACCTGTACTCATGCAATTTCCTTTAAACCTTACCTTGTGAAAGTTTCTGCCATTCTTCACTATGCCATCTCTTCTTTCCCTGTCCGTTACTGTTTTCCTTGTTCCTGTTCGTGTCTGTTCTCCTGCTTTCGTGGTAGGTGATGCTGAGTCCAGCCATGCAAGGTGTCATCCTGGCTATTGCAAAAGCCCGCCAGACCTTTGATCGTGATGGGTCTGAAGCAGGGCTTGTTAAGGTATTGATTTGTTTGCTAAATCCAATAGTATGGATATCTGTTTTCCCAGAATAGAGAATATGTGCCATATTGACAGATCAGGAATGTAAAGGGAGCGATTTGTGCAGTTTTTCTTCAGCTAATGGCCCTTGCCCTGCATTTCAGTTCCTTCTCTCTTACTGTGATGACATAACCATGAGCTCAAAATAATTTTTAGAGCTTGTAAGAGAACACCCTTCTCCCAAGACAGACAGCAACTTTTCATTCTGCTTATTCTTTTAGTACTGTAAAATTTGGTTTTTTTGGTCCTGAACATACTTGCTTACTGTGACCTCTGTTGTCAAAGATGTCCTCAAGAAATACCTGTGTGAACAGGGATTTGAAAGCATAACCAGTGCTGAATGCTGAAGCTGGGGTTAAGATTTTACAGGCAGGTAGATTTAACTAAAAATACCACATGGAAAGAACCATCTGTGCTGCTAATCTATGGGAATATAAATCACAAGATACTCTTGCACCTCCTGCAGGTACAAGTGTGTTCCAGTCGATTTTTGCAGCCTGAGCACTTGTAGGAGGGTTGCCAAATCTGTCTAAGGCAGCTGTACCCCCTCCCTCAAAGGCATTTAGACACTCTGGCACATTTGGAAGCTCACACTTCACACGTGGGGTTTGCCTGGCTGTGAGGGCCATTGGTTTAGAGTTGAGGTGTTGGTGGGCTTCCATTCACCACTGGAATATCACCAGCAGGGGAGGCTCCATGTCACCACAGGAGTCCCATCGAACAGGACAGGTTTGAGCTCCTGTTGGCTGCTGTGGCATTCCCACGGGCATAGGTGGATCTGTCAGTACATATGTTCCATTGGCAGGCATTCCATGAGGAGTACTCTCGCCTGTACCTGCTTTCCAAAGAGACCCCAACCCCCCAGAACGATGCCCGGTTGCAGCACGTGCTCATTTACTTCCTGCAGAACAATGCTCCACAGCAGGTGGTGGAACGGACCCTCCTTGAGCAGTTTGCAGACAAAAACCTCAGCTATGATGAACGGTGAGTGCCTGGGATTCCAGGGTAGGCTTTTCCCACTTGGATGTGGCCAGGGCCACTGTTCTGATTTTTTGTCTTTTCGGATCACGTGGAACAGGTCCATCAGCATCATGAAGGTGGCACGGGCAAAGCTGAGTGAAATCGGTCCTGACGATGTTGACATGGAGGAGTACAAGGTAAGGGACCAGAGAGCTGCTTCTGATCCTTCACACTGTCCTAGCTGGCTCTGTCCAAACTGGGAAATGGGGAGCATGGCGTGGAGCTGTGTGGCCAACACAGTGGTCATTGCATGCCTGTTAGCAGCGGGTGTCTGCAGGAGGGTGTTGAGGGAGAAGGAATACACTGGGAATCTGAGCTTGGAGGAGTGTCTGCAGTTGGCTAAATTCATTGATGTGTCACTTACGAGAGACATTTAAACGCTTCAAAGGGTAAAATCGGGGACCCCAAACTATGCATGTGAGTGTTCCAGATGAAGCTGATGCTCTGCTTCTCTGCTGCTCCTCACAGAGATGGCACGAAGACTACAGCCTTTTTCGCAAGGTGTCCATTTACCTGCTGACGGGGTTGGAGCTCTACCAGAATAGAAAGTAAGTTCCTCTAATTGTATTTGGACAAGATAAGCTGTAGCTAAAAGTAAAAGCCACTTTGACAAAAATTCTTCTTTCTGAACCACAATGGCCTGTGTTTGAGGTCAGTGGGTGCTTTTTTGACCTGCTAGTAGCTGTTCTTAAATCCACAATCGAGCTTGGTTAGCAGCTCAAAAAATATGAGGCTGACTGCTGGCTTGCTGCCTGACAGTTTCTGAGAGTTTCCCCTAAGGAAAACTTGCCTTTGGGAAGTAGAGCTTAGTATTCTGTTTTCCAGAGATGGGTTTGCAGGAATGATTGCATCACTTTGGGATATTTCGCCTTGGACTCCTGTATTAAAATGAAACTGTCTCAAAATGGGATGTTTTGTTTTGTGTAAACACACACTTTGGAGTCCTCTAGACTCAAAGGGCCTTGGTTTTCTCCTTACCATTCTAGAACCTGTATTTTCCATAAATGGTGCAGGCTTTCAGAAATTATTCCTGGATGAAAACAGAATTGAATTCCGAGGTGGTTCACAGTAACGAGCCACCAAATTCAGGTGGACAAATTGACGTGAGGCACGACAAGAGCAGCTTAGAGCTCCCCCGAATTGACCTAATCCCTGTCAGCGTTTCTGTTTTCTCACCTGAAGCTTGAAATGTGTGAGGGACTCAAAAAACACAACCTTCTGCCCTTCTTGGGGTGTCCTCTCATAGTGCAGTTCCTGAAGCAGTACAGAAAATGAACACGAACAAACACGTTGCACATGAACTTGGTTTTAAGGGTCTCTGCCCAGACAGTTGTTTGGCATTCTGGGCAAAAAGGAGCAGGAAT
>NW_008238838.1:6662616-6668792 GCF_000691975.1 Corvus brachyrhynchos
CTTGACATGGGGCATCTGTTCATTTGTGCTTTGGCAAGGAAATACAGCTTTTCCCATCCGGCCTGATGCTATTCCAGCCAGGCCCAGCAGGAAAGGTTTCCTGAGCTGAGCCAAGGGAATGGTTGTAGTCAGGGCCCTCGCAGAGCCCGAGGCCTGCAGAGCTGACCCTCTTCTTCCAGGTATCAGGAGTCACTCACCTACCTGGTCTACGCCTACCAAAGCAACACCAAACTGCTGCTGAAGGGAACCAACCGAGGCGTGAGCGAGTCACTGATCGCCTTGTACAGAAGGAAGTGTCTCCTGGTTTGTATTGAGGAGCTCAGCACTCACTTTTGGAGAGGAGGGGAGGGAGCAGCCAGGGTGCCTTGGTAGCCAAGACCAGTGTAACTGTTTTTCTTGCGTCTATTGCCGTGATTCTGCCCCTTGCTGAGTACCAGCAGCAATATGGAAAGCTAATAATAATCATAATTCAATTGAAGAACATGCCACATAAGTTTCAGGGAATCCAGGTGAAGGCAGATCTGGATCTTGCCATCTTAAAACGAGAATTGTAAATAAGCTGTATGCTCTCTGTATACAGATACAGCAAATTGCATGTATGTGTATGAATGTATATATTTACAAGTTTGTTTTCTGTGGTGTGTTTCCCATGACTGAAAGTGGCTGTCTCACCAGAGCCTGGTGCTGTCCTTGTTCTCTGCACGGCTGCTGGTGCAGGGCCCAAGCTGGGCCTTTCCTGGATGGTTATCCATGGTCCCTGCTTGCTCTTCACAAGTCTGTCCCCAATTCTCCTTCCACCCCCAGAAGCTGAACGAGGTGGCAGCTTCTCTTTTTGTCAGCTGTGAAGAAGCTCATGTGTCAGAGGGTGTGAACATCTTGAACGAGCTGATCATCCCCTGCATGCATCTCATGAACAACTTTGAGATCTCCAAAGAGGACCTGGATGCCATTGAGGTCATGAGAAACCGCTGGTGCTCCTATTTGGGACGAGAAGACATGGACGGTAGGAAATGGCTGCTGTTCATGGGCAGGGTAGTGTCTGGATCTGAACTGGGAAAGAATTAAAGGACCATTTAAAATTAAATTCCTGGTGTCTGCACTTCAGCACATCAGGGCCTTTCTAATGTGGGAGGAGAAATGCATTTGAATCACCCATTAAATTCTGTTACAGAAGAAATCATTGTTTTGCACTAAAACAAGCTGCAGAAGGGTCCCTCATCCCTGAAATGGGACAGCTGATGTCCCAAGAATGGCTTAGAGTTCCCTTGAGAGGCTTCTGTTAGGGTTTCTCCCTGACTGGAGGTACCCAGGGATGGCAGGTGAATGCAGACATGCTTGGTGGCGTGGTATGCCCCTCTTCAAGAGGGAGGAGTGGTGTTATCAGAGGCCAAGGTTATGGAAGATGGAACGGGGGAGCAGATTGGGGGCATCTCTGCCTTCTGAGGAGGAGTTTGTCATTGTAGAGCTGAATGTTGGTTCTGGGCAGCTGTTCTTGCTGTGTATTTCCTTCTGGAGTTGGGCTGCTGTGACTCCCCTCAGGTCATTTCTCTTCAGACAAATCGGTCCTGACTTGCCTTGTTCTGTGCGTGAATGTCTGGGGAGGCCCTGCAGAGTTTTTATCACTAACAGAGGGTAAACTTGATGAAAGAAAATTATGCAAAAACATAGAGGTTTATTCTCAAAATACTGTTGTAAAAATTAATATTGGATAAATTTATCCCAGTTCCTGTGCTGGAGTGACAGCCTTTGTTAACACAGAAGGTTTTAAAGAACCAGAAGTTGAGTGCTCACCCCTCCCGGGTCGTGTGAGGCTCAGGTGTTGCCTGCTCTTCTTCACCCCGCAGTGGCTGTGCTGTATCGTGCACTCCAGTGGCATCCGGGCACAGACCTTCACCAGGAGTGGACGGTACCAGCTCAGCACGGGCTGAACTGCCCTGTCTGAGGGGGTATAGGCTGTGAAGGCTCCGTCCCCCTCAATTGCACAGTCAATATTTGAGTGTCACCCTGAAGCGTGCAGTTACTCTCGACCTGGCAGCTCATAGAGCAGCGCCTTTCCTGGGAAAGCCCCGTGTCTCAGTGGGACGTGGCCCTGTGCTCAGGCAGCCAGGTGGCAGTGGAGCTTCCCTCACAGAGCCCTGGCTCGGCGGGCAGGACACGAGCCAGGCGGCAGCTGGTGCAAGGCCTCCTCTGCGTCAGCAGCCACTGCTCGTCCCTGGGGATGGGCTGGGCAGCTCTCAGCACAGGGAGAGGAGTCTGCGAAAGGCATCACAGCTCCTTAACTTGGGGCCTGGAGCCCTCTGCCATCTGCTGCCACTGACTGTTTCCTCCTCTCCCCCTTGACAGCAAAGCTGCAGATGAAGCTGGGCGAGCTGCTGCCCCGGCTCCTCGACGGCTCCACTGAGGTCATTGTGCTGAAGGAGCCCCCGAAGATCCGACCCAATTCCCCTTACGACCTATGCAGCCGCTTCGCGGCCGTGATGGAGTCCATTCACGGGGCCTCAACCGTGACCGTGAAATAGCCCAGGGGCTGCTCATCGTGCTGCAGTGCCACGCTGCCGGCCTGCCCGGGGCCTCCCTCGGGTAGTGCTGGACTGGGGGAGGAGAGGGAGCGGTTTGGATTCCAAGCTGTGTTCTTTGTAAATACGAGCGGATAAAAAGCAGTATTGCACTTCTGAGGCAGTAACACGAAGGACTTAACCACTGTTATAGTGCAAGGCGCAGGCCCCGGCGGCACCACGGGGCCCAACCAGGCTCCAGAGGTTCTTCTGTCCTGGCAACCTTCGAGATGCAGCCCCATGGCCCATGATGGCACAGGAGCCCAGCCCTGCTCAGCACTGCACACTGTGGCTGGGCTGTCAGGCGCTTTCACAGCTCCCTGAATGGTCACTGCCAGAGGTTGCATGTTCCAATCCAGCCAGACTCCTGCTTGCAGGAGCCTGGGCTGAGCGAGGAGGAGGCAGTGAGGAGCAGTGGCTCCCGCTCTGTCGCATGGGCAGTCATGCACGCAGCTGCGTGTTCTGCTCAAGTCAAGCAGGCTTTTGCCTTTTGTATTCCAGCTGGCACCAGAAAACACACAGGAGCCTTCCTCAGAGAGGCACAGGCAAATCCTGGCAGTGAGGAGCCAGAACGGGGCTGTGGGTTTGTGCCTGGCACAAGCTGACTGGCTCGGGGCAATCACATCACCTCAAAGGATATTCCCCTCCCGGCCAGAAGGCAAACTTCCTTCTCCCCTTGGGTGGTGTGTCAGGGCTGTATTAGTGTCAATGACAGCTGTGAGGGCTCTGATCAGCCCATTGTGTTGGTGGTGGGTATTTGTGTTGACTCTGTTAACGAAGTGCCCTGTTGGCATTTCTTTTTGTTGTTGCCCTGAGCTTGCGTTTCAGCTGCAGCAGTTGTAAGCCAAAAGTTCTGAGTCAGTGGAGGGAGATCCTGTTTTTTGGGACTATGCAGAGTTTTCTAACAGTGCAATAAAAGCATTTATTCTATGTTAGAATGAAAAAGCTCCCTCCATGTCTTTATTTCACTCTAGGGTTCTGCCCGAAGGTTCCTCCTGTACAAAATGTGTTGTCAGCAGAGCTGCCTTAGGATGGTTCCACCATCCTGTCGGGGGGTGTTTCCCCAGTATTTAGGAATAAACTGCTCATGTGGGAGAATCTTGCACTCTCCCAGTGACTTTATGGTGAAGTAGAACTGTCATTATCCACAGGCACTCTGGCTGCCAGTGTCCCAGCAGTGATCCGTGCCTCCTCAGGGACCAGAGTGCTGCAGTGCCAGGGTGCTGCTTTTTCAGCTTTTTTCCCCCGTTGTTGTGACAGAGCAGTGGGATGAGGCCTTCAACTCACTGCTCAGGGTGCTTGACCTTCAGTGAATGAAAACATGGAGCTCTTGAACAGAGCCCCCAGGCCGTCACCCACCCGGAGGCACGCTCCCTCCTCCCAGTCAACACTTGGCATTGCCAGGCAGCTTTTGTGCACTTGCAGGCTCCACTTGCTCTCCTCTTGGGGAGAGGAGAGTCCCTTTGTTCTGACTCACGAAGCAGTGGCTTTGCCGTGTTCTTTGTGTTGCTGCCAGAAGCTGAAATGCCCAGCCCATGCCCAAAGCCTGCTTTAAGAAACCAACCAAGAGTGTCAGGAATACAGTGGTGCCAGGGAGGTCATGGTATTTGGATTGGGCTGGACAGGAGGTGTGTTCCCAGGCTGGAAGCCTTTGCTCACTGTCCTGTCCTCCCATTTCCCAAGGGAGTCACAGCCAAAACAGCCTCTCTATGCTCCCTGGGTTGGTCAGCCCTCCAAGAGCAGCTGGCAGGGGGTGCAGCTTCTTGGAAGGTGATGGCCAGGAACACTGCCCCCTCAGTTCTACCTCCTTTGATTCTTCTTTGGAAGGACTGAGCACCTGCCTCTCCCGCTTCACTCTCAGCACCACTAACTCTGTCCCCAGTCCTGCAGCATCAGAATTTTCAGGGATCATCACTGTTCCCTTTCCTTGCCCACCCACTCCCTCTCCTCCAAGTGAGCAAAGTGCAGGTTTCAAAATGGGACTTAGAGGGGAGCGGACTTTGCTTCCCCGAGTAATGCCGCTGTCAGCTGGGCCTTCCTCGAGATGGGTCACGCGCCCACAGCTTTGAGCCTGCAGGGATTAAACCAGCGGTGAACTCAGTTTTCAACCAGTGCCGTAGCAGCGGGCAGGCCCCTGTCAGGACTCCAGGTGCTAATCCAGCCTGATGGTCCATGCTCTTGCTCACAGAGGTGTATAAGCAGCCTTTATTTTTACAGCTGAATCAGGAAAATGTGGAAGAACCCTTTCTTGCCTCTTGTGCACAGGTAAATGATGCAGTCGAGGAACTTTGACACAAAGGTCTGTGGCACTTATCGGCTTTATCATCTTAGCCATGAGAAGATGAGGCTCCTGCAGGGCACGCGGTCACTGCCATCCCACCTTTGCAGCAGGAGTAGAACTTGGTGCCGCCTTGTTTCACATTTTCCTCCTTCCCCCTTGTTTTCCATTTTTCTCTCTCTTTTCCTCCAATCTTTTCTGGATGGACCAAACCATAGCTGCAGCAGCAGTGCTGCCCCTTGCAACTCCCACCCCGCATCCCACTTTTGCAAGATACAGCTGCATGTTCAGAGCACAGACACGCTGCCAACAGACATGATAATTTATTGCAAATACATCAGAGCGACACAGACATGCAAGGAAGGAGCTGCTGCACTGGGGCGCAGCATTAGCCATGACAGACTTGGCTACGAGGGACTTGCCAGGGATGCCAACGCAGTGTCGCCCATCAGTGATGGTACCACAATGTCACCAGCAGTACACAGTGCTGCCCGCTGCTTGTTGCCTTCCCTTGCTCGCTTGGTGAGTGCTGCGGGGAAATCTGCGGCTCCTTAACAGAGAAAAAGTGAAGCAGACACGCAGAGGAAGGAGAGAAACCTGCAGAGCTGGCATAGCAATTAGCAAATCATCCTGTGAAACAAGCAGGAGCCCTCCCTGCCAGGGGAAGAGCCATGAGGTGCACAGGGCATGGCACCCTGAGGCCCTAGATGACCAAGTCTGCATTTTTGGGGTGCAGGTGGTGGCCCCCACCCAGACCTCGCACAGCGGGGGCCTGGTGGCAGGCGGGGGCCAGCGGCGTTGCGGTCCTCGTGGAGCGGGCACTGCAGGCAAGGAGCAGCCCGCCAGCGGCAAGGAAGGCTCCAGCAAACCACCCCAGGAAGGTGGCCTCCCCAAACTCCCACCTGGGGACGATGTCGGGGACAGTCTCGTCCCAGAAGTCGAGGACAGTGTTGTAGGCGACCCAGGAGATTGGCACCAGGGTGGTGATCCCTGCCATGCCAAGTGTCACTCCCCCGGCAAGCAGGAGCCGCTGCTTTCGCCCAGGTTTGTCCTCGCAGGTTCTCCAGCCCTCCAGCCCCAGGGCGGCAAGGAGACAGCCCAGCAGCCCCAGCCCGTTGGAGAGGCACATCAGGAGGCGAGAGATGCGCAGCTCGGGGGGCAGCGCCAGGAAGGAGCCGTGGGCTTGGCATTCAACCACGCCCTCCTCCTGGGTGATGCAGACCTGCCAGAGCCCCATGTTCCAGACCTCCAGCTCGTTCAGGTCCAGATTGAGGTTCTTCCAGAGCGGCAAGAAGGTGGTGACGCAGGAGCTGCCCCATCCGAGGAGAGCCAGCAGCATCCCC
>NW_008238838.1:6669010-6670114 GCF_000691975.1 Corvus brachyrhynchos
GGCCGCGCGCCCGCCGGTGCCTCGCCGTGCCCGGGAGGGTTAAGCCAAAGCATGCAAATCCTCCGAGCCTTGGCCACCCCGAAGCGAGAGCCTTGGCAGGGAAAACGCTTCTGGGCAGCAGCAGCTCCGGCCTCGGTGGGACACGGCTGGCACCCCAGCACAAGATGCAGGAAGCAGAGAGCTGGCATCAGGCTTTTCTCAGGAGTCAGTGCCTCGGTTGGAGGTCCTGATCCTCATTCGGTCATTAATTAAATATCCAAAGGAGCCTTTGAGAGCTGCGTTGAGAATGGGGATGTCCAAGGGAGGAAGCAGGTTGCAGGTGGCCCTGCTTCTCGCAGGTGGGCATTGATCACCCTGTCATGTGCCCAGCACTTCGCCACCAGACACAGCTCATGGTGCTTGTATGTGAGGAAACTGTTGTCCTGACAGGAGACACCCTGATGCAAACACAAAGATGGGGAAAACCCATGTACATCAGCCTGGTCTGGTGGAAGGTGTTCCTGCCCGTGGCAGAGGACTGGAGCTGGACTGATCTTTAAGGCCCCTTCCAACCCAAACCGTTCTGGGATTCTATGAAAAGGACGAAAAGAAACGTCAGGAAAATCCCAACTTTGTGCTGGCATTCAGCTCCCATCCTCCCCCACGTTCCCTCTGCGGGGTCCAGCTTGCAGATTCATCTTCCCTGGGAGATTAGCGACTAATCTCTCCTTCATCCGCCGTCTTTCTTATCTGTATCGGGAGCCAGACTGGAAATTACTGAGTCCTGCTGGTCCCGGGGTCCAGCCCTGGTGAGTGTCAGGAGGGTCTTTGCAGGGGGCTCCCACAAGGAGGGGGCGAGGGAGCATGGACCACATTCAACGTGGAAGCACAGACCAGGCAGGAGAGGGGGGATGTTCTCCAGCCCTTGCTGACCATCCTGTCCCTAAGAGCAGACAGGGAGCATCATCCCAAGGGCAAGAGCAGGGAAATCCGCTGGGAAACCCCTCCTGCTCCTTCCCCCAGGCATTGGGGCACCTGCTCCTTCCGATTAAGTCGTCTCAAAGTAATTGTGCCTGTCATTGAGACAGATTAACGGGTGACCTTCTGCTGCTGGAGCAGGAGTGG
>NW_008238838.1:6670224-6670974 GCF_000691975.1 Corvus brachyrhynchos
CAGGCACACCCGGCGGCCCCCCCCGCCGCCCGCCCCCCCCCCAGCCGCTCTGCCTGGACATGAGGTGGGTGTCCCGCGCGCCAAGGGGTCTGGGGAGCCGGGAGGTTGGTCCGTAGAGTGACATCCTCCATCGTGGCACTGAGGACCTCTGGTCCCGCTGCTCTGCAGTGGCAGGGGATGCTGGAAGGAGGCAGAGCACCAACACTCCCACCCTATCACCACCCCCAACCCCGCAGGTCGCTGCACTCCGGGTTGCGTTTCCAGGACCATGACCTCCCATCACGTCTCCCCATGGGCACCGGCTGGACTCAGCCTGTCCCGAGGAGCCCGGCTATGGGGTCTGCATCTCTCTCACAGGCTGTCCTTCCTCCGCACCTAGGGGCCATCCATTTCTGCTCAGAGCTTCTTAGAGAACCGGCAGCTACCGCCACGGCCTGGAACAAGTGTGGAACAGTGCCTTAGGCGCTCACCCAGAGCTTGCCGGCTGCCGGAGCTGCTTCCCACCGGAGACGAATGCGTCCTTCCCCGGCCTTGCGATGCAATTATGGCCCCTAATGGGCTTAGCCATCTGGAGCCAGCCCACAGCCACCCCGGCATAGCTCCGGGGCTGGCACATGCATTGCTGGGCAAGGGGGCCCCCCGCAGACCCTGGCCCCTGGGGATGCAGAGAAGGGACCGGAGCCGCAAGCTGCTTTCCGGGTCCAAAATAACTCCCTGCTTTGTCTCCCCCATGGCAGGACCTCGCACCCA
>NW_008238838.1:6671447-6674416 GCF_000691975.1 Corvus brachyrhynchos
GCTTGTATCCGCTGCATGCACTGAGCGTGGCCAACATCCCCAACTCGTCACACGGCAAGACCTCTGCCCGCAGCTCCACCATCCCCACCCCGGAGGGGCTGCAGAGCCGGCGCTGCAAGCTGCTGGAGGAGGACAGCCCGATGGTCCAGGCTAGCAAGCGGCAGCGGCAGCGCTATGTGACAAAAGTGGGCAAGTGCCAGGTGAATCTGGGCAACATCCAGGACAAGAAGAGGTTCCTCTCGGACATCTTCACCACCATTGTAGACCTCAAGTACCGCTGGTTCCTCTTCGTCTTCATGATGTGCTACATCATCACCTGGCTGGTCTTTGGCTTTATCTACTTCTTTGACGCCTGGGTGCGGGGTGACGTTGGGCACCAGGGCGATCCCGAGTGGCGGGCGTGCATCGAGAATGTGGATGGCTTTGTCTCTGCCTTGCTCCTCTCAGTGGAAAGCCAGCGGACCATTGGCTATGGCACCCGGATGGTGACAGCCAACTGTGCCGAGGGCGTCATCCTGTTGATGGCACAGTCCATCGTCGGTTCCATGATCGATGCCATGATGGTTGGCTGCATGTTCGTTAAGATCTCCCGGCCCAAGAAGCGTGCCCAGACCCTCATCTTCAGCAAGAACTGCGTCATCTCCCGCCGGGACGAGAAGCTCTGCCTGATGTTTCGTGTGGGGGACCTGCGGGAAAGCCACATGGTGGATGCCAAGATCAGGGCAAAGCTGATCAAGTCCCGTCAGACGGCTGAGGGGGAGTTCATCCCCCTGGAGCAGTCGGAACTGAACCTGGGCTATGACACAGGGGAGGACCGTCTGTTCCTGGTGGAGCCCCAGATCATCTGCCATGTCATCAACCATCACAGCCCTTTCTGGGACATGTCAGCCGAGTCACTGCGCCGGGAGCAGTTCGAAATCATTATCATCCTCGAGGGCATCGTGGAAGCCACAGGCAAGTGATCTGGGGGGGTCAGGGTGGAGAGGGGTGGCTCCCCTGGGGTCCTGGAGATGCTGGGGAAACCTGGGCCCAGGAGTGACATCAGGTCAAGAGATGCTCAGGGTCAAAACTGGCTGCAGTGGGCCATGGGTGATGCAGGGCTGGAAGCCCCTCATTAGGAGCAGGGGGCTCTCTGCGGTGCCCCGGAACAGCTCAGCCGTTGTCTTGCCGCAGGAATGACGTGCCAAGCCCGCACCTCCTACACAGAGGACGAGATCCTCTGGGGATACCGCTTCGAGCCCTGCATGTCCCTGGAGAAAGGCGCCTTCCAGGTGGACTACAGCCGCTTCGAGATGACCTTCGAGGTGCAGACACCAGCGGCCAGCGCCAAGGAGCTGCACCAGCTGAAGGAGCTGGAACAGCAGGAACACTCCACGCTCAGCCTCTACTGGGACCACCTCCTGCAGCCCTGTGTGCTGCCGGGACCCAGCGAGGACGTGCTGGTGGGGATGAGTGTTCCTGGCAGCGTGGCTGAGGGCATCCGGGATGAGCCACCGGAGCAGGAATTACCTGCCTGAGCCGCTCCGGGGACCATGGGACGGGCCGCCTGGCCATGCCCCGGCCCGGTTGGTGCCCGTGGGTGCCCCACGCCAACAGTGCCATAGCCCACCCTCCTCTGTGGGGCTGAGACCTTGTGCCCTCGCCCCACACATTCCCCCAGCTGCAGCCACAGGGCATTATTTTTGTTACGCTTCTTTTGTAACAAGGAACAAGAAGTGTGACTAGTGGGCAAGTAAAGGCTGTTCATGACAAAACCACCCAACCATCAGCCGTGTTTGTTCTGGGGGAACCCTCGGGGGGGCCAGGTGAAGAGGAGGCAAAGCCCAGAGCCCCCCAGTGCCATGGGCTCAGTCCTGCACCATGCCATCCCCCCCCAACACCCCAAGCTGCTCCCCCTCCCTGCCTGACATGGTGCCCCAGGACTCCTCTGGCATGGAAATGTTGCACCGGGCTGATGGCTGGGAGAGGGTGGACACGGTGTAGTAGAATTAAAGTAATATTACAGGAGTGACATCACTGGAGTCACCTGCAGCATTTGGCAGGGCAGCGCCCAGGCCTGAGCCAGGGGCCTGGATTGAAAAAAAATCAGTAAGATCTGTGTACACAGGGTCTGGCTGTGCTGGGGACCCTCCTGCAGTGCCCAGCCAGCTTTGCCTCAGGGAGCATTTCATGGGTTGCAGAATAACCCTTTGGATCTAACCCCCTTTGTCCGCCTTTGCTTTCCCTCTATCAGCCTACCTTTGTATCTTCCCATGGAGTCTTGGGCAGGGTCTTTTCTGACCCCACCTGAAATCTACTCAGAGGGGTGAGAAGGAGGGCTGGAGCAGCTGGGGGGGCCCTGGAGCCGATGTCAGCCCAGCACAGAGGGATGGATGGGAGCAGGGGTGTAATATAAACATAGACATCAGTGTCCCTACACCACACCCCCCCTGCAGCCCCAGCCCAAATCCCCTACAAACATAAAACTCCCCACACAAGAAAAAGGATTAAAAAAAAAAAAAGCTGCAGCTTTTGCTGTGTTTATGCAGCTGCAAACAAGTGTTTGTAGGTGCAAAGTTAATAAGGGTCAATATGCGCATTGATTCGATATAAAATCGTGATTTGCATACTAAGCATGCCATTTACATCTCGTTACTATTCAAATGCAGGTCACTGGGCGAATAACAAACACAAACTCGGTTATCGCACAGACGATCGCGTTTCACAGTACGGGACACGCTCGGGTCCGTGTCCGTGTGCCCGTCCCTGTCCCGTTCTCCGCTCCGCTCCCGTTTCCCGGTGTCCTTCCCTCTCCCCGCCGCCAGGAGGCGCTGCCGCCCCCCTCACGCGCTAAGTCCCGCCTCCCGCAGCTTCGCTTCCGGCGCGTCGCGGTGACGTCATTACTGAGCGACGCGGTGACGCGCAGCGCTGTCCGGCGACGGCCGAGGTGGGACCGGAGGGAGCAGCGTTGGGACCGGGGGGGGCAGCTG
>NW_008238838.1:6674649-6683534 GCF_000691975.1 Corvus brachyrhynchos
CCTTGGGCGAGGGCGGGCCCCTGAGGCGCTGAGGGCTCTGTCATACAGGCGAGGAGACGTCCATCAGCCAGGATGACTCCGACAACAGTGTCTCCGAGAGCCTGGACGACTGTGACTATTCGGTGGCCGAGATCAGCCGCTCCTTCCGCTCGCAGCGGGAGCTCTGTGAGCAGCTTAACATCAACCACATGATCCAGAGGATCTTCCTCATCACCCTGGACAACAGTGAGCCCGGGAACCGCCCGGGTTGGCGGGGGTGCCGTACAGGCTGGGGCAGCTCTGCATGTCGGGTTTGTCTGACAGCAGAAGGAACAGCTGGGAGGGGGCAGTGCCAGGGGCTGTGCTAGGGGCAGGTCCTGCCTGCGGGTTCCCCGTCCATGTAGGTAGAACAGGTCCCTCTGCCCTTCCCAGGTGACCCCAGCATGAAGAGTGGGAATGGGATCCCAGCACGCTGTGTCTACCTGGAGGAAATGGCTGCAGACCTGGATGACCAGGACTGGTTGGACATGGACAATGTGGAGCAGGTGAGGACGCCTGCCTGGAGCCATCTGCAGACTTTGGCCACAGGACTGAGTTTTGTTTCCTCAGAATGTGCATATGATGTATCCCAAATCCTTGTCCAAAACTTGACGTGAAGCTGCTACTCGTGGTTTTGCTGGAAAAGTCCATGAGGTTTTTTGGGATATGAGACTGAGAAAAGTGTAGAATTTGGGGAATCCAGCCCTTTCTCCTGGAGGCTTCAGGAGTTTGCTGCCCTGCAGGTCTTTGTGGGTGGGGAAGGGAACAAAAACCAAAGAGAGCTCAGTCAGCATCGTCCATGCACTCACTCGTCTTCATTTGTGGCTGTATCAGTCATTCTTGCTGAGAATTTCAGTGGAAATGGTTTCTGTTGGGGGTATTGTTACTCCGTGAGGGACTGGAGGATTTGCTTAGGCCAGAAGCAGCTGAGGGTTCTTACTCCAGCACTCTGTTACTTAATGAGGGATAGAGAGAGATCTTCCCAGAAAAAAGCAGTAATCAATTAGCCTGTGTGGTGTGGAGCTTCCTACTCTGGAGGGATGAGCTCTGTGCTGGGACTGTGTCACTGTACCCTGTCTCTGCCGGTGCCCAGGCCCTGTTCACCCGCCTGCTGCTGCCGGAGCCCGGGAGCCACTTGATCCACATGACCTCTGCCAGCAGCCAGAACCTCTCGGCTGACCGTGACGCTGGGGAGAGGCAGATCCTGCGCTACCTCTATGCCTGCTTCCGCAGGGCACAGGAAGAGGTGGGCACAGGTTGCCAAGCAGGAAGGCAGCTCCGTCACCCAGCTCTGTGCTCTGGAGTGACCGAGCTAAAGTTGTAATGCCTGGGGTCCCTACACTGCCTTGTTCTCCTTGCACAGATAACCAAGGTCCCGGAGAACCTTCTGCCCTTCGCAGTGCGCTGCCGCAACCTGACAGTGTCAAACACTCGTACTGTCCTTCTCACCCCGGAGATCTACGTCAACCAGAACGTGTATGAGCAGCTGGTGGACCTGATGCTGGAGACACTTAGAGGGGCACGTAAGTGCGGCCGGGTTATGCCACTGCCTCAGCGCTGCGAGGCTGCCCTGGATCATTGTGGAGTTGGGTGAAGCTTTGGCTCCCCTCGCTGCCAAAAGAGGGGGTTGTGTTTGGGTCAGTTTGGCTGTTGGATCACTGTGAGTAACAGCCTTGTGTCGCCTGCCAGAGTTCGAAGACATGACCGAGTTCCTTGAGGAGGTCATAGAAGCCTTAATGATGGACGAGGAGGTGCGGACGTTCGGGGAGGTCATGGTTCCTGTGTTTGACATTCTGTTGGGGAGAATCAAGGAGCTGGACCTCTGCCAGATCCTGCTGTACACATACCTCGATGTGCTCCTCTACTTCACAAAGCAGAAGGACATAGCAAAGGTGGGTATCTGGGCTTAGGCAGGAGCTTTTTGCAGGGGCACATTTACAAGACCTGATCTGCAGAGGCCAGACCAGCAGTGTGGTGTAACAACACCTGATGTGTGTAGTCGTACCCCTCCCCTCCTTTCTCATAGCCTGTCACAAACCCATCAGTTTTTTGGGGTTTTTTACTGGGATTTTGGGCAACTGTCAGCATGTCCTGATGCGTTCCCCAGGTTTTTGCAGGCTACATCCAGCCCAAGGATCCCAGCAATGGGCAGATGTACCAGAAGACTTTGCTTGGTGCCGTTTCAAATATCTCCTGTTTGTTGAAGACGCCTGGCGTGGTGGAGAACCATGGCTACTTTCTGAATCCATCCCGATCCAGCCCACAGGAGATTAAAGTGCAGGAGTCCAACATCCATCAGGTGGGAGAAGCGGGGCTGTTCTGCTTCCTGTGGTGTTTAGTGGCCTCTCATTGCCTGAGGGTTCAAGATGTGGTATCGGGGCTTGAGTTCCACCACTGGTTCAGGAATAGCCTGGCTTGCAACTAGGCACATCCCAAAACCACTTTGAATTCTCCAGCTGGAGCATGGGAACAGTTTCACCAGCTGCCTTGGGTGATTGTAACCAAAGTTTTTGTGTCTTGTCAAAGTTGCTTGACCTTTGGGAAAAAGGTTGGGTGGTACTGGT
Source organism: Corvus brachyrhynchos (assembly GCF_000691975.1). NCBI lineage: Eukaryota > Metazoa > Chordata > Aves > Passeriformes > Corvidae > Corvus > Corvus brachyrhynchos. The sequence goes on from NW_008238838.1 coordinate 6,677,232, forward strand.
GGAACAGACATCAGTAACTTGAGGTGCTAAGTGGAGATCATCTACCTCAGGTGTTGCAATCACCAGGGAATAGCTTTCAGTACCTGTCTGGTAATTAAAACAATTCCCCAGTTGAGAAAGTGACAGGCAACATTCTCTGTCACTATGCAAGTAAATATCTTCTTCAGAGGAACAGCACTAGGAACATTCCAGTAGGTCAGGAGTGAAACATAAGGATGCAGGATATAAATACAGGAGTGAACTGGGCTGCAGAGGTGATTCTTGAGAGGGTCTTTTTCACTAAGGTGAAATCTTTTTCACTAAGGCTGCCAGATTAGGCAAAGATATCTGGATTTACTCCGTAGGGGAACAAATTGCTCTCAACTATGCTTTTGAGGACATCCCTAACTGTTCTTTGCTGACAGCCCCAGGATCTGACCTGCTTGTAACACTGTGTGTGAGATGGGTGATTCACAGGGGTATCATGAGGAGCAGGACACGGTCTGGATCCGGAAAGAGTCGATAGCAGTAATACCAGAGAGGCAAAAGAACAAACCCCAAGGACTCATTCAACTGTGTTATGTTTCCTGTAACAGTTCATGGCTCAGTTCCATGAGAAGATCTACCAGATGCTGAAGAACCTGTTGCAGCTGTCACCAGAGATGAAGCACAGGATTCTCTCCTGGCTCGGAAACTGCCTCCATGCAAATGCAGGCCGCACCAAAATTTGGGCTAACCAGATGCCGGAGATTTTCTTCCAGATGTATGCCTCAGATGCCTTCTTCCTCAACCTGGGGGCTGCCCTCCTGAAGCTGTGCCAGCCCTTCTGCAAACCCAGATCTCCAAAGCTGCTAACCTTCAACCCTACCTACTGTGCTCTGAAGGAGCTGAACGAAGAAGAGAGGAGGAGCAAGAACGTACACATGAAAGGTACACCTAAACATTGGGAGTAAGAGAATGGGAAAGGGGGTCTCCTCAGGTCCCCACTTTACCCAGTGGTGCCCTCTCAGTGGGTGCCATTAGGCTTAGGGAAGAATTAGAGGTGTGACTAGAGAGAAGGAGAAAGAGAGCTGAATACAAATAAAACGCTGCCAGCATCACCAGGAGCCCTTTTGTGTCCTCAGGAGAACCCTCTCAAGCCCTCTCCTCACCAGCACTGCTGGGTGGGACCTGATGCAGAGATGCTTTTCCTTACAGGTTTGGAAAAAGAAACATGTTTGATCCCTGCTCTGAGTGAGCAAGAGCCACAGTCTGCAAACAGCTACAACTTGGTGACGGAAAACCTGGTGCTCACGCAGTATACCCTGCACTTGGGGTTTCACAGGTACCTGCTCTCAGTTCCCCTGGGGCTGCTTTCCACCCATGTGCAGCTATGGGAATTTCAGTAAATACTCTGAACACAGAGTGGCCAGCTGAGCTGCTGCCTGAACTTCAGCCTGACTGACTGCAGGAAGAAATTTTGCTCACATTTTTGCTGATCTGGATACACTCAGGCTTTAAACAATCATTGTGGGTTTTGATTCTCAAATCCCCTTGGCCTTTCTGCAAGTGTTTTATCCTAATAAAGGAGTCCTACAGGCTCCACGTTATTTGTAGACACCAGTAGCCAAATGCTGTGTATTTGTGGGTTGCTCCATTCCCCCCTCTCTTTGGGGCAGGGGCCGCTGGCACCTCCCTTCACAACTAGAGAGCATCCAGGTAGCAGAGCACCTACCCACTGGGAGTGACCTAAATGCCCTGATAGCTGGGCTGTATGTGAAGCAGTAATGTGAGGTAGCTGTCAGCTTCTAGAAGAGGATTTTCTGGACACCAAAACACTCTGTTTTGCACAGCTTCCCTCTGCAAATCGTTGCCTGGATACTGTGAGGTCATGGCTGATCCAAGCAGAGTCCCCTTCTGGTTTATTCTCTAAATATAGACATTGACAAAAAAGTTATTATGCAAGTGGCTTGTTGCTGGGAGACTGAAGTGTCACCTTGCAGGCCTCTCTGGGCTGTGCTGGATCCCTGACCTCAGTGGCCCAAGGGAGCTCGGTGCTGCAAGAGGGCTCTGCCATGTGCCCAGGCCACTCTGCAGGTGCCATGGTCCCTCACAGGGTCTCGTATCCTCCCAGGACCTGGCAAGCCTTTCCCCAAGGCTTCCCATTGCCAGAGCCCCAGACAGGGTACCCACAAGAAATAATCTGAATCCACTGGCACAAACAGTCTCTCACCAGCTTCTGCATTGGTGAGGCAGGATGTGTTTCTGTCTGTCTGTCTCCTCAGCCCCTTCTTGCCTCCTTTCCTGGGCAGGTTGCATGACCAGATGGTAAAGATAAACCAAAGCCTTCACCGCCTGCAAGTGGCATGGCGAGAAGCTCAGCAGAGCTCCAGCCCTGCTGCTGACAGCCTCAGGGAGCAGTTTGAGCGCCTGATGACCATCTATCTCTCCACCAAGACAGCAATGACGGAACCACAGATGCTGCAAAACTGCCTGAACCTGCAGGTGTCCATGGCAGTGCTGCTGGTGCAGCTGGCTGTGGGGAACCATGGGACGGAGCCGCTGGAGCTGACCTTCCCACTGCCGGAGGTGGAGCACAGTGCACTGGCCTACGTGCCAGGTGAAGCCCCGGGTCCTGCTGGGGGTCTGTGCCAACACCTGTCATACATGAGCACTGGCAGAGATGCCTGAGCAAGTGCTTCCCTGTCCAGGGCAGGACACGGTGCTACTGCTGACATGGTGCAGAATAGTCTCTCTGAAGAGGATCACTCTTAGAAAATTTGGGGCTGTTTGAGGGGCCATACTTAGGGTAGTGAAGCTGCTGACCTTTTAAAAGGTCATTACTCATTGGCAAGTGGCAAATTCTGCATTGATTTACTATTTTCTCTATGTGTAAACTCTTTCTTCTGCGGTCTGCTTCAGATTCTTCCCTTGGGGGTTGTGTAACTGTGATCAGCAGACAGATGCTGGATTCACCCCATAAGTGACCTGACTTCTGGGAGGGGAGATGGGAAGTGAATCCCTGGTACTGGGCCATCAGGCTGGGCATCCTTCTCCATGGCAGGTTCTAATACAGCTTGTTAATTGCCAATACTTAATAAACATCAGGGTGGTGAGGGGAGAGTGGATGGGAGGCTGGAAAAGGGCAAGGTGAGCTGCCTGGGGAGGAGCTCAGCTACAATCTCTGTTTGCAGAGTTCTTTGCTGATAATTTGGGCGACTTCTTCATTTTCCTGCGGCGTTTTGCGGATGACATCTTGGAGACTTCTGCCGATTCCCTGGAGCACATCCTTCACTTTGTTACTGTTTTCATGGGTGATGTGGAGAGGTAGGTGCAGCCCTGGGTGCTTGTTGCAGAACACCCGGGGTGACCAAGCAAGCAGAAATTGCAGAGCTGTCTTGAGGCTTGGTTTGTGCAGCTGTGAGCAGGTTGATCTTTTTGGAACAGCTGAAATCTGCCTGCAGGAGGCACAGAGGGAACAAAGGCGTGCCTGGAGGCCACAGGCTTCATGCAAGGTTTAGATGGGATTTGGTGCTTAAATACGTGTTCGGTTGTATGATGCAGAAATCTCATCAGCTACAGCCATTTTGTACTTGTTAAAGGGAGCTTCTGGGGCTGATCTGTTGGGAGTGTCTCTATAATGTCCACTGAACAGAACTGAGTAGTTCTATCGATCTTCCTGGTAAGACATTGCCCTGCTTTCTGCATTTCTGCTGTTCGATCACTTACACTTACGTGTGTAAATGCAGTGAGCTCCTGGCAGCAGCAGCAGCAGATGGAGGTTTCCCGTGGTAGGCAGCTCTCATTGTTCCCACTGTCCCCGGGAGATGGAGGCTTTAGTTCTTCCTGGCAGTCCCCTACAGTGTCACATGGGGCAGGTGGTTTGGCTTCTGCCCCACAGGTGCAGCAGAGGTATACTCTGACCTCAGTGCTTGGTGCTAGACAGCAGATGCAGCAGGCAAAGCACTTGGAGATTAGCAGGGTAAAAAGGAAGAAGGTCTATGGGCAGTAGGAAAATAGCTGGGATAGCTGGTGGGGTTTGCTCAGGAGCTCCAGCTGACAAGCAGGCATTGGGCTGTGAGTGGGAGAGCTGCTGTGGGAAGGGTGAGAGCAGCAGCTTGGCTGTTCCCACACTCTCTGGCCTCTGCCTGCGATTTCACTGCGGCATTGAGTGTGTGCGAGGGACTGCTGACCCGGGGCTGGCTTTACAGACGGTCTGCACTCGAGCATGGATGGGCACAGCTCCTGGAGTGATTCCTGAGCAGCTCCATTCTGCACCATGGCCCTCATGCCATCCTGGATTTGCTTTCTATTTTTTCTTGCAGGATGAAAAATCCTCACCTGCGAGCCAAGCTGGCTGAAGTGTTGGAAGCTGTGATGCCTCACTTGGATCAGGCTCAGAACCCACTCGTCTCGAGTGTGTTTCATCGCAAGCGAGTGTTCTGCTCTTACCAACATGCTGCCCACCTGGCCGAGGCACTCATCAAAGTCTTTGTGGATATCGAGTTTACAGGTAATCGTAGAATGGAAGAGTTGTGTTCCCTGTGTAGCACTTGTGTGGAACTGTCCACTTGAGAGGCTCTTTGGCTTGTGCCCAGGTGACCCGCACCAGTTTGAACAGAAGTTCAACTACCGCCGTCCCATGTATCCCATCCTGAGGTACATGTGGGACACTGATTCCTACCGGGACAGCATAAAGGTGAGGCAAGAGGTGCAAGTTGGAGTGTGCCCATGTGAGTGTGCAGCTCTGCATGGAGCACATGGGTCCATGTCCTGCCATTGGGGAACTGTGCTGCAGAATTTGCTGTTCTCCCTTTCCTTGCAGGCTCTGGCTGATTATGCCTCAGAGAACCTGGAGGCAATGAATCCCCCTCTCTTCTTGCGCTTCCTTAACCTGCTCATGAACGATGCCATTTTCCTGTTGGATGAAGCCATACAGGTAGGGCTGAGCTCACGTTCCGTCAGCACCACATAAACAAGTTTGCATTTCCCTGGTGTGATACTGACCTCCAGAACAGGCCAGCTTGCCCGGCCCTGCGTGGTGAATCTCTGCAGTAGGTACTATGCAGGAAGCAATCCCAAGATGGTGTGGCCAACGCCCTGGCAGAAGGGGCAAAGGCAGGAGGAAGGGGGGAGTCTGGGGCCCTGTCTGCAGGTTACCCTTCCTTCCTTTGGGCTCGGGAGGCAGCTCAGAACTAAGAGGAGCAGAAGGGCTTTTTCAGATCCAACAGGAAGCATGCTGGGAAATCTGCCTGTTGCTGATCTGGATACACTCAGGCTTTAAACAATCATTGTGGATTTTGATTCTCAAACCCCCTTGGCCTGTCTGCAAGTGTTTTATCCTAATAAAGGCCTCTTGTCTCCAGGCAGTTCTCCTTTGGGATCACAAGGGAATTCCAGGTGCCCTCATGTCCCTGGTGTGTGTTGAATGTCTCTCCACTCCTTTCAGAGCTGCTGTTGCTGCTAGAAAGGGCTTTTTTTGGGGAGCTGTTACCTGCCAGAGAACCGATAACCGGAAGGCTGGCAGATAAGATGGGTGATACAGATGTTGCCTGACTGGTTTTGACCATTTCTGGAGCTCCTTGGCATCACCATCCAACCAAACAGTCCATGTGTTCTGTCTTGCAGTACCTCAGCAAGATCAAAGTTCAGCAGATCGAGAAGGACCGAGGAGAGTGGGACAGCCTGTCCCCGGAGGCTCGCCGTGAGAAGGAGTCCAGCCTGCAGATGTTTGGTCAGCTGGCGCGTTTCCACAACATCATGTCCAATGAAACCATTGGCACTCTGGCTTTTCTGACTTCAGGTAGGTAAAAGAGCCCCTCCTGCCTGCCAGGACCTAGAGAAGAGCCCTGCCAGGGAGTGAGCAGGCAGGAACTTGGTTTCAGTGTGGTCAAATCAGGATGGAATTGCTGTGAATCTCTGCACTGTTGTTTTCCTTTCCAGAAATCAAGTCCCTGTTTGTGCATCCTTTCCTTGCTGAGCGCATCATCTCCATGCTCAACTACTTCCTGCAACACCTGGTTGGGCCTAAAATGGGAGCTTTGAAAGTGAAGGATTTCAGTGAGTTTGACTTCAAGCCGCAGCAGCTCGTGTCTGACATCTGCACCATCTACCTAAACCTTGGGTAGGTGACGAGGGGAGTGAGCCTGTCGGTGGCAGGAGCCATCCAGGAGCCGTCTTGGTGATACTGGGGGAGAAATGCTTAGTTACACGCAAGCTTTTCTTTAGCTTTTAGTTCCTTGCTATAGGAATGTGGCTGCTGTGGGGACTGTTCTGCAGCCCTGATAAATGGGGATTCTTAAACCTTTTCTCTCACGTAACCTGTGGTGCAGGGATGAAGAAAAC
>NW_008238838.1:6683570-6684991 GCF_000691975.1 Corvus brachyrhynchos
GACGCTCTTTGCCCAGACCGGGAGAGTTCTGAAGAAGATCAACAAGCCTGGAAACATGATAGTGTCTTTTAGTAACCTGGCTGAGAGGATCAAGGTGAGCACTGAAGAGAATTTAACATACAAAAAAAGATGGAGCTGGTTCCCTATGTCCTTTTCCCTCTGTGTATTGCTGCATCTTTGCTATGGTGCTGGATTTCTGGGAGTGGAGCTTTGTCCAAGGTCCAGGTGGGGCAGCTGGGAGGGTTCCCTGCCTGCACAGACCTGTGAGTGCTCCCTGGTTTTTAAAGAACAGGGAGGCTGAATCCCTCAAAGCCACGTGTGCTCCCTAGTCTCTTGCAGACCGGCAGCAGCAGGAAGAGGAGACATATGCGGATGCCTGTGATGAATTCCTGGATCCAATCATGAGCACTCTGATGTCAGACCCTGTCATCCTGCCCTCCTCCCGCGTCACCGTGGACCGATCGACTATAGCCCGACACCTCCTCAGGTGTGCAGCACAGCCTTCATACCTTGATACTTTTGGGGATCTATTTCATATGTCCAGTGACTCTTCCTGACCTCTCTCTCTTTTTTTTTTTTTATCTCTAGCACCAGAATTGTCCAGATAATCTCCTTGATGTTTTATTTTTCAGTGATCAGACAGATCCTTTCAATCGGAGTCCCCTCACTATGGACCAGATCAGACCAAACACAGAGCTAAAAGAGAAGATCCAGCGATGGCTTGCAGAGAGGAAAAAGCAGAAGGAGGAGGAGCTGCAGGACACGCTGAATTGAAAAACAGGATCTCATCTCCAAACCTCCTGTCGCAGACAGGATTACAGCCATGCAGGGGTAATGGCTGGAGCTGCCACCCTAATGATGACCACAATTAATGCATTGCCACCACCTTTGGAGTCTCTTCTCGGATCTTCCCTGCTAGCCCTTGTTCTCTCTTTTCCTTTCAAGACTCACTCTTTAATACTAAGACTTTCCACTGCACTACAGCTTTGAGCCTCAGCCTCGGGGGAAGAGCACAGCCTCTTCACGATGTGGTGCCCTGGCCCTCTATTACCTGCTCTTTGTGTTGGCCACGTTCTTTTCCAGCAATACCAAACGCCTCCCTCTGTTCTGTGTTTAAACTGTAACCATCATTCACTTGGTGAAAGCAATGCCTCCAGCCACTCCCAGAGTGGGATGGGGGGATGAACAGGAGGGGGATGTTTTGCCAACTTGTACATGCCAGGGGTGTAGCAGGGTTTACTTCCCCAATGAGTGTTGGGAATGGTGGGCGTTGGAAATTAAACATAGAGATCATCTTAAAGCTGGTGGTGGAGGTCTGGCAGTGCCGGCAGCTGTAGAAAAGCTTCTTCGGGCTTGGTGCAGGGACCGGGGTGGTCCCGGGGCGGGAGCGGTCTCGGCCCTCCGCGGGTCTCGAACCCGCG
>NW_008238838.1:6685234-6688181 GCF_000691975.1 Corvus brachyrhynchos
CCTGGGCCCGGGGAGGCCTCGCGGGCTCCCGCCGTTAGGAAAACACCGTCCGCTCCGGTCCCCCTCCCCGCAGCCGCCGTGACGTACTCGAAGCCGCGCTTGGCCACGTTCTGGTACTACGCCAAGGTGGAGCTCGCCCCGCCGACCCCCGCCGAGATTCCCCGAGCCATCGACAGCATGAAGGGCCTGGTCAGGGCCTTCCAGAGCGGCCGCCTGGCGCAGCTCACTGTCAAGGTACCGGCCGGGGCGGGATGTGACGGTGCCGAGGGACAGCTCCAACGGGAGCCTCCTGGCCACCCAGGAAATGCTCTGCTCCTGCCTTGGGAAGCAGTGGGAACTGTTGTCAACGACATATGAAGCTCATGGAGTTCAGGGGTCGAGAGTTTAAAGGGTTTTATTTTATCGGCTTTGCTTTAACTCTTTCTTGCCTGGCTCAAGCTGTGATTGTTCCCCTCTGGTCCCATCGCCTTCTATCCCAGGGAAGGGAGTATCCATAGGTGGCTGAATGAGCCCAGCCCTCTGATCAGCTGTGTCGTCAGTTGGCCTTGAAATTAATGTGTTTCCCGTGTGTGGGCTAGGAAATGATCCTTGAAAGGGCTGTAAAAAGCCACGAACAGCTGACAGTGTACTTAATGTTGTAGAACATTTCTGTGATGGGACATGTTGAGGGGTGGCTGAACACAGCAAACACTCTGCTCCACTTCTGGGTTTTTGCCTTGAGAACTGCTGGAGGGCATGGATGTGGCAGTGGGAGTGAGGGAGGAGCTGTTAAGGGAGCCTGGGATCTAACCAGTGGCTTTTTCCTTTCAGGACGCGTTGAGAAACGGCCTGGTGGCCACAGAGGTGCTGATGTGGTTTTACATCGGGGAGATAATTGGCAAGGGCGGCATCATCGGGTACAATGTGTGAACACTCACCTCAGCAATGCCAGCAGCGCCACGGTGCAGGGTCTGTAATGGGGTCTGCGACAATAAAGCCAGGAGCCCATATCAAGCTGTTGTGGTCCTTGTCTGGCACTCTGACAGGTGCCAGCCTGTCCTGGGGGCAGTGCTGGTGGGGATGGCTCCTCAAGAGGGATCTGTGGGCCAGTCCCGAGGGTGCCAGAGCTGCTTTGGTGAGGCCACTTTTGGTCACCAGAGCTCTGTTCGCTCTGGGACACTCACTGTGCTTCAACTGTGGCTCCAGGGGAGGTCTGCAAAGGGGAAACATTCCATTTGTTCCTGAATGTACTTCCCATCAGCTAGTGGGAACCAAAAGCAAATTCCAGTACTTTTTACATTATCAAAAGCAATTTCCATGGCTTATGCCATAGGGAATGTAGCGTAGTTACAGGCAGCTCTGCTGGTTTGGTGTCTGACTGGTGCAGTGGAAGCCTGTGTAAGTAAGCAGAGCTTTGCTGCATGTGTCACCTCAGCTCCCACTGGTCAAAGGTTGAGCTGTCCAGGGTTCTACCACCTTGCTCGTTGTCATCCAGCTCTTGTAGGGTTCTCTACAAAACCTGGTGAGTCACCTGTACTCTGATGTGTTCAGAAAATAATTTGTAGGAGTTCTCTGAAGCTAGCAGCCTGTTTTTACTGTCTTAGAAGATGGTTTTAGTCAGTATTGCTCCTTGTTGATACTGTTGCTGTCTCAGCCTGCTCCTTTGCTCCTCTGGGCCTTGTGTTGTGCACACCAGTGACCCTGATGTCCCTGGGGTGACTGTGCCAGTGGCACATCACTTGCTCGTCTCCCTGCAGCAGAACTGGCCTTCTCAGCACGTCATCCCAGTAGGAGGCCTTGTGCGCTTCTGACAGGGAGTGCAGGTGAGCTCACACACTCCAGATGTGGTAACCAGTAGGTTGGTTGTGGATGGAAAGCTTTTCTTTTTTCTTGTTGAAAAGCAGCTCTGGGTCACAACTGGTCACAGGTCACTTCTGTGCCACAGATGGCAAAACTGAGGCTCAGTGAACTCCCCAGCTTCTGTGGGAGAGTCTGCAACAGGAGCAGTGACTGACTAGCTCCCTGCCCAGCCTGTGTCCTGTGCTTGCTTCTCCCACCAGCCTGGCCAGGACACCATGACTGCCTCGCATGGCCCTCCTCCCAGTGCTGGGGAGGGTATTGTGATTGCTCATTCCCATGGAGGAGGTGAGGCATCCTCCCAAAGAGCCCCAGCAAACCTGAGCTTTTTGCTCCTGTCATCACAAACCCTTCACCCAGCAGGTACAGAGACCAAGGAGGGGAATGGGCTGGGCCCTGCTGTGGGAGTCTGCAGCATACGTTCCTTAAAGAGAGAGAGATCACACAGGGGATTTAGTGTGTGAGCTTGAGTGGAAGGAGGATTCTGAACCCAAGAGAACCTCACTGAGAGCAAGGCTGTCTGATCTGGCTCCAAGACCTGCCTCTCCTCTCTGACTTGTTCTTGCCTGTGCGTGCCCCTCTCGAGGCAGCAGCTCACACCAGCACTGGCCTGGCAAATGCTTCAGTGGGAGGATGGGATTAAGCCTCACTAGTAAAGCATGGGAGAGCTCAGAAATGCTCCTGTCCCTTTCACAGTCCCTAGAGAGGAAGAAACCATCTAATTTTAGTTCTACTCCTTGGAAGTCCTCGGGAGGAGTCCCCCCAGCCCCGCTCCCGCAGCAGGGCCCCAGGCAGAAGCATCATCTGATCTGTGGACCCCAAAGGGCTCCAGCAGCTTGCCCACAACAGTGTCTGGCTCCCTCTCTGGGAGACAAACAGCCTCCCCTCCCCGCCCCTCGCTCCTTCCCTGCCCTCAGCTGATGAACTTCGGAAGAAAATGGGTATTTTATGTCCCCAAGCAGATGGATTTACATCTTATCCGTGTGTTTGCAGTGCTGTTCTCAGAGAATACGGCGGGCACTTGTTGGATGTTAACCCTGTTCTTGCTGTGCTGTGCACGACGGGGTTGCCAGCCCGGTGCTTTCGCCGTCACCTCCCTCCCCGGGGTGGC
>NW_008238838.1:6689976-6720176 GCF_000691975.1 Corvus brachyrhynchos
TTCCTCCTCCTCCTCCTCTTCCTCTCTTTCGCCGCTGTGGATACCCAGGCGGAGCTTGGGGCGGCGGGCCCGGTGCGAGGCCGTTCGCCGGCACTCGGAGCGCTGGCTCTCCTTTTCTTTTGGTTTTTTTGGGGGGTTTTGTGGTTTTTTTGTTGGTTTTTTTGTTTGGTTGGTTGGTTTTGGGGGTTTTTTTTGTTGTTGTTTTTTTAGTTGCTCTTCTTCCTGCCTTCATTTTTTTTTTTTTTTAAGCCTTTCTAAGGCAGCCGGAGTGGGAGTGCGACAACAACCCACCTATTGACAGAACAGGGAAGACATGATGGGGGTGTGTTACTACGAGCTGCAGCGTTCCTTTCCCCCAGTTGTTTTGCATCACTCGTTAGCAGCATCCTTGCGCCAGCAAGAGAATTCCCCAGGTCCTTTGTACCAGGAGGGCTTTATTGATTTTTGAAGGCCAGTTCTGTCTCGTCTTCTCCAGGCAGGTTGTCAGCTGTAGGGTAGGTGGACGTATCTTTGTATTTTGCCTATATGAAGAGCAGTTGTTTTCTTTTCCCATTGCTGGCTGTAGCAAAGTTTATTAAAATGCACATGAAAATACAGTTTTCCTGTGTTTTTCTGACCCGGTTTTGGCATTTTCTATTGGATGCCTTGAAGTGGAGCTCTTCACTCATGGCTGAGCTGGAGGAATTCCTTGCCTGCAGAGTGGCAGCTCCTGTGGGCCACGGTGCTAGAGGAATGGGGCTGTGTTTGCACACACAGAGCTGAGCATGGGGACACTCCTACTGTCACCTGTGCAGACTTTGGGGCGTGAGTCGCACTGCTCTCATTAACGCCATCATCTCAGGGGCTGCACTTTGGGGTACTTCTCTTTTTTGCTGTTTGCAGTAGACATGGCTTGATGGAATTCATGGAGTCCTCTGGGAAGCAGTTAATACCTCACCAGTGCTAGTTCAGGGACAGAAATGACTGAGATCTGGCTAACCAAGCTGACCACAGAGTTAACAATCCAGGAGGTTTTTCATGTGGGGGGAGGCAAGTTGCTTTGTTTCTTTTTCTTTCTTTTTTTTTTTTTCTAAGATGACATTGGGCTGTGGTTTGTTGTTTAATTCTAGTTGTCTTAAAATATATTTCTGCATCTCAAAAAAGGCCTAAAACATCTTTGAGATATCTTTTTGAGTTTGGCCTTTAGGGTATTTTTGCTTTAAAATAAAATAGCTGGAATGCATTCCAGGTGTGGCAGCTTGATTAACACAGGGTCTCCTGGATTTTAAGAATTCTACTTATTACATCACTTTTCTGTTTAGCTGCTAAACACTTCTCTCTAATAACATTGCATACAGTAGAAAGTAATGAAAAATGTTGATTTGTGGCTTGGTGTTTGTAGGTTGAGTTTTACCTGACCCCTCATGAGCCAGGCAGGGGCAGACCCCAGGTGTTTTCCCTCACTCTGCATTTGCAGCATGCCAGTGCTCTTTAGCGTACTCAGAGAGGATCCCCACAAACATTCAGATTGAGTTAACTCACCCAGTTGGTTCCTTTCCTTTGGTGATGCGTAAGAAACAAAACACTTTTGCATCAAAGGACATAGTTCTCTTAGCTGGTGACTTGTGCTCTCGTCGTAGTCCTAGTGAAGATTACAGTCACCAGAGGCTGCTTTTCTGTCCTGCAGTACAAGTTCTCTGTGAGTTGGGGGTGAGGGTGTGAAAAGAGCTCTGGCAGATGTAGGAAGTCAGCACATGGGTGCTGCCTGTGGTCTCTCCAGAGGAGAGGGTGGCTGTGTGCAGTGCAGCAATGGTGCAGTTTCTGCTGCCCATGTGGCAGCTGCTCTGGGGGAGGTGTTCTTCTAGAAGGGGGCTTCCAGGAGACCCCTTCATATTAGGGCTCACCATGTCCTCTCAGTAACTGCCTAGTGCTCTTGCTGTTCTTTTCCACAAGGTTGAGGGTCCTTCCTGAACCAAGCCAGTTGCAGTCTTCAACCGAGTTGGCATTCCTCATCAGGAATAAGCTCTGAGCAGTTGCTTTGAGGTCAGGAGCCAGTGGGAATCAGAGAAAGAAGCTGTGTTACCTTTTTATGTACAACTTCTGCTCTGCATGCTTATTTTTTTTCTACTTCGTTCTTGTGTGCGCTTGTGTGTGTAGGTACCTGTTGAAATTGGGTATTACCACCCAAGTTAGATGCAGGAGAAATGTTGTCTACAACAAGTATTAGACTCAGTCTTTCCTGTGTCTTCTTGGCAGTTTCATAGTACATAGCAGGATGCATTTCTCATTTAAAAGGTACCTGAATTCTGGGGTGTCAGGGCATCCTCCTCAGATTCAGGTCACTTTGTACAAGCCCTTGTCTTCTGCTGCAGCTCAGTGATGCGCTGAGTTATCTCGAAACCAGCTCACATTAAAGGAGGCACATTCTGATACTTGATTTTAACACCACAAGAGTTGCTGGGGGGACTTTTCGCACAGTGAAGCTGTAACTGGTTGAACAGTAGTGTTTGTACTGTGTGCTGACCTTTCACCTTGGTGTGAGTGGCGCTGTAGGAATAAGAAAAATTTGGTTGCGTTTTCTTGATTCATTATGTCAATATTTGGTATAAAAGAAGCCTAGACGTACTTGTTAAATATCTGCTCTGCCTGTCAGTTTAGAGCTCCATGTCCATCTCTGAAGTGGGATTGAGGCTTTGGGACATAAAAGTTGAGAGTGTGCTGGATGCATGCTGACAGTTACCTCTATAAGTCTGTATTGGCTGAAAGTTGCAGAAGCTCGAGTTTGGCAGTAGGATGTGGTGGTGATGGTGGTGTCCCTGGTAGCACTGCTGTAATTATATGTGGGGTGTAATGTTTTATGACATGAATGTTGGAGCTGTGGATGTTCACCAGTGGCATGTTGGAAATGGTACTAGATACATGTCCTGGGGACAAGGAGTAGCTTCCATACTGCCACCAGGGTCATGCCTGAGCTGGAAGTACAGATAATTTCTTCTGTTTGTCTCAAAATTTCCTCTCCTAGTGCTAGGTTGAATGGTCGCTGTCAAAATGCTTGAGTGTTTAATGTGTGAGTTGGAGGTGTAGAGCCTTTCCTGTCATGGGTAAGGTGGTCACTGCACGTGAACAGGGAGGGGACTGCTGCAGGTGTTGATATCTAACAAGTGCAGATCATGGCCCAAGAGATGGAGGCTCCTTCATGCACTTTCCCTTCCTGAAGAATTGGGTGCTGCTTTGTCAGATGTGTGAAAATAAAAGTATGTTTTAACCATCTTGGTGATGTTTCCGTTTCTGTTGTTTGGTCAGCTTTCTGCAGTGCTCCAAACCCTCAGAGGAGTGGTTTTGGGAAGTTTGTTAGGAGTTTGGGAAGCTGTTTTCAAACGAAAGGTGGTGTGGCTCGTCCCACTGGCACCAGCAGTGGGCAGGTAAGGCAACTTCAGAGCAGCAGCAGTGCACTGATGAGTTTGTTCCAGGGGCTTTTGGACATTGTGCTTCCTTCATCTGGAAAGCTCCTGGGACAGACTTGCAACAGTGCTTGACCAATCACTTCTGTATTAGCATCAGAGTGCTGACCTGCAGGTTTCACAGCACCATGTGGGAGGAGACAAGGGAAGAGAATGGGTAACTCCTTAAGTCAGTGGTTCATCACTTCTCAAGAATACCACAAAATTCCTAGAGTGGGGTTAGCTGTTCCCCCCAGGCTGAGCTACAGAGCATAGTTTGACTTTAGTACTGTTTCTTTAGGAAATATATGTTTAGGAGTGAAAGATGAGTTGACCACCACAAAAGACTTTTTTTATGCATCCATACAGCAGCTCTAGAGCTTTTTTCTCACCATCTGCAAGCTGGATCTTTCTAGGTAGTGGTTTGACTGACTGTCTTCCCTGGAAGTGGTATTATTGAAAGCTCGTTGTGGCCAGAATGAGAGTGTCTTGGGTGTTCTCATAAGCATTCCTCTGTATTCAGATTGGAAAGCATAAATCAGAATTTCTCATCCAGGTTGGGACCGGGACTCTGGCAAAACAGATCTGTGTGCTCAGTAACACAGTTGTAACAGACCCACCCTGAGCCTCAGCCCCATAAAGAGCAACATATTCTTTCTAATTCTAAAAAAACTGGACTCTGGAGGCTGCAGCCCTAATCACCATTGTATTGCCATGGGTGATGCCTGAGGGTATGGCTGTAGTGGTGTAGTTTGGGGGTTGTCATGTGGAGGTGACCAGGTCAGGAGCTGTTCTGTGCTCTCAGGATGTTCTCTGTAGGTCGGTGCTGCTCCGAGGTGAAGCCCCAGCAAAGTCTGTGCGTCGCTCCTGCTCAGAGCTTTCGTTGAATTGAACAATGAAGGGATGAATGTCCCCTCATCTGAGTTGGTGCATAACGGTCACCCCAAGTGCTCAGCTGTTTATTATTGAAGTTGCATCACAAGTAATGGCTTGGGAAGCATCTCCCTGAACTCCCAGCGGGCTCCGCTCGTCTCCCAACACCCAATGTTTGTCTTGGGGTTACTAACTGCCAACCTCCAAGGGTGTTTACTCTGCTGAAAGCAGAGGAGTCTGGTAGATATTGTGCTGCAGTCACTAAGTAGGCATCTGAATGAGCTTCTAAAAATAGCTTATCCCTTTCCAAGAAAATGAGGTGGTGTCTAACTGGGACCAAGCCCAAGATGGGGAGTGGGAAGTACAGCACTGGTCAGGTGACTCTATTGTAAAATAAAATTTTTCAGGTGCTGATTGGAGCGGCTGCATTGCTGGTTTAGTGCTGGTGACAGTCCCATGCAACTGTACAGATCCATAGTGGTATGGTTTATACTGTTACTCCTCGGACAGAGATCAGAACATCAGTTAGTGTCTGCAGGATAGTTTCTCCTTTGAAGGTGGATTTTCCTCTGAGATCTTTAATTGGAAAGTGTTTGAAAAGTAATACTGCTCAAGAGCATTGTGATAAATATTTGCTTGCAACTTCTCTGTTCTTTGGTAGCTGGGTTACTTCAGGAAAAGTCCTCCTTCATCTGTGCACAGCTCTGAGGTTGAACCCAGTTGGGATAGTGTACCGTTTGAGTGGGAGATGTACATGGAAGCTGTGTAGCCCACAGAGAGATCATCCCATGCTTACTTGGTTAGTCTTCATGTCTGGCACGAGGCAAGCCTTCCCTCATCCTTTAATTTATAATCCTGAGTGGCCTTTTTTGCATTGCATTATTCTTTTCCAGGTAAATGAGGCCACATTCAAAATCTTTACGGTTTTTAATCACTCTCCATCTGTCATGTTTATAGTCATTTCTGAAAAACTGGAAGGAGGCTGTTCTGCCTAGTTTGCCTCAAAGCTGCATTTTGACATGTGATGGCCAACTGGATGGTTTAGCCTGGCACATGCTTAGTGGTACTTAGTGGCTTTCTTGATCTTCTCTGACAGGTCACAGGGTTGCCTTCTCAGGTAGTGACAGCAACCGTTTTGAGGTCACCAATACACTCAGGAATGTCACCGAACAAGCAAACACAAGTGACATATTGGTCATACTACTTGTGGTTGTAAATGAAGCAAAAGTGACCGTTTTGTGGAAGGAGCCTTTTTGCTGTAGACACTTCTGGTGACTGCTTGGTAAGAAATGGAAAAAATTATCATTCCCAGGCTATTGGGCCAAAACCAGAATTAATGTATCCCACTGGAAAAGTAAGATAACAGAGCTCAGTTTGAAAATAATGCAAGTTCTAATAGTGGATTATGGCAGGTGATTGTCAAGAATATGGCGAGTACTGGTTTAGTAGTCAGAGATAAAATAATAATGACTGTAGGACCCAGAATAACAAAATGAAGAAAAGATCTGTAGCAGCCACAGGAACTTGGAGGTCAGTGCGAGTCAGGAAATTGCACAGGGTGAGCAGCTGATCCTGTAGTGTTTCTAAACCTGACTGTTCTTAGGTACTTGTTGTTTCTCTGTGCCTTCTCTGGGTTTCAGCCCACACCTGTCTCTGCTGACAGCCTCTCCCCCTGTCAGGGCTGGGGACCCCTTCCCTGCCCACGCCCACAAAGGCAGTGCTGCTCCGCACAGCAGTGTTTACATCCTGCTGTAGCCCACGTGCTCTGGAGCAGCAGGCAGGCGTGACGGGCCGTGTATCCGCAGTGCTGGGAGCGGGCAGCTGGGCACTCCCACAGCTGCTCTTGCTCTGCTTGCAGTGCTGCAGGACTGAACTTTGGAAGCAGTAGCTTCTCCCTTTCTGGGAATGGCCTTCAGGGGTTCTGTGTGATGCAAGGTGCCTCAGACAGAAGCAATGTCTTGTGGCATCATTTTATTTCTTTTATGCTGCTTTATCATTGCTTTTTCTGGTTTTCATGTCATCTTTGCTGCAAGTGCAAAGAGCAGATAGGCAGCAGGGATGGGAGGAGGGACAGGGCCACCCTGTGCTCCAGCAGGTGTATGTGCTGGTGATGGCTTACAGCGATTAACTGCAGCCCAAGGGGGTACATGATGTATTTAGCTGGCCAGAGCGTTATCTGCATTGAGAACCTGGATGTCCACCTGGTCAGAGCATACCGTGTTTGAATTGTTTACACTGGGACTCATCAGACACAAACCAGGCAGAAAATTTTGAGAAATACTTTGGTCTAAAGCCTTGCTGCTTTTCATCACATCGTGACTCTCCTGTAGACGCAGGTGCGGGTCTGCCAGACTGCAGTGTCAGTAGCCGAGATGCTCTTCCTGATCTTCCCTGTAAGTAGATGAAGTAGGAATTCCGTGTAAAAAAGATGAGGCAGAACACAAAGAAATAGTGTTATTTCTTTGTGCAGCTCACCTTGTCCTTTCACAGTCTTGTCCCTTTTCACTTGCAGGATACTGTTCTTGCAGTGCCTGCCCTTCTCAAAGCTTAGTGGCCACATTACACAGTGCTTTGAAAAAGAGAGCAACAAGTGGCATCTCTGTTTCCAAAGTTCATAGGAAAGTTAAGACTGGCCAACATAAATACGTGAGGTGAAAATGGATTAGGAAAGGTGGAATGACATATAAACAAAAAGATGTCACCACACATTTGGGTGGCCCATGAACTGGATTGATGCTTACAGACTCCCTGACACACCTGCCTCAGTGGGGACAGCGAGCCTTTAACCTCATGCCTCTTTCAGAGGGAGGAGCTTCCCAGCAGGTCAGGTTTTCGTCAGTGAATTAAAAAGAGAGGATTTGCATAAGTTTGCAGGAAGTTGGGCTACATTTGTACTAGAATAATAGGCACAGAAACATTTCTTTTGCTGGAATGTGTCTTTAGGGTGGTTTGAATAATAGCTTACAGGAGGAAAGCTTTGTTGTTTGATATGAGCAGCAGATTTTATGCATTAAGGGTTTGTTTCTGTATATATTTGGCCTTTGTTTTCCTGTAACTCTTTTTGGTTGTTCCACAGCTGTAAACTGTAGTTGCTGTATATGTGTATATGAAAGTTTTATTTCCTTTTTAGCAATTGTTTGTTAGAAGAAAAAATGCCAGTATCTTTTTGGGGGAAGGAAAATCCTCTAGAATCCTTTTGTGCTTCAGTCACAGTGGAGTTCATTTCAACATTAATATCCACGTCCTCAAACTTCCATCCTCTTTCTCATTGCAGGATGAACAGTTTTTAGGTTTTGGTTCAGATGAAGAAGTCAAAGTACGAAGTCCCACCAGGTCCCCCACAGGTAAGTTCAAGTTGCAGGATTGGGTGTTGACTTTCTGTTTTCTTTTGTGATAGTTTTGCTGTGCCTCCCCTGTTTATTCCACCAAATCTCATCCACCATAAAAGCCACACCAGTCTTTAGATTCAGTGCAGTTAGTTTTGGATTCTCTGTGTCTGATCTGTAAAGGAACAGGGAAACTTTGAGTAAAAGAGTTATACCGATAAACCAGTATTTGAAACCTCATGTCAGTGTTCTGGAGAGGCAGCTATTTAACAGTAACGGTCTGAAACTGGTTTGGCTATTTCAGTATCTTTCAGTAGACTCCTTGTTGCCTTATTGTCAATAAATGCTCTCACCAGAGCACTCTGCTCTGCCACCATAATCATCTGCTCAGCTTGGCCTCAACAGCAAACTGTGGTGGAGCGCCTTGCTAGCACAAGGGCAGATCCAGAACTGAAATAGCTGGGCTTGGTGAGGGTGCAGTGAAATGCATTGATCAAGGTGAGTAATCAAAGTCTTGTGCTTGACGGCTCCAAGTCAATGCCAAGTATTAACTGTGCTTCGAAACTAAAACCAGTGTTTTGCAAATTGTCTTGTATCAGCCTCCTGTTGGTCTTGCTCTCTTGACCTCTCCCTTAGCAGTGCAGATGGATGGCACTTGAAAAGAAGGATTTTTTTTTCCTTTCAACCAGCTGTGCTCTGTTTAAAAAAAAAATTAATGTGTTTAAAAGGTGGCATGTGCCCTTGAGAATTATTCCCAACATGAGGTTGGTACTGGGCTTGTGCCATTGCATATGTAGTTGTTGGGAACAAAGTCTTGTGCTTGACGGCTCCAAGTCAATGCCAAGTATTAACTGTGCTTCGAAACTAAAACCAGTGTTTTGCAAATTGTCTTGTATCAGCCTCCTGTTGGTCTTGCTCTCTTGACCTCTTCCTTAGCAGTGCAGATGGATGGCACTTGAAAAGAAGGATTTTTTTTCCTTTCAACCAGCTGTGCTCTGTTTAAAAAAAAAATTAATGTGTTTAAAAGGTGGCATGTGCCCTTGAGAATTATTCCCAACATGAGGTTGGTACTGGGCTTGTGCCATTGCATATGTAGTTGTTGGGAAAAGACAAACTTGCATTTTTAAACAAGTTATCTGTGTGGTATTTTATGTGGGAAGAGACATTTGTTGGGAAGTACACTACATGTACTCTATACATGTAGTGATAAAACTATTTTTATTTGTTGATTATCTGAAGCATTTTGGCAACGTATGGGCAGCATGACTGATACTGAGTATATACTTGTGTGACCTGGGTAGTGCTTATCCCACACTTGGAGAAATTTAATATGTTGCCTGCATTCTCTACTTCCCTCTCAGTTAAATCTAGTCCACGGAAACCTCGTGGGAGGCCCCGGAGCAGTTCTGACCGAAGTTCAGCTGTACTGTCAGACTCTTCATCAGTGTGTTCCCCTTCAAGCAAATCTGAAACCACATCCATGGAGAAAGTAAAGAAGAAGGAGTCGAAGAGTGGGGAAAAAAGACGAGGAAGACCTCCAACACTTACAAGTGTGAAGTTCAAATTGTCACAGGAGAAGGACACATCGGACACTCAGAAGGGCAGCAAAGAAGAAAAAGAGAGTCTGAAAAAAATCAAGAGATCACCATCCACTACATTTCAGCAAGCAACTAAAATCAAGAAATTAAGAACTAGTAAGCTTTCCCCACTGAAATCTAAATTTAAGCCTGGGGCAAAACTTCAGATTGGGAGGAAGAGTGTTCAGATTGTGCGCAGGAGAGGCAGGCCACCGTCCTCTGAACGTTTAAAGACTTCCTCAACTTTAGTCATAAACTCACAGCTGGAGAAGCCCCAGAGGATTCGCAAAGAAAAGGATGGCACACCACCTCTCACAAAGGAAGAGAAGGCTGCTATCAGACAGAGTCCACGCAGGATTAAACCCGTTAGGATTATACCTTCCACCAAGAGGACGGATGCTGCGATTGCTAAGCAACTCTTGCAGAGGGCTAAAAAGGGAGCACAAAAAAAGATTGAGAAAGAAGCAGCCAAACTGCAGGGCAGGAAGGGGAGAACCCAGCTCAAAAATATTCGACAGTTCATCATGCCAGTTGTGAGTGCAATCTCTTCACGGATTATCAAAACACCCAAACGGTTTATTGAGGATGAAGACTACGATCCTCCTATTAAAATATCCAGACTAGAATCCACACCAAACAGCAGGTTTAGCGCTACATCTTGTGGCTCCAGTGAAAAGTCCAGCGCTGCTTCTCAGCATTCGTCTCAGATGTCTTCAGATTCCTCACGGTCCAGCAGCCCCAGCGTGGATACATCTACAGACTCCCAGGCTTCTGAGGAGATGCAGATGCTTTCTGAGGAGCGAAGCAATACTCCAGAAGTTCACACTCCCCTGCCTGTTTCTCAGTCCCCTGAAAATGATAACGGTGATAGGAGAAACAGAAGGTTTTCGATAACAGAAAGAAGTTTTGGCCAGAGGACTGCAAAAAAGCTGTCAGCCTTACCAAGCGTGCCGCAGCAGCAGTCCTCCTCCTCTCCTCCTCCCCCTTTGCTCACTCCCCCACCACCGCTGCAGCCTGCTTCAAGCATCTCAGACCATACCCCTTGGCTTATGCCTCCAACCATACCGTTAGCCTCACCCTTTCTCCCTGCTTCTGCTGCGCCAATGCAAGAGAAGCGAAAGTCGATTCTGCGAGAGCCAACATTTAGGTGGACCTCCCTGAAACATTCCAGGTCAGAGCCACAGTACTTCTCATCAGCAAAGTATGCCAAAGAGGGTCTTATTCGCAAACCGATATTTGATAACTTCAGACCCCCGCCGCTGACACCGGAGGACGTTGGCTTTGCATCTGGCTTCTCAACACCAGGTGCGACAGCTCCCACTCGTCTCTTTTCACTGCACTCTGGAGCCAGGTTTGATATGCACAAGAGGAGTCCTCTGCTGCGAGCACCACGATTCACGCCAAGTGAGGCCCACTCCCGGATCTTCGAGTCTGTAACCTTGCCCTCATCAGTCGGTCGCGCCACTACAGGGACCTCTGCCACAGGCACGTCCTCTCGGAGACGGAAGAGGAAAGCGTTCAGCCCCATCCGATCAGAACCCAGATCTCCTTCGCACTCCATGAGGACGAGGAGCGGAAGGCTTAGTACCTCTGACCTGACAACTCTCACCCCACAGTCTTCTGTCTCTTCCTCATTAACTAGTATTTCAGTTAGTTCTCTTGCCACTAGTGCCTTAAATTCAACTTTTACTTTTCCCTCCCATTCCCTATCACAGTCTGGGGAATCAGCAGAAAGAAGCCAGAGACCAAGGAAGCAGACAAGCACTCCAGCAGAGCCTTTCTCATCTGGTAGCCCTACTCCTCTCTTCCCCTGGTTCACATCAAGTCCCCAGACAGAGAGAGGCAAAAACAAGGACAGGGCAGCAGAAGAACTCTCCAAAGATAAAGATGCTGACAAAGGCCTGGAGAAGGACAAGAACAGAGAGAAAGACAGAGAGAGAGAAAAGGAGAACAAACGGGAGTCAAGGAAAGAGAAAAGGAGAAAAGGGTCAGAAATACAGAGTAGCGCTGCTTTGTTTCCTGTAGGTAAAATGCCCAAAGAAAAAGCCAGTGAAGATGCTGCAGCATCATCGTCTGCCAAAAAAACTGCCGGGCGGAAGAAGTCTACAGCAGTAGATCCCGTGACAGACATTTCCTCTGCTGCTCTGGTAGATATGGCAGCTGTCAAAACCAAAACATCCAAGAAAGGTAGAGGGGGGCTGGACAAATCAGACCTGGACCTCAGCCCCACCGTGCCATCTTTGGAGAAGGAAAAAGCTCTGCGTCTTTCTGCTCCTTCATCAAGCACTGTTAAACATTCTGCTTCCTCCATCAGTTCAATGTTGGCTCAAGCAGACAAACTGCCAATGACTGACAAGAGGGTAGCCAGTCTTCTGAAAAAGGCAAAAGCCCAGCTGTACAAGATTGAGAAGAGCAAGTCCCTCAAACAAGCAGATCAGCCAAAAGCACAGGTATTCCTTTTTCCAAGTTGGGTTTTTTGCTAGAGTGCATCTTACTTTGAACTTGTCCTGAAAGTCACAAGTAGCTTTTGTATACTGAGCGTGAAGAATTAATGTGCCAAGCTAAGCAGCTGTTAGTGCAACAGATGGCAAACGACACGAAAATAAGGAGTCCTGGGCAGAAGCTGAGGGGAAGAGGGAGCTGCTGTGTAGTCAGCTCAGAGGGGAGCTGCATGCATTTTGGAGACCACTACAGCATAGCTGCTTATTGGGTTTCTCTGAATAAATCTAAGCAAAGCAATTATCTAGAGCAGTACTTGCTCTGAAAAGTGTGGTTCCAGCAAAATGCAGTGTCTGTCTTGGCCTCGATGTTTCTCGGGGACCCTCCTCGAGTGTAAAGCTGGCTTCTGAAGAGAAAGTTGTTCCTTGATCTTTCTCTCTGTTTTTTAACTTTATGCAGTGATCTCTGACTTATGGAAGGGAGGAAAATCCATTGGAATTTTGCATGTGATTTGGGGAACTATTTCCTACCACTTTCCTCTTTTCCCTCTTCCCCACCCCAAAACCACCCTTTTCTGCAGTCCTCTTTACCTGCCAGAAAGGGAGGTGAGATACGTTTTCAGGGAACACTTTTTATTTAAATTTTTGCTTTTTGTAGCGGCGCTAGTGTTGAAAATCACTAGTACATACTTCAAATAGAGAAGCCTTCAGCTGTTTGTCTCTGAAATGAAGACGCCCATGCATCTGTATGACTGGCCTGGTATAGCAGAATCCCAGATTCTCACAGTTGCTTGTTTGGGACAGTTCTTTCAGTGGGAGAGATTCCAGAATCTTAGGAAAACATGGAAAATTGCACTAAAATGCTCCATTTGTTTAGCACCTCAGTAAACCCAACCTCCTCATCTGAAACATCAGCAGGTGCAAAGCTCTCAGCCTCATCTACTACTGGCTTCTGCTGGATCAGTCAGCACCAGGTGCTGCTTCAGTTCCAGTGGACTCTTGATTTTTTTATGTCGGTGTCTTGATAACATGGCTTCATGAGCAAGTTGGCTTTCCTGTAGTGGATAGAGACTTACCTTGTAGTTCTAATTGAGTCAAACCTTTTGTTCTCTTGCATTTATCCTTTCTTGGATAACTGAGGCTCAGAAGGCAGAGTCTTTGTTTTTATCTTGATTCTTACAAAATGCAAGCTAAGATATAATTTGCTTAGAAGTTTCCATTACATGTTTCTCAGCCTCATTTTGGTAACTTTCTTAGGAATACTGTCTGCTCTCATGTTCTGAAATCTAGGGGCAAGAGAGTGATTCATCAGAAACGTCAGTCCGAGGACCCCGAATAAAACATGTGTGCAGGAGAGCAGCTGTTGCACTGGGCCGCAAGCGAGCAGTGTTTCCTGATGACATGCCCACTCTGAGTGCCTTACCGTGGGAAGAGCCCCCACTTCACTATTGCTGCCCTCTCAGAAACTTCTCTGAGTCTGTGGTTCGTGTCCCTTGTGTTGTAAGTGGGATCTACCTCTCACTTATGTTCTTGATGCTTTTGTCCTTTATCTAACAGTAGAGTAATTTTAGGAACAGAGGTTGGTGGGAGAAGATACTGTCTTCCATGGGGAATGATGGTGAGTTAGGATTTCTAGTTTTCATCTGTGGGTCCATACAGAGTCAGCTTCTATTGACTGCTTAAAATGAGGACTTCAAGTGATTAACAAGGGAAAGTATGTTAAAGATCTCTGGGCTCTCTGTTACAGTGCCACTCAAACAGGGTTAATCCTTTAAGCTATTAGGAACTGTGTTAAATACGTGTGTTCTGCACCAAACCTGTGTCCTGCTGAGGGGCATGTGCACACGTGTATACACAGAATCACATGCATCCGTGTGGCTCTGCAGATGAACTTAGGCTTCATGGGCTAAATTAGACACTCCTGAAACATTCTTTGACATCAGCAAATTCACATTAGAAATATTCTTTTGGTAGATAAGTCATCGATAGCTGGCTCAGAAGAGGCTGAACCTCTTGCTCCACCTATCAAGCCCATTAAGCCGGTTACCAGAAACAAGGCACAGCAAGAACCTCCGGTGAAGAAGGGCCGGCGCTCCAGGCGCTGCGGGCAGTGTTCGGGCTGTCAGGTTCCAGAGGACTGTGGTGTCTGCACTAACTGTCTAGACAAACCCAAGTTTGGTGGGCGCAATATAAAGAAGCAGTGCTGCAAGTAAGTGTGTCTGGGAGACTGTTGAGCTAATCCGTGCTCGGAGTGGGATAAGTGTACTCACACACTGGGCCAGGAACAGCAGATTTGCCCTGTGTCATGGGCTTGGACTGAGCTTGACCTGGGCTGAAGCTGGATCAAAGCAAGGGACTGTAAACAGTTCGAGACTCTAAACCACAATTCAGAGCTCTTTCTCTGGAGTTCACTTCTGGTTTATTCTCCTCAGTTTGATGAAAGTGGCAGAGTATTGAGAATTGTTCGGTGTGGGATCTGTGGCTTTTGTTAGGCAGTACAGGATTTTGCAAGGAAGGCAGTGTGCACGTAAATATTTCTCTTATTTTCCCAAACTGCATTCATGAAGAGCTTGTGTTTTCAAGCTGGTGTTTATTTAGCTTATATACACTTTGTATATCAAAGGTGTCTCTGGATATCATTAAGAAATGCCATTCTTCCTTGATTTCTTCTGTCATTTTTTATACGGATCACTTAGACTGAACCTTTTCGTTTTTTATATTGCTGTATTAAATTGATTTTACCAGACTAGATAATCTATCTGAAAAGGCAGCAGCTAAAGTGGCACCAGTAGATTGTTGTGGTATAAGAGCTATTTATAAAGACTTGCTGTGAGAATTGCTGTGTGAGAACACTCTGCAGACTAGAAGGAGTCTTGCTCTCAGCAGCTTTGCCCGGGCTTTCTGCTGGATTTCAGAGTCACGAGCCCTGCTGCAGGAATGGAGGAGGAAACAAATCCTGGCCCAATCTACAGAAGACAGTATATGCCAAGCATAAGACAAATAGGGAATAAAGTTGAATCAGGTTAGCAAAAGACTTGGTCCCCTAATCCAGTCTCACTCCAAAGAGTATTCAGTTTTGTCTGAACAAAAGTAGTGTGTGTATTGGTAATGTTATTTTCAGTTTTTGATGTTGAGTATTTACGGACTACCCTCTTAATGTCTGCATCTTTGTTCTGATTTCATGACATGTTCTTTCTTTTTAGAATGAGGAAATGTCAGAATCTACAGTGGATGCCTTCAAAAGCTTATCTCCAGAAGCAAGCTAAAGGTAGGCTGGAAGATTTGCCTTGCATATAGCACAAGACAGAAGTTTTAGTTTCGTAGGTTTTGCTCTCTGTGCTGCTGTTGTGGCTACACTGAGCTTATAAAGGTTATTCTGCAGGGTGCCAACCTGCCTGCACTGTTGGTGGCAGGTGCAAGGGGCAGGAGAGATGTGAGTACTGACAGACATTGTACACCCCAGTGTCTCTCACTGGACTGGACTGGTGCTGACTGGACTGGTTCGCTTCCTTCCTTTTGCTTCCTTTTCCTTCCTCGCAAAGTCTGCTCTCAGCTCTGAATCTGTGTTATTGCAGGAGGGTGTTGCTTATTGCTGTTGCAAAATAGGGGCCCAAGGTGTGAGAGAATATGGATTGAAGTATAAGCCAAGTTTATTTTTTGAGTACAGTTTTTTCTTTTGTATGACAGAATGACAAAGTTCTGAATCAAAGTGTCTGTATCCTTGTTTTAAAAGAGCAGCAAATCATTTGAAGTCCCACCATTTTGTCTGTGTTGCTTTATCTGTGCTTCTTTTTCTTAGCTGCAAAAAAGAAAGAGAAGAAATCCAAGACAAATGAGAAGAAAGAAAGCCATTCTGGAAAAAACCAGTTGGACTCTGGACAGAAACAAACTCCTCAGGCTGTTGTACCAAGAGAAGACAATTCTGGGAAGAAGAGCAGTGAGCCTGCCCGTAAGCCTGTTGAGGAAAAGCATGAGGATGGGAATTCCTCCGTTTCTGTGTCAGAGCCCAAACAGGTCCCTGCATCTGGTACCAGAAAGACTGGCAAGCAGATGTGTCAGCCAGTCCAGCTCTCTCCTTCTCAGCCACCAAGCTCAGGACCTTTGAAAAAAGAAGCACCTAAACTTAGCACTTCTGAGCCCAAGAAAAAGCAGACTCCCCAACCAGAAATAGGTAAATGGGACTATTTATCCTCGATATGTTTGAGTCCTGTTAAGTAACAATACTGCTAAAAGCTGGTGCATTTTAAATCTGATGAATGCTTTATGGTGTGTTAAAATTTCAGCAGATTATTTTGAAAATTTTGCTTAGAACTGTCTTCCTTTTTATTGAGCCACAGTGTATGTTAGGGCAAGGAGAAAGATGGCTATCCTGGTTGGGACTCTGAGTCTTATAGTTGTGCCAGTCTTGAAGAGTGTTTTCAGTATTGTTAAGTCTGTCAACTTCCCATTCTGAATGTGAAACCAGGAGGATGTAATCTTTTACTGCAAAAGTATAGTCCACTATTGTATGTAGTGCAGAGCAGCGTGAACAGTCACCAGCCAGGTCGCTCTGGGATTTCTGTGGCTTTGTACCCACAGTGCTCCAGATTGTGAGCAGAGCAAACTCTTCTTGTAGTCTTGCCTCAAAGAGACTGCTCATAGCTGGGGAGGTGCAGCCACAGAAGAAGGTGGAAAAATTCTAGTCTAAAACTCATCGCACATTACCCAGCTGATTTTTTTCCCTTTTCTTCTCTACAGGTGGCTGTTAGTTACTTGAAATACTCATAATTTTTCCCCCCCTTCCTAGGCACAGAACAAAGCAAACAGAAAAAAATTGCTCCCCGTCCAACTTTCCCTGTGAAACAGAAACCAAAAGAAAAGGTGAATACTGTTTTTTATACAGTCAGTAAAATTTCAAGCACCTGGAACTTCTGTCTAGAAAGTAGAACTGTATTGCTTAACTCTTGGCAGGTTTTTTTATTTGGTTCTTAAACATGTTAGATTTCCCTTGTATGTGGCAGTATGTGGACAGCAAAAAACGTGGCTTATGCCTAAGATTCAGTTCAGATGTTATTTTGCAGATTTGTGTGTTGGAGGGTGGAGGCTAGCTTTTCCATAAAATATGCAACTGCCTTTGTCTCAGAAATAGCTCGATCGTGGAAAAAAACTATTGTCTTGTGTAAACCTGAGGGAGAAGTGAGTAGAGCCTGTTTATACCCAGAGTTGCCCCACTGCAGCAAAACACCAGCCCATGCTCTGATGAGAGAACAGTGTGATGGTAGAGCACATGGAATTAGGACTGTAATTGCATATGGAATGCTCTTAGGGAATGGTTTGTAGAACGGTCACTTCCCTGCAGCTTTGTAACACTTGTTAATTTTGTGCTGCTTTGGGGGTTCGTGAATTATTACTGGATATAAATGCTGGTTAAGTTGTAACGTCCAGAGTCGGGATTAATGCAGGCTCCTTTGCTTGACCAGGAAAAGCCCCCTCCTCTAAGCAAGCCAGAGAGCAGCACACTGAACTTGCTCAGCACTCTGACTAATGGCAGCAGTTCCAAGCAAAAGCCACCTACAGATGGAGTCCACAGAATCCGAGTGGATTTCAAGGTAGAGGACAACATGTTTTAAGTATTTGAATCTCCCTTGGCTCTAGACACTGGAACTAGAGTCCTCTGAAAGTGCTGGCAGTAATTGCTGAGTTTGTGTGTCTGGTACCTTTCAGAGGGAACTGCAAAATAGGAGCCTCATGACAAGTCACTTGGTTGATTCTTAAAAGCTTGTTATGCCTTTTTTTTCTTATAATTAGAGTACTGGATGAAGAGACACTTAAAGCTTTAAAACCTTAACTGTCAATGTGTGAGGATGAGCAAGAATTTGAGGTTTATGAAGAATTATTCCATTAAGATGGAACTTTAAAACCTTACCACAACTTGAGCCAACAAGATTTGGGGAAAATGTTAGTAACTTGTAATTCACAACGTTTGGGGTATATCTGGGGTTTTAAAATGATAAATCATGTACATTTTTGAACAACAGTGTTGAAATAATAATAAAAATTAATATTTTCCTAATAATTTTTCAGTCCATCTATAAGTGTTGATACTGGAGATCATAGTGAGATCTCATAAGTGTTTATACAAATATGGAGCTTTAATAAAGTATAATTCTTTTGAAATTTCACTTTTAGTAATACTCGTGCAATTGTGAAAAGCATTGTCCTGTTCCTTAGGTTTGCTTTCCCTAGAAGGAAGGCTCTAGCATGCCACTGAGCGCTCTCGGCAGGAACAGCGCCGAGGTGTGACTCTCCCAGAATACACTGTAAAGTAGACTGAGGTAGACGTTCAAATTATTTCAGTTTGAGACATCTTAATCACAGGCCCAGAACCAAGCAGTCGCGTGAGCAATTTGTACTGATGTTGTATTGCCTTGTTCTGCATGGTGATGTGTCCTTTTGTACTTTCAGGAGGACTGTGAAGTGGAGAATATTTGGGAGATGGGTGGGTTAGGCATCGTCACCTCGGTACCTATTACTCCCAGGGTGGTGTGTTTTCTCTGTGCCAGCAGTGGACATGTGGAGGTAAAGCATTGTATTCTGCTGTTGATGACTTAATTACAGCACTGTATTGTTACAAAAATAAATAAATAAAAATTATAATTACCTTAATCCAGAAGAAATTAAAATAATACCTGTAAATCTGTCCTTGCTAGAATTTGTCCCAAGATACTAATGGGCAAGGTATTTAAAATCAGTTTGGAAACTTCAAGGGTGCTTTTTTTGGAGGCGTATGAGTTGTGAAGAACAGCATATTTGAGAGCACCCATGTCTCTAAATTTGGGAACTCACATCTGGTGTAAAGCAGGAGCTTTGCTCTCTTTTAACCTGAAATAAGAAGGACTGCCCAATGGTGCTAAAGGGTTTTAGGCAGCATTGACTTTTCCAGGTGCATCTGTATCCGCCAAGAGCTGCAAACTGTTACAGAAACATGACTGGAAAGGTTCTGGCACTGCCTAAGGAGCTGGATTGAGATGTGTTAAATGCATTTCCAGGTGTAGATAGGTGCCTTCTCAGCATCTCCAGACCAGCTGACCTGGGAAAGTGGTGCTAGTGCTCTAGGAGGGCCTGGGTTCTGATGATTGGGCAGGGGAAAAGGGGGTTAAGGTCTGGATGTGGACATCAGTGCACTTGAGGTCCATGAAGGCCCTGTGGGGCATGGAGCCATCCCCTTCTTAGTCAGGGGCCCCCAGGGGACAAATGATTCCCACGTTCCCTGTGAGCCTACGGTGTCTGTGCCCTGAGGATGATTGTTTTTCTGATACGACCAGCCTTGGACAGAATACAGAGAAATTAGAAGAGCTTTGTAATGGCAAAGTGGACTGAACGGAGGGAGAGACTCTCTTTGCTCTGCATGTCCCTACTTCACGCACCAAGTGTGTCTTCTGGTGCAGTTGGCTTGTAATACAGGGAGGAAGTGAGGGAGGGAGATCCTGAAGAATCCTATAGGCCTTTGTCAATGCTCAAAGCACTTAGTTAACAGGTACCAGACTCCCAGTGGGCGTGAGGTGTCCAGTCGGTGTTTAGGTTACCTGAAATACACAGTTTCCCTCCTAAAATCTTGTCCTGTCAGTTGTAAAGCAGAATTCAAAATAGTTCGGAGCACAAGGGGGCTGGTTTGGGAACATGGAGCAGCTTCTGCTTTGCTAAAACCTGCCTCTCCCCCCTTGCAGTTTGTATATTGCCAGGTCTGCTGTGAGCCCTTCCACAAATTCTGCCTGGAGGAGAGCGAGCGGCCCCAGGAAGACCAGCTGGAGAACTGGTGCTGCCGTCGCTGCAAGTTCTGCCACGTCTGTGGGAGACAGCACCAGGCCACCAAGGTACCCCAAAACCACTGGGAGACTGAGCAGCACCCCCACTGCTCCCAGGGCTCCTCTCGCTCCGGAGGGTGGCCAGCAAGCATGTGCCAGGAGCAGAGTCTCTGTGCGCTGGGGAGGAGGCCTCTTGAGTTGCTCCATTGCAGCTTCTTTCTCATGACCTGAGTGGGGGGATCCAATCAAAAATGGCAAAGTCCAGAATTTTGCATCCCTTTGCAGGGTGTCTGTACTAATGCTTTTTTTCCTTATTCTTGTAGCAGTTGCTGGAGTGTAACAAGTGCCGAAACAGCTATCACCCTGAGTGCCTGGGCCCAAACTACCCAACAAAACCCACCAAGAAAAAGAAAGTTTGGGTGAGGGATTTTAATTTCTTTTTTGGGTAATTCATTTGTTGACTGATGGTAATGCCATGGAGCAGAGCTCTGCAGGTGATTTCCTCTGATGCAGTTCCTCATCTCTTCAAGGCAAGGTGCCTATTGCATCAGAAAGTACATTTGGAAATAGATGGTGAGGTGGTTGGTTGATGTTTGAAGAAAGCAGAATTTTTAAAGAGATTACCCCTTTTTTCAGTTGTAGTAAGTCATAAGATCATAGTGAGTTTTTTGATCATAGTCTCATAACATGGAAGAAGGTCTTTAAAATGGAAGCATTTACCTTGTTAACAAACCCATTGATACTGGTATTGAGAGACAATTCGGATTAATGTGCTAATTTGTGTCTTTCAGGCTTTTGTTCTAAACAAGCGCCTGTAGTGTATTTGCTTCTAAGACTTCGTATGTGTTTCCTTCTACAATATACAGAGTTTAAAAACTGTTAAAATAGGACTTTATGTTTTAGATCAGAAGAACTGCCACAACTACGTGTGTTTTATGTGAGGGAAAGGTGATATTTTCTTCAGTGCAAATATGAAGGACAAAAAAACTATACTGTGATTTGGTGTCATGTTTTTTCTTGTTGCATTATCACCATCTTACCATAAAGGAAATGAGCTCGGTTCTTTTCAGTGAAAGTTTCAGCATTTAAAACTCCTTGTTCTGTTAGGTAACATCTCTGCACTTATGAAATAATAAAAATTATGAAATGTGTTGAAAGCACAGAAACTGCTGGATAAAAGCAAGTAATTCTTGCCAAATGAATTCATTTTCCAGATATGTACCAAGTGTGTTCGCTGCAAGAGCTGTGGATCAACAACACCAGGCAAAGGGTGGGATGCACAGTGGTCTCATGACTTCTCCCTGTGTCATGATTGTGCCAAACTCTTTGCTAAAGGTACAGAAAGTTGTGATTCTTTACAGCAGGAGCTTCCTCAGCTGCTTGGTTTTGAATCAGCCAGTGTGAGTGGGCAGAGGGCCAGCGTGGCACCTGAGCTTGGCACGGTCCAGCCAGCAGTGCAGGCTGGTTATGGTCGAGCCTGAAAGCACACGTAATAGTTCAAAGCCAGGATCTTAGGTTGTGCAGTGGCTCACCGAAGTCACCACTGCTTTAAGTTTGGGGCTTTCAGCATGTAAACACTCTGCCATATAAAGGAATTATTGCACACTTGTTGCCCCAGAGTTTCAAGTAGCAGTTGAGGTGAGGAAAAGACATTTTAAAACACTTTTGACTTAAAAGCAATTTAAAAGCAAAATTTCTATTGTAAAGTGGTTGTTCCTTGTGTTAGTTGCTGTACACGATGCCTTTGTACCTCAGAGGGCATTCTGGGGAAAAATCTTGAAACAGAAAGTTTCTAATGTTCCACCTAATTTCTTGCCTATGTGTCATCTTTGTCCTTTCATTTTGCTCTTGAATATAGTATTTTGTTAGTCTCGCCGTGCCCAAAAAATGGCTGCCCAGCCATGGAATTCTTAAGTAGTTGTTGGCCTTCCAAAGTTATTTTTTGTAGCCTCATAATAGTAGAGGGGACTGTGCTGGCAGTTTACTGGGAGGGGTGTTCAGAGCTGCTTTCTTTTTAAGTAACCAGTGAGTAACCACACAGCCTTTAAGGTGTGTTTGGCACCCAAACTTCTGATAAGATCCCATTTTGTTTGCAGGAAATTTTTGTCCTCTCTGTGACAAATGCTACGATGATGATGACTACGAGAGCAAGATGATGCAGTGTGGGAAATGCGACCGCTGGGTCCACTCCAAATGTGAAAACCTTTCTGGTACGGAAAACCTCATCCTCTCAGTACTGAAAAACATGGGGCAGTGATTAGACCAAAGCAATCAAGTCTTGGACCTTTCTACTAGAGTGTTACTTTAACATGCTCACCTGTTGTGACCTACCTGAAAAATACCTGTAGAGTGACAACAGGTAAACCAGTGCTAATACCAATGACATCCTGAAAGCACAGGACTTTCCTCAAAGGCATTGTCCCTCAATTAGCTGTACAAGGGGCTTTTGTTACGTGAAAAGTGTTTCAGTTAGGCAGGAAGTGCAGGGCAGGGATTTTTCCCTGTATCCTTCAGTAAAGCAGTTCAGATGGTTATCTTGTCTTCTTTTGTCTCCAGATGAAATGTATGAGATACTCTCCAACTTGCCCGAGAGTGTTGCGTACACCTGCATTAACTGTACAGAGCAGCATCCTGCAGAATGGCGTCTGGCACTGGAAAAGGAGCTGCAGATTTCCTTGAAGCAGGTTTTAACAGCCCTGTTGAATTCCAGAACTACCAGCCACTTACTGCGGTATCGACAGGTAAGCTGGGGCCTGTGCCCTGTTGGTGTTACTCTGACTTGAAGTGTACGTGGAACTCAGTTGAGTTGTTGAGGTGTTGCTGTGCCTCAAACTGCAGAAGTGTCTGCATCGTACTTGGAACAACGTGTGCTGTGATTTATTTCTATTTTTTCTGTCTTTTGTTGATTCCTTTGGAAGCAGAGAAGTGGGTATCTGTGATACAACTTCTGAAGCTGAAAGAAAAATAGGGTAAAGTTCTTCAAGGAATGGGAGGATTTAGCTCTGTGATGGTGAAGGTGCTTTTCTGACTGAAGAACAGGATCTTTGTCTTGAAATAACGCATTCAGAAATAAGACTTCTGAGCAATGAGTCTGATCCTTACGCCTGATGGCTCTGTCCTGCTGTGCACCTTACAGGTCTCAGCAGAAAGCTGGTTAAGAGCTTTTCATTGTTGCCCCTACATTTCGGACAGAAATTCAGAACTCTGGTCTCCTTTCCTTCACATTAGCGAGAATCTTTGGGCCAATAAATGTGCTTGAGAGTGTATCTTCAGGAGTAGCTGCATTTCAGTAGTCAACATCTCTCTGTCTTGTTGCTGGTGTTCACAGGCAGCAAAACCACCTGATTTAAATCCTGAGACAGAAGAGAGTATCCCATCCAGAAGCTCTCCTGAGGGTCCCGATCCTCCTGTTCTAACAGAAGTCAGTAAACAGGAGGAGCAGCAACCTCTGGATCTGGAAGGAGTGAAAAGGAAAATGGATCAAGGAGGTTATACTTCTGTGGTATGTCAAAGTTATCATGTTCCACTCTGTTACTAGACACTGAATTGCTTCATCACCTGTGGTGTTCATAACTGATGAGTTTAAGCCTTTTCTTTAGGAACAAGGAAGTGGGTTATCATGCTGCTAAAAATCTGGCTGATGCTGGTTAATATTGGTCCAGACACAAGTAATTGATGCTTTTGTGGGGCTCTCTGTAGCCAGCCGTGGTACTTGGTTATACCCCATTTGCTCTTAGTCAGACATTTATGTAGATAAAAGCAGGACAGGTCATTCTGAACATGCAAATTCTGACTGAAGGCCTGGCCAAATAGCCCTGCTGCAGTTGGTTAGCTGGAAACTAAAGCTTCATGGTTCAGTTCTCTTTGCAGAGAGCAGCCTTTTACTCTTTTTTTCCTACAAAATTTTTAATCTTGGGGAACATTGTATATTGCAAAGTGGTTGGCAAATGTCCTGGCACCAGATTTTGGTCAAATCCTTGTGAGACAGCTAGTTTAGTGGATTTAAAACCAGTCAGCAGTCAGCTGAAGTGAACAGTTGTGGGTGTAGCAGCTCTGCCAGCCAGTTTACAAATGCAGAGGGCTGCTTGTTTCTTCTCAGCCAAATACCCTTTCTGCTTTTAAGTTGATGCTCTGGTTCAATCTTACAGTTACCTCAAAGTTTACTTGATGCCTTAAAAAATTAGTGGTTGGTATAGCTGTGCAAAAGACAATCCTGTTAATGTGAAGTTTTGTGGATTTCTTACAGTTGGATTTTAGTGATGACATTGTGAAGATAATTCAAGCAGCCATTAATTCTGATGGGGGGCAGCCAGAGATTAAGAAGGCCAACAGCATGGTCAAGTCCTTCTTTATTCGGGTGAGCTGGCCTTCAGTTACTTTGAAATCTGCTTGGTATCCTACCACTGCTTGTTGATGTTGGAGTCCAAAGGGCCACCACATTTAGCCTTGCTTGGGTCTTTCCAGGAATAAAATAATATATTGTCAGAATTGTTAATGTTAATGAAATGTTACTAGTTGTGCATTTACATGTGTATATCTTGGCTGAACGTCTTCGAGTTTTTTGGTATCCTCTTTTTTTCCTACAAAATTTTTAATCTTGGGGAACATTGTATATTGCAAAGTGGTTGGCAAATGTCCTGGCACCAGATTTTGGTCAAATCCTTGTGAGACAGCTAGTTTAGTGGATTTAAAACCAGTCAGCAGTCAGCTGAAGTGAACAGTTGTGGGTGTAGCAGCTCTGCCAGCCAGTTTACAAATGCAGAGGGCTGCTTGTTTCTTCTCAGCCAAATACCCTTTCTGCTTTTAAGTTGATGCTCTGGTTCAATCTTACAGTTACCTCAAAGTTTACTTGATGCCTTAAAAAATTAGTGGTTGGTATAGCTGTGCAAAAGACAATCCTGTTAATGTGAAGTTTTGTGGATTTCTTACAGTTGGATTTTAGTGATGACATTGTGAAGATAATTCAAGCAGCCATTAATTCTGATGGGGGGCAGCCAGAGATTAAGAAGGCCAACAGCATGGTCAAGTCCTTCTTTATTCGGGTGAGCTGGCCTTCAGTTACTTTGAAATCTGCTTGGTATCCTACCACTGCTTGTTGATGTTGGAGTCCAAAGGGCCACCACATTTAGCCTTGCTTGGGTCTTTCCAGGAATAAAATAATATATTGTCAGAATTGTTAATGTTAATGAAATGTTACTAGTTGTGCATTTACATGTGTATATCTTGGCTGAACGTCTTCGAGTTTTTTGGTATGTTGTCCAACTTTTCTCATGGGATGTTGTTTTCCTTTAGCAAATGGAGCGTGTTTTTCCATGGTTCAGTGTAAAAAAGTCCAGATTTTGGGAGCCAAATAAAGTAACAAGCAAGTAAGTAATTGTTCTCTATCTGACTGCAACACCCTGCTGTTTGCCAGCTGGCCAAGCAAAACGTATTGAAAGAGCCTGTTTGTGGGGTTGGAATTTCTGTTTTTCCCTTTTTCTTTTCCTTTTTAGATTTTCCTAAGAAGTTACACAATAATCCCATTCCCGTGTTTTGTACACACTTCCTTGTTTTAAGCAGAGTAACTGAAATTCTTATTTAGAACTAGGTATACTGTGTGTTGGCTTGTCAGTCCTGACCTTCCTTCCCTCTCCTCCTTCTCACACCCCCATTTGGGGTAGCCCTCCTGCATCTGTTACCCTTCAAAGAAGCAGGCAGCCACATCACTAACCTTAAGATGTGACTGGTGGGAGGGCATGCGGGCTGTAGGTAATTAATGGAGTTGTTGCTGGGGGGTGGACGTCAGGTAGGCAGGGCATAAGGTCCCCTGGTGCAGCCAGGTGTGACACTGACTCCTTGCTGCATCTCAGCAGTGGTATGTTGCCGAATGCGGTGCTGCCCCCGTCGCTCGACCATAATTATGCTCAGTGGCAGGAGCGTGAGGAGAACAACCGCACTGAACAGCCCCCTCTGATGAAGAAAATCATTCCAGCTCCAAAACTCAAAGGGCCTGGAGAGCCAGATTCACCAACTCCTCTACATCCTCCTACACCTCCCATCTCTGGTAAGAGAACCAATGTCAAGATTGCCAATCACAAACCCAGAAATGCAGCTGTCTTGGAGACCTCTGTGACCTGAAATCATTCAGAGGCAGTAACATATGAGATGTTTCTGAGCCGAACTTGGACCCAGGAATGCTTTTGCACCCACCTCTTTTCCCCCGGAACGAAGGTTCTGCAGAGGCTGACATCTGCTTTGCTTTCCAAGCTGGCTATTGAAAACTCTTCTACCATGTTCACTTACTGACAATCCCTCCAGATGAATTTTTGCCTCCCTGAATTTCAAGAAAAAATACTGTTCTTTCTTTTAACTCTAAGGCTCTGACGGAAGCAGAGAGGATAGTCCTGAACTGAACCCACCTCCGGATGTGGAAGACAACAGGCAGTGTGCGTTGTGCCTGAAATATGGTGATGACAGTGCTAACGTGAGTATCTGCCCCATGCCCGTCTCTGTAGGACCCCATTTAAGCAGTGCTGTAGATTTGGTGCTGTGGGTAGGCTGGATGGGTTTTGTGAATTGTTGTGTCTTCTAGAGCATCTGAAAAGAACATTTCCTTCTATTCTTCAGGATGCTGGACGTCTTCTCTATATTGGCCAAAACGAATGGACACACGTGAACTGTGCTTTGTGGTCAGCAGAAGTGTTTGAAGATGATGATGGTTCTCTGAAAAACGTGCACATGGCTGTGATCCGGGGAAAGCAGCTGGTGGGTAGAAGCAAAGGACACTTTGTTAAACTTCACGCTGATTTAGAATCACAAGATGGGAGCCCAGCTAAAAGATGCCTTGTGTGCATTTGTTCTTCTCTGTCCTTTCCTTGCAGTTTTTGTTTAACACTATATGTAATAGAACTGACTGAAGGTATTTGGAAAGTTATTTTATCCTTGCTCGGTTCAGAAATATTGTGGAGACCAAGTGGAGCTTGCAAATGTGAGGATTGGATATGAAGCACAAGCAGGAAAGTTTGGGAAAGGCCTGGAAGAACCAGTCCACAAATGAAAAAGTTGTTCCATGTGAGGGATCCTTCTTCCTCTCACCTCCTCCTCCATGTCTCGCTTGTGTGTGTGAGTCACTGTAGTGAAACGGAGTGGCAATGAAGCGGGAGATCAGGCATTACTCTTAACAACTGTCTGTGCCAAAAAAACCCAACTGACAATAGCAATGGTGGTCTGGTTTTAGAAGGGATTAATTTTTTGGTTTTTGTTTTTGCAGCGGTGTGAGTTCTGCCAGAAGTCAGGCGCCACAGTAGGCTGCTGCCTCACTTCCTGTACCAGTAACTATCATTTCATGTGCTCACGAGCCAAGAACTGTGTCTTTCTGGATGATAAGAAAGTTTACTGCCAGAGGCATCGTGACTTGATCAAAGGAGAGGTAAGATTCTTCACTCTCTGCCTCACACTCTGAGGGTGGGGTTAGCCTGTAACTATGAACACTTTTTAGAAGTTTGTGTTGAACGTGTTTCTTGCTAACAAGGGCTGGACCACAGTGCTCTTAAAAAGAAGTCACTAATACAACTGGCCCAGAGAAGTTTGGCAAGTGGTGCTGTGTGGTAGTTCAAAAACCAAAAGACCAAACTGAGCGTCAATTAGGACAAACTGCATACCATACATGTGGTGGTTCCTTTAATTAACAAGTGGTTTTGTTGGTTCTTGTTCCAGGTGGTTCCTGAGAATGGGTTTGAAGTTCTTAGGAGAGTTTTTGTGGACTTTGAAGGGATCAGTTTGAGAAGAAAATTTCTTAGTGGCTTGGAACCAGAGAACATCCACATGATGATTGGTATGATCTAGTCTCTGGATACTTGATCCACCTTTGGTGCTGGAATCTGGTTCACAGAACTGTTCCTCTCTCTGCTCAGGTTCAATGACGATAGACTGCTTAGGAATTCTGAATGACCTCTCAGACTGTGAAGATAAGTTGTTTCCCATTGGCTATCAGTGAGTATAAGCTGTTTCAAGAGTTGATGTCTTTCATTGTATTTCATGTCAAACAAGCACTGAAGTAACATATGGGAAAATTGACTGTAGCTTTTCCTACACTTCTGAGGAATCTCTGATTAAGCTGGGTGTGCAGTGCATTCTGCCAGGAGGGCTTTGGCCAGTGTAGTTTTGAGAAATGGAAAATTTAGAACAGAAATGAGGTTTACTCAGCTGTTGAGTAAATTGGTTTGTTTGAATTATCTTCCAGGTGCTCCAGGGTGTACTGGAGCACAACAGATGCCAGGAAGCGCTGTGTGTATACCTGCAAAATCATGGAGTGCCGACCTCCGGTCGTAGAACCTGACATCAACAGCACTGTAGAGCATGATGATAATAGAACAATTGCCCATAGCCCAGTTCCCCTTTCAGGTAATCTTTTAAGGACTTCATAGAAGTATATTCTCTGTATGTTATTGCCATAGTGTATCTCCTAAACCAAATCTCTTAAATTTGGACTAGAATCCAATTCAGGCTTCCATGTTACAGCATCTTAAGACTTTAAGCTCCTGGATTTACTGCTAACTTTGAAAACTTGAGCCAAACGAACACTGCTACAGGGATGGTTTCTAGTCTACAACTCAGAGAATTTTCTAGTGATCTAAAATTTCAAACTGTATTTGGAGTGTTGGTGTTGGTCTGTAATACGGGAGTTGTTCAATACAATGTTGAATAGTTATATTGTGCTTCTGTATTTCCAAATTGCTTCCTTGTATCCAAGGGTAAAGCTGTGAAAGATTTTTTAAATGTTTATAGTTGTCGTCATTGTTAACACAGAATCTTAAACTCTATAAATGCATGGTGAAATTTCATGTGTAAGCTGAGCAATTGCTACAAGTATTTGAAAACGTTCTTTCAAGAAGAAACCAGACATTATCTGATGTCAGATCTTTGACTTCGTGTTTATTTAACAAATACCCTGATTCTCCAAGTGGAACATGGTAATAGTATATACTTTATCAGATCATAGCTTTTTAGCGTTCAGTGATGGCTTATACTGTCGTTTCTCTTTTTTTCAACAACAGAAATTCTACCAAAAGACACCCGAAATGCACCTGAAATTGTAAACCCACCATCACCAGATCGTCCCTTGCATTCTCAGACCTCTAGTTCCTGTTACTATCCAGTGGTCTCAAAGGGTCCCAGGATCAGGGCGCCAAGTTACCCATCCGCACAGAGGTCTCCTGGCTCTAGGCCGTTACCCTCTGCAGGTATTTCTAGTCCTGTTGACTTTGATTGAGGTTTGTTTTGGAAGTATTTTTGGTTTAGTTCCTGTCTTTCTTGGCTTCTTTCAGGATGGGGTGTTTAGTTTACTGTTTCTAGAGAAAGCAGTGAAATGGCAATAGTTTGAGGAGGGGAAAGTTCTAACAATACACAGTAGAGATGGCCTGCCAAGAAATGCACAACTGAAACAAACATTCCCTTGGGATGAAGAAGAGGCAGCATTTGGGCCATGTAGTAGTAGTGAGCCAAAAGCGCTGTGATACCAGTTAGGGACTTAATATTTCAGTCAGTACTTTTCCAGAGAGAACTGGAAATCTGGTATTGTAATTCAGCAGCTGTTTCTGACTAATGTTTTCTTTCAAACTAATGTTGAACATACACATCTGAAGTTGAGATAGCAAACCCTGAGATACAAACTTGCTGGATCCTGGTTGATGGTATCAGGTCTTTAACACCTACCCAAAAGTATCAACACCGTGTTGGCATTGTTTGGCCAAAAACTTTTGCTGCGTTTTAATTTCTTGTGTTTTGTATGGAGGAATTGGATGTGCGTTGATTGTGAAGGTTTAAAATCACCTGACAGTCTTTCTTGCCTTTGTTTCTCAGGAAGTCCTACCCCAGTGACCCATGAAATAGTGACAGTAGGAGATCCTTTGCTGTCCTCGGGACTTAAGAGCATTGGTTCTCGGAGACACAGCA
Source organism: Corvus brachyrhynchos (assembly GCF_000691975.1). Classification (NCBI taxonomy): domain Eukaryota; kingdom Metazoa; phylum Chordata; class Aves; order Passeriformes; family Corvidae; genus Corvus; species Corvus brachyrhynchos. The sequence goes on from NW_008238838.1 coordinate 6,719,327, forward strand.
CCTCTTCTTTGTCACAGCAACAATCAAAACTCCGGATGATTTCCCCTACAAGAGCTGGAAACACTTACTCCAGGCACAGTGTGTCTTCAGTTTCCAGCATGGGGGCCTCTTCAGAATATGAACCGACTGCCAAAAGTACTGACCGCTTTGTGGGGTCAGTGTGCACAGGTCCTCCAAGCGCTCCAGTTCAAAGTTGCTCTACCAGTTCAGGCTCCCAGAAAACAGTGGCTACAACTGGAAATAAAACTTACCAGCTGGATGCATCTCAATCTACAGAAGGGAAACATTCCAGCAGTTCAGATTTAATAGCCAAAGGTGCGGCTTCTAAGGGAGAGAAGATGAAAACCTCAAAGGACACAGATTATCCGTCTCATACTTTTGTTTCTGGAGGAAGCTCTAAAGTGTCCACTCAGCCAACAAGTTCATTGGGCACAGAAATGAATGTTAAAATAGGAACCTTTCAAGAGTGTTCAGGATCATTTTCTTCCAAAGAAGCAATACCCTTTCCACCTTTGCATCAGAGAGGCCCAAGGAAAGACAGAGATCAGCACATGGAACCTGTACAGCCAGAGAAAACAACTGTGGTTGATGAGATGGATGCAAAGGCCTTGAAGGCTGCTGGAGTAAACAATAGATCTCCTGCAGCAAGTGAGCAGGTAGTTACTGCCCCCAGAGACAGGCGTCAGAAAGGCAAAAAGTTAACGAAAGACAGTTTTAAAGAGAAGCATTCCCTGAAATCTCTTACAGAGACAGGTCAAGCAGTGGGCAGCGATGAACTGAAACCAGAATTTGGCAATCAGGGTTTGGCAACTGAACAAATTAGCCCGAGGTTATGTAATAAAATTCCTGC
>NW_008238838.1:6720211-6723772 GCF_000691975.1 Corvus brachyrhynchos
AAAAGTCTGGTGAGAAGTCTCCACCTTCACAAGGGCCATCTAAAGGGTCTGCAGTGCAGGTTGAAGCAGCCCCTAAGGAATCGCAGGCACCCAGGAAACGCACTGTTAAAGTCACTCTGACTCCTCTCAAGATGGAAAGTGAAAACCAGTCTAAAAATGCACAGCTGGAAAGTGATGCCGAAACTCAGTCTGCAGGGGCAGACCTGGCTGCTCTGGCAGAGCCCTCCTCAGCTTCAGAAAGCCCGGAAGAGAACCCTGTAATTCAGGGAAGTCCAAATGAAGCACCAACACAGGATTCTCAGAATAACACATACGAAAATTTGCCCATGCAAGATAACAGCTTGATGCTCCAGGATGGCACTAAAGCTCAAGAAGAAGGGTCATACAAGCGGAGGTATCCAAGGAGAAGTGCTCGAGCCAGATCCAATATGTTCTTTGGATTGACTCCTCTGTATGGTGTGAGGTCCTATGGAGAGGAAGACATTCCCTTCTACAGTAACTCAACTGGCAAGAAGCGAGGGAAGCGGTCTGCGGAAGGCCAAGTGGATGGGGCAGATGACTTGAGCACATCAGATGAAGACGACTTATACTACTACAATTTTACAAGGACGGTGGTTTCCTCAAACACAGAGGAGAGGCTCACATCCCATAGCTTATTCAGGGAGGAGGAGCAGTGTGATCTTCCAAAAATCTCACAGCTAGATGGTGTGGATGATGGAACTGAAAGTGATACAAGTGTCACAGCAACAACCAGAAAAGTCAGCCAGGTAACTAAAAGGAGTGGCAAAGAGAATGGGACAGAGACCTTAAAGCTGGATAGAACTGAAGAAGCTGGTGAGAAAGTGCAAGTCACCAAGAGCTCCACTGTCCACAAAACTGACCCCAAGATTGATAACTGCCACCCTGTGAGCAGGGTTAAAGCGCAGAGTCAGGACTCTCTGGAAGCACAGCTGAGCTCATTGGAAACGGGCCGCAGGGCTCACGCAAGCACACCTGCTGACAAGAACTTACTGGACACATTCAACACAGAACTTCTGAAATCTGACTCTGACAATAACAACAGTGATGACTGTGGGAACATACTCCCTTCTGACATCATGGACTTTGTGCTGAAGAACACACCATCTATGCAGGCTTTGGGAGAAAGTCCGGAGTCCTCGTCATCTGAACTCCTGACGCTTGGAGAAGGTTTAGGTCTTGACAGCAACCGTGGCAAGGATATGGGTTTGTTTGAGGTGTTCTCCCAGCAGCTGCCCACCACCGAACCAGTGGACAGCAGTGTCTCTTCCTCCATATCAGCAGAGGAGCAGTTTGAATTGCCACTGGAGCTTCCTTCCGATCTCTCTGTTCTGACCACTCGCAGCCCTACGGTGCCCAGCCAAAATCACAATAGGCTTGCCGTTATCTCAGAGTCTTCACTTTCCTCCTCGGGAGAGAGGTCGATGCTTGCCTTGCCTTCCACAGAGTCTGGAGAGAAGAGAGTGACAGTCACAGAAAAATCTGCCTCAGGGGAAGGTGATGCAGCTCTCTTGAGTCCAGGGGTAGACCCCAGCCCTGAAGGACACATGACTCCCGATCACTTCATCCAGGGTCACATAGATGCAGAGCATATAGCCAGCCCAGCCTGCGGCCCTGTCGAGCAAGGGCATGGCAGCAACCAAGATTTAACAAGAAACAGCGGGACTCCGGGTATCCAGGTGCCGGTATCACCCACTGTTCCCCTCCAGAGCCAGAAGTATGTGCCAAACTCCACAGAGAGTCCTGGCCCCTCGCAGATCTCCAATGCTGCGGTGCAAACGACACCACCCCACCTCAAGCCAGCCGCAGAAAAACTTCTGGTTGTTAATCAAAACATGCAGCCCCTGTATGTCCTCCAAACTCTTCCCAATGGTGTCACCCAAAAGATACAGTTAACACCCTCCGTTAGTTCTGCGCAGAGTGTGATGGAAACCAGCACTTCAGTTCTGGGGCCCATGGGGAGCGGGCTCACACTGACCACAGGATTAAATCCGAGCCTGCCCCCATCTCAGTCGTTATTCCCTCCCACGAGCAAGGGTCTCCTGCCCATGTCCCATCACCAGCATATACATCCCTTCTCCACACCCGCTCAGACAGGCTTCCCACCAAACATCAGCAGTCCTTCACCAGGTCTTCTAATTGGGGTGCAGCCACCCCCTGATCCTCAGCTCTTAGTGTCTGAAGCTAGTCAGAGGACAGACCTTGGTACTGCTGCTTCTACACCAGCTGCTGCCCTGGGCAAGAAACGGCCCATATCTCGTCTGCAGTCACGGAAGAACAAGAAGCTGGCTCCTTCTGGAACCCCTTCTGCTATAGCTCCTTCTGATATGGTCTCCAACATGACCTTAATTAATTTTGCTCCTTCCCAGATTTCTAATCACCCGTTGGATTTGGGAACCATTGCAAATTCAACATCCCATAGAACTGTCCCCAATATTATCAAAAGGTCAAAGTCTGGGGTCATGTATTTTGAGCAAACATCTTTGCTTCCGCAAGGTGGGACCACTACTGCAGTCAGCACATCTCCCAGCATTATTGGTCCAGATGCCAGTCACCTTCCAGCAGGGCCTGTCTCAGGCCTAACATCGAGTTCCTCAGTGCTGAATGTCGTGTCCATGCAGGCCACGGCAGCCCCTAGTACTGGTGGGTCAGTTCCTGGTCACGTTTTGGGACAAAGTTCAGTAACGTTAACAAGCCCTGGATTATTGGGGGACCTTGGTTCAATAAGCAACCTCCTGATCAAAGCTAGTCAGCAAAGCCTTGGTCTTCAGGAGCAGCACATGACTTTACCGCCAAGTTCTGGGATGTTTTCACAACTGGGAGCATCTCAAACTCCATCTACAGCAGCCATGACGGCTGCATCAAGCATATGTGTTCTACCCTCAGCACAGACAATGGGCATGACAGTCGCTCCATCCTCTGCTGACCCAGAGGGCTCGTACCAGCTTCAGCACATGACACAGCTCTTAGCCAACAAAACCGGGGTTGCATCCTCCCAGCTGGACCTTAGCACGGTTCCAGCAACGACGCAGTTGTCAAGCTTTCCACAGCTGGTTGATGTTCCAAACAATACCGGACTCGAACAGAGCAAGGCTTCCTCGTCAGTGATGCATGCCAGCTCAGCATCTCCAGGAGGCTCCCCATCACCTGGTCAGCAGTCTGCGAGTAGCTCTGTGCTGGGTGCCACAAAAATGAAGCCAAAAATCAAACGCATCCAGCCATTGTTAGACAAAGGGAATGGAAAGAAGCACAAAACTTCTCACATGTGGGCTGGTTCTTCTGAAGCTCATGTTCCTGACAAAGGGGCTGTTGCTGTACCCCAGGTCTCAGCTACAGGGTAAGAGGAGAGTTTGGTTTTGCTCATTCCTGAGGTGTTTTGTAACAGTATGAGAGAATCTTGCACTAGTTTCTCCAGCAAGTTGTGCAAGTCAAGGCAAATTGTGAAGTGCAACTTTTGATTCTGATGCGGTGCTGGAAGTGTGATCTGGTTCTCTGTATCTTAGGAACTGTTGTTGCTACTTGTGCAATTCTGCAGAACTGCCG
>NW_008238838.1:6723788-6724975 GCF_000691975.1 Corvus brachyrhynchos
ATGCCTGCTTTCCAGTCTCATTCATGGCACACACGGGTTGGCAGATATTTTGAATGTTCCCAAATCTTTTTGTTCCAGGACTCCTGCTGTGAAGGCAGATGCGCAGGATGCAGCCAGCGTAGATCAGCTGTTGCAGAAGCCACGGGGTCAGTCTGCAGGGTAAGAGATGAACAGACCTTTATATGTGATTCTGCTCGCTTGAGCTGAAGGGCATTTGTATGGAGAATGTGGGAAGTCTGGCATTCCTAGTTAAAATGCCTGGGGAGATTTCAGTGGGGAATGTACAGTCACATTTAGACGAAATATGGAAGCATTTTGCATTAAGCTGTGTGTAGTTCTGGGAAGCTCAGTGCCCGCTGACGAGATGCTCGTTCAGCAGTGTCTGACTGTTGGCCTACACCTTATTCCTGAGTGGGGGTGACACAGAGAGCGGGTCACTGGCTGTGTGAAATTAGGCTGCTGCCCACAGACTGATAGAGGCTGCAAACAGAAATGCTGTTGAGTAGAATCTTTTGTTTGTTCGTTTCCAACTGAACTGATGTCAGAACATTTGATCTGGAAAAGGTTCTTGTATCTGTCTAGTTCTCAAGTTTTCATGGACTACTGCTCAGGGTCGGTGAGGAAATGAGGCAGGTTGTTAGCTATTTTTCCCCATGTTCTCCTCCTTCCCTCCCAAGGCAACCAGCTGTGGTCCCAGAACCTCAATCAACACAGAACTCAATAAATGAGCAAGAAAATGCAGGTATGTCACTTCTTCAAAAACAATCTAGTCTTGGAATTCTCCAGGACTGGGAAGGTGATGTTTGAAGATTTGATTTTTATGTTAGTCATTCTGTCAGGAAAAGGCTCAGAGCTATTAGTTTGTGTTCCCTTGCTATAAGGGGAGGAAAGATTTATTTGCTATTTGTAGATCTTGGACAAATAGTTTTGTCTCTGTTTTTAGTTTGTGAGAATTTCAGCACTTGAGATTTCACATTCTTACTGCAACGGTCTGTAGCATTTTTTTCTTGGCTGGATTTGCTGGTGAAAAGGCAAGTCAGTAAGTTATTTTCAGTCGTGGGACACCAGGTGTAAAAAGCATTGTTCTTTCCAATTCCCATCTTCGTGCTGGCTTCTGTCTTTCTAGGCTCAAAAGCTCTCGAGGAGGAAGAGAGCACTTTCAGCTCCCCTCTTATGTTTTGGCTTTT
>NW_008238838.1:6724985-6732947 GCF_000691975.1 Corvus brachyrhynchos
AAGAGTGTCTTGGTGAGAAGAAACCAAAAAAAGGTTTGGTTTTTGAGATCTCTAGTGATGATGGCTTTCAGATCTGCGCAGAAAGCATTGAAGGTGAGAACCGTGCAGTATTGGTTGTACTGGTTTTACCTGTCCTTACTAGAAGTAAAATTATTACTTCTGAGAACCTCTTATTTGCTTTATTTATAGATTTTTAAAAAAGAGAGAGAGAAATCTCTTGTTTTGCAGCCCTAGAACAATCCTAGTTCCTGATAATGCCTGGATTCTATTCTTTTTCTTCTTTTTTTGCAACATAATATATTCAGTGGAATGTATATCACTGACCCATTTTGTTTTATCAATTGACCAATGATGTTGAACCATAGTTTGTCAAGAAATAGGCAATGTGGATCACACAGTGGAGTATTGGGTGTCCAGACTTTTTAATTGCTGAATACCCTGCCTTCCCTTATGCCAATGTGACTTTTCAAGAGAATTAAAGCAACTGGATCCAAAGATCTTAATTTATGGCCTATGGAAAGTTGCAAACTTCATATTCTCCAATTAGTTTGTTTAAATATGAGTATCCCAGCACTTGGATACCCTGTCACTGTTTGTCACCTGTGTGTGTGCTGCAGATGCCTGGAAGTCGCTGACTGACAAGGTGCAAGAGGCCCGTTCCAACGCCCGCCTGAAGCAGCTGTCCTTTGCAGGTAACACCCTCTGCTGAACGCAGGAGAGCAAACAGATCTTTCTGTGAGGGTCTTAGCGTCTTAATAGTTCCAGTTAACCTGCTGCGTGCTTTATGGAGGGTAATGGAAGGATTAGAAACTCTCGCATAGAATGCAATAGCTAATACAGAGCTGCTGTGACAGCAGTGTGGTGTCCCAGCTCTTTGTGACAAGCTGCTGTATCTTCCTGCTCTAAGTCTGCATTGATAGTTAGTGTTTGTTGTGCTCTATTTCTTGTTCCAGGTGTGAATGGTTTGAGGATGTTGGGGATTATCCATGATACTGTTGTGTTCCTGATTGAGCAGCTGTATGGAGCGAAGCACTGCCACAACTACAAGTTCAGATTTCACAAGCCAGAGGAGGCCAATGAACCTCCTTTGAACCCACATGGCTCTGCTCGGGCCGAAGTCCACCTGAGGCAAGTGTGAGCCTTGTTGGTATTGGGGTTAACAGCCCTTTGGCTCTATAACTAATGCTGTGGCAGGACAGAAGCAACAAATCTCAGCAGCACTAAAGCTCTCAGTTAAATGTTAACAGCTGGCACATGAAAATCAACCATTTGGCATCTTCGAAGTCTGCGCATTGTCCTGTGCCACTTTGTGGCCCTTGGCTTAACAAAGCTTTCCTGGCTGGGGCTATTACAGGAGGTTGTCAGAACCTGCTGTGCCTACCCTGATGTGCAGGGGCTGTAAGAGAGGACAGAGCAGGCAAGGTGTGAGGCAGTAAACACATCAGACTGTTGTGGCAACCACATGTTTATTTTCAGACAGTAAAACAAACTCCCTTTGGTCTCTCTAAATTGCAGGAAATCTGCATTTGATATGTTTAATTTCTTGGCTTCTAAACACCGACAGCCACCAGAATACAACCCGCATGACGAGGAAGAGGAAGAAGTGCAGCTGAAATCAGCCCGGTACGCAGCAGGGCGTAAAGGTTCAAAGGGGAAAATAGTGTTGGGGTGTTAAAACGAGCAGATTTGGCTCAGGTAAGGGTTGCGTGCTTTGAGGGGTGTGTAAACCTTGAAAGCTGCCAAGCACTGCCAGACATAGAGGTGACTCCTGCAATAACAAGAGAGGTGACAGCTGAAGGTGACCGCCAGACCAGTCTGCCTTCAAATGCTTCTTTTCCTTGCTAATGTAAAACAATCTGATGAGAATTTGAGGAGGAAAGGGAGGAAATGATCCTTTTACATATATGTATATGAAAACACTGCATTAATTTTGATTGTGTTCTCTGTAGGCTGCAGTGTCACAGTGTATAAATTACTCCATCTTGGAAAGTGCCCCAGTTAATAGATGGCACAGAGTCTCAAATGCAGGTCGTCACTTAGCAGTGCCTCTTTGTTCTAGGAGAGCGACCAGTATGGATCTGCCAATGCCCATGCGCTTCCGGCACTTGAAGAAGACCTCGAAGGAGGCAGTTGGTGTCTACAGGTACGGTTTTGCTCTGGTACCATTGCCTATAGGATAGGGGAAGGTGGAAACTGGCAACCCTCTGTGAAGCCAGACTGCAAAATTGAGGGGGAAAAGCAGGCTTGGGGCTTTTTCCTTCTTCCTTCTCCCTGGATTTACCTTGGCAATAGCTCAGATGTGGGCAGAGTGACCTGCTGGTGTTCTTGTTAGTGTTCCCTTAGAGAAGGGTTAACAGTACCACGGTGGTCCTTGTCACAAATAGCCTGCTTTCTGCAGCCTTTGCAATCTGATGCTCTTGAGTTTTGCTTGTCTCATTTGAAATAATTCACTTTTCTTGTTGCATTTTAGGTCTCCTATCCATGGCCGGGGTCTGTTCTGCAAAAGGAACATCGATGCAGGTGAGATGGTGATAGAATATTCAGGCAATGTCATTCGCTCCATCCTCACTGACAAACGAGAGAAATACTACGACAGTAAGGTGAGTTTTGGGCTTTTGTAGATGTTCTTAAAGAGTTTGGGAGAGCTAGAAAGTGGCTGTGAAGGTAGGACAGGCCTGTATGAAAATTCTGTTGGGAACATCAGAAATTGGGATGACAAATTTGGGCTATTTTCATTTTTGCTGGAGCTTTAGAGGCACTTCTCATTTCCTTCTGTGGTCTGGGCAGGGTCTCAAATTAGTCTCAGTGAATGCGGGCATGAAAGGATTCAGGCAGGAGTGTGTGAGGCCTGGTGGAGAGAGGCTGCAGAGCTCCCTCAGAGCTGGGCTGTCTGCTGGGGTGGCTGTGCTGCCCTGCCTGCGCTAACACTCCTCTGTCCTCCCTGCACAGGGCATCGGGTGCTACATGTTCCGCATTGATGACTCTGAAGTGGTGGATGCCACCATGCACGGGAATGCGGCCCGCTTCATCAACCACTCCTGCGAGCCCAACTGCTACTCCCGGGTCATCAACATCGATGGCCAGAAACACATTGTCATCTTTGCCATGCGCAAAATCTACAGAGGGGAAGAGCTCACCTATGACTACAAGTTCCCCATTGAAGACGCCAGCAACAAACTGCCCTGTAACTGCGGTGCCAAGAAATGTAGGAAGTTTTTAAACTAGAACTTCCATCAGCTGCAAGTGAGCCCTGCAGGGCCTGGGATGAACCAAAGCTTCGAGTGAGCCCCTCCCTGGCCGCTCGGATGGGACAGAGAGGCCAGAAGCAGGAGTGAAGATGGGCTGGGCTCAGGGACCTGAGACTGGCGGCTGTGTTTGTCCGAGTCCACATCTTCATGTCTCGCATGTGCACACTCACCCTTGTGAGAGACGTGGGCGGCTGGAGAAGATCCTCAGCGTGGTTATGTTTTTGCTATTCTCATTTCCCCCTGCCCCCATATTTGTTTCTCAGCGTGGGGCTAATGAGTGGGAGGGGGGGGAGGTCACCCCAGGCCCAGGCGCGGGGCAGCAGTCATGGGTCGTGTCCCTCTCTGTCTCCTGGCTCAAAGCTCTGCTTCCGAGGGCTGAGTCGGTGGTTGGGTAGCGCAGTATTTGAGCTTGCCTCCTGGGGAGAAGAGCTGTGCCTCACCAATGACCCCCTGGAACTGCATGTCTGCAAAACACTATGTGTGAGTGGGAGTAGGTGTGCTGCCTGCGCAGGGCTCTGTGGCGCAGGGGGCTGGCTTGGCTGCTCATGAGGAGAGTGGAACAGAGCAGCCCACAACTAGACACAAGAAGAGTTCTGCTGGCATCTTGCTCTGAAATCCCTGCCTGAGAGTAGGGGAACTCCTGGCATTCTTTGGCAAGAAGAGAGGGCTTGTGCCAACAGTTGGGGCACTGTAAGTCTTTGCCAGCAAAGGCTCCCGTTTACCAACGCCCTCCCTCTGTAGCCATGTGGGAGGGAAGTGGTCCTCTGGGTCCTGTCTCCAGTAGCTGGCTTCCCCCTCTGCCCAGTGAGCTGCTGGCGCAGCCAGCCAGTGGTGTCCCAAGGAACCGGGCAGAAGTCTAGGGAGAGAGGGGGAGTGCGAGCCAGCCTCAGCCTTGGCTGCACACTGTTGCAGAGCAGGAACTAGGGAGGACTGGTGTGGAGGCACCCGCTCTGCTCCGCCGTGCCACAGTGTCCGAAGGCTGTGGGAGGCAGGCAGGAGAGTGACCCTGCAGGCTGGTGCCTGTCATGGTCAGTCGTCTGGGTGTAGTCATGTTGCATTCCCCAGAAGACACAGCAAGGGCACCAAAACAGAGCCAAAGTTCTCTGCAAAGGCAAGGCCAAGCACCAGCCGGCCTCGTCCGCCCAGCATCCCCTAACTTACAGGAAATGCGTGAGGCATTGGCGCAGTGGACGAGGAACCAGGCCAGGTCTGAGCAAGTTGAGGGACACCACCATCCTGGTTGGAGCAGTGTGAGTCCTCCTTCCCATGGGGTCTGCCCTGTGCCTCAGAGCAAAACCAGAGAGAGAGGTGAGAGACCCAAGCCTGACAGTGACAACATTGGATTCTGCTCTGTTCTGTTTACAGTTTAGTATTTAAGGTTTTATAAATGTAAATATATTTTGTATATTTTTCTATGAGAAGCACTTCATAGGGGAAAGCACTTATGACGAGGCTTTTTACAGTGGTATTATCCTAATTTAAGAGAATCTCTTTTTAATGATTTTTTTTATTTTCATAGGACGGTTCTAGGAAATACCTGGCTGGACACAGTCTGAGCCTTTCTCCAGTGGGGGGGTTGCTTTAGTTTTGTTTTCTACTCTTGTTCTGCCTTTTTGACTTCAGTAACTGTCTCCAGGAGGGTTGGCTGGACCTTAAACTGTATTTGCCCGTAAGGACAGGGGCAGGAGGGAGAGCTGCCCAGCATGGTATGAGTTTGGCTCTGTGGGAGGAGAATGTGTGACTCGGGCAGAAAGTTTGATTCTGCCTTGCCTGCACTGGCATCCTGCAAGGGTTTAAAAAGGAAAAACAAGATAGGATGAGACCTGATCCTCGATACCTCTCTGCTGCGAGGCCAGTCTGAGACACGCACTTCCTCCCACAGTCTATCCCCCAAAGGCAGATGGGTTTTTCTGCGTAGAAAGGAAAGCAGAAAGCACCCTTGCTTTTCTGAGTTTTCCTTTTGGTTAGGTTGCAGTTGATACGGGAGCCTCTCTTCCTGGAGCCGACATATCCGAGGGCTGCTCTGAACTGGCACCAGCAGTTGGTGGGGAAGGGACTGGGAGTGCCTGCTGACTCCCCAGGTCTCTCAGAGGGGCATCCCCAATCCACACCTCTCTGGTCTTGAGACTTCTTCCTCTGCCCTGAGAAGGAAAAGCAGCGCTCGGGAGGTTCGGAACCTGCCGATTTCCTTTTGTTATTGCACTGTGTGAGGATTATTTGTGGGTAACTGTTGAAAACGAAGTCACATTGACGCTGCATTTGTTACTGAGATGATTTGATGCACTGACAGTTTGGGAACGCACATACCTTGGGGAGCCCAGAGAGTGCCCACCTGGGGGATCTCGGCCCTGGGCACAGCTGCTCTTGGCCCTTTTCCTTCCATTTCTGATGCAGGGTGGGGGCACAGCCCTCGCCATGGCAAAGCCCCTGAGTTTATCCCAGAGCTCCGCTACGCCGTGCTTTCTCACCCCTGCGCTGCTGCCGCCTCCCGATTTCCTGGCTGCGGGAGGAGGCTCCACTGGGAAGCGCTGCCCAGAGCCACCCCCCATGGGGAGAAGTGGGAAGGAGGGTCGGGGGGAGCGCTGTGTCTCAGGAGTCCCCCAGGATCCAAGTGCCAGGCAACCTCCTCCCGCCGGGACCAGCCGAGCCGGCGGGCTGCCTGCTTTGCTGCTATTCCCGTTGCGGCTGCCTTGGCAGGAGCCGCTGTGGCCAGTGAAACTGTCTGTGTACCCCCAGGGAGCTGCGCCCGCCATGGCCAGCCTGGGCCCGTGGGGCAAGTGGCAGCAGGGCTGGGGCAACCAGGGCAGCTGAGCCCGCCCATCCTCAGCCTGGGCTGGCCAGGAGCACCCAGCTCCCCGTGTATGAATGTATATTTTCTAAGGACTGACGCAGATCATGGTATCTGAAAATACTAAAAAAGGAACCTTAGGGCGTTTTTGGTTTTTTTTGTACAAACCGACATGTTTTTTTTAAAGGAGAAGCGGGTCATTGCAAAGGGCTGGGTATCTTTTCTTTCTGGTTTTCTTTCATTTCAAAGCAATACCGGGTTCTTCAACAGGACGGTCTGTGCAGAATCATGCCATTCACCCATACACTGGTCCACTCCCGACACCTGCAAATTTTTTTATAACTATAAATACAATATATATAGGAACTAATATAGTAATGCACCGTGTAATGAAGCCTAGTTCAGTATCGGTTCATGGCTTTTAATTCTCTTAACACTATAGATAAGGATTGTGTTACAGTTGCTCACGGCTCCGGGAAGGCCTTGCTCCACATTCCCACCGGCAGCCAGGGCCGGGAGCTGGGAGCGGGCGGCTCGGCCTTTCCTGGCCCTTCTTGTTACAGTCAGTACTTGTACAACTTGGTTTCTTCCTTTCCTTCCTCTCATTTTGGTTATGAATGTTGGGGTACCACCTACATATAGGGAAAAATGTGCTCTGTGCTTTCCTGGTATCTTTTTAACAAGGTACAGTAGCTTTGTCTATCAGCCGAGAACTATACTTGTGGTGTTTCTTTTATTGAACTTACAGTCTCTTTAGTAACTACAGGTAGGTGAATAATTGTTTCAAAAAAAAAAAAAAAAAAAGGAAAAAAAAAAGCTCTGCAAAGGCAAGGTTATGTTCTAGAAATACATTTCTTGACAACTTATCATGTATAACAAAACCTTTTTTTTCTTGTGTTCTTCCAATCTTCTGGCTGTTTGGGGTTTTTTGTTGTTTTGTTTGGTTTGTTTGTTTGTTTTTTTTTTTTTTAAGAGGAAATGTGTCTAAAGTACATCAGTGTTAACTCCCTGCCACAGGGAAGAAGGAAATACTTTAATAGTTAAAAAAAATGCTGAAAGCTCTGCAAAAGACTGAATGTAAAAATAAAAAGTGTACATAGTTGTAAAAAAAAAAACAAAAAAACAAAAAAAAAAACAAAAAAAGGAGTTTTTAAACATGTTTATTTTCTATGCACTTTTTTTTATTTAAGTGATAGTTTAATTAATAAACATGTCAAGTTTATTGCTGCAGAGGGCTCTCTCCATTTCTTCTTGAGAACTGAAGAGCTGCTGTTTCTCCAGGACACTCACAAGGCATGGGATCCCCTGGCCAGCACCAAGGACTGCACAGGGTGTTCATTGAGGAGCCCTCGGCTCGAGTGTGTGTGGGTCACCTTGGGCCACTGTCTGGGGGCACTGGCCAGGTGGTGGGGCCTCACACCCAGGCTGCGATAGGATGAGGCAGGGTGAACATTAACCGGGCCGTGGCAGCCTGCTTGTGCCTGCAGCCCCCTCACAGAGAGCACCATGGCCACGGCGAATGACAGGGCTGTCCTGCAGACCATCTTTAACCCCAGCACCCCTTTTGGGGATATCCCAGGGTTGGATGAGGAGGAGGACGATGTCCAGGATGAAGGTCAGTGATGCTGCACCAGGTTCTCGTTGGAATTGGCAGCAGGGTCCCCATGGGGCAAGCAGGCAGGCAGGGAAGGCGGCTCTGCAGGCTGGGAGCAGTGCCTGCTTGAGGCTGGACATGGGCACCCTGCGTGTGTCTGTTCCCTTCCTGGACAGGGAGTGTAGGGTGGCAGTGGGACTGAGCCTCGTGGGGTGTCCTGGTGCCACCGCTTCCCAGTCAAGGTCTCCCCTTTACACTGCAATAGTGGAAGCTTTTCCATTGGAGCTGCTGGATCAAGTCCGGGAGCTGGAGCTGCAGGGGGTTTCTGTGGC
>NW_008238838.1:6733223-6734147 GCF_000691975.1 Corvus brachyrhynchos
CGACAGCAGCTCGTGCTTCTCAACCCCTACTCTGCGCTCTGCAACCAGATGCTCTGCGAGATGCTCGGTCGGCTGCGCAACCCCGACGGCACTGGAAGCGACTGAGACAGGCAGGACATGGGCCAGGCAGCGAGCGGGCTGGGTAGAGCCGTGCTCCTGAGGTGGCCCAGGCAGACATGTCCTGGCGGCCGGAGAAGGTCCACCTCAGGTGCCAGACCTCCTGTTCCTCCTCCTCCTGGCTAACAGCCAGGGACTGGGAAGTACCAAAGCACCTTGCTGCGTTTGTCTCGCTCTGCTCCACCCCCAATAAACCTCCCTCTGTTTCCAGCACCTGGGCTCTGCTTGTGGTATTGCAGGCATTGTGGTGTGATTCCCAAGCGTGCACAGCCGCGGTGAGATGTGTGGCCTGGTGGGTGCAAGTCTGGGCCGCCTTCCTTGACGAGGGCAGACTGGAGGCACGGGGACGCGCAGACCCCGTCCTGTCTGGGCGGTCTCCGGCCGCTCTCGCAAGCGGCAGGACTGACCCCGCGGCTGCGCGCAGCAACCGCGCTCGGGGAAGGCGGCGGCGGCGGCCCGGCGGGAGGGATGACTGCTCGCAGCCGTGCTGGGACCCGCCCCTGCGCCGCATGCACTGCCCTGCGTGCCGGGGCCCAGGCGCAGAGCCGCACTGCAGACTGGGCTGGACACAGTAGCAGCAATGCTGCAGGTAAGGTGCAGCTGGGCCACATCCTCCGACCCTGCTCTGTGCCGGAACACCGGGGCCCAGCGTGGTGGACGCCCCCGTGTCCCTGCTCTAGCTGCCTCTCTCCTAGTGCTGAGCACGGCTGATATGCCATGGGGTGTCCCAGGGGCTGGCCGGGGGCTGCCCTTGCCCTCCTGCTGCTACTGCTGCTCAGCTGCCTGGTGCTCTGTTTGGCAGGTGAG
>NW_008238838.1:6734180-6739965 GCF_000691975.1 Corvus brachyrhynchos
CGGGAGCAGGACCGCTGCTGCAGCTCTGATGTGTCGCGGGCTCTCTGGCAGCACTGGGGGAACTGGACCCCACCACTGACGGGCAGCCGCGAGCAGTGTGCACACTGCAGCACGGGGAGAGTCATGTCTTCACCTGCTGGGTTCCCCGGCCAGTCCGCGGTGCCACACTGGCCTGGTACCTCAACGATCAGAAACAGGAAGTCAACCTCTCGACTGCGGACGCTGCCAGAATCCTCACCCTCACCGGCCAGCACTCCGACCACCAGCTCAACTGTTCCCTGACCAACCTGACCTCCACTGAGACCTACAACACCTCCATCCTCCTCAATGTACAGTGTAAGGTCCGCGGTGTCGGCCTGCTCCAGACCAGGATGTGGGGAGGGCGTGTGGGGCTCCCATCCAACTCGGGCGGGACCATAACCCGCATCTGTCACAGCCACAGCAGGGCAGCATCTTGTCAGTCTTGTGCAAACAAGGTGGACAAGCACTCCTGGACCCTGGCGAGACAAATCCTGCTCCCAGCTGTGTTGCCCCCATCCCACCTGCCCATCTCTCTACCTCTGTTTTTTTACCCAGATAAGCCAGAGATCCTGCAGAAAGGTGCCCGCTACCAGGAGGTCAAGGGCTCTGGCCTTCTCCTGGTGCTCTTTGTGCTGGTGCAAGCCAACCCACCCGCCAGCATCACCTGGATGGACCAGGATGGGCATGTGATGGCCAATGCCTCCAAGTTTCTCCTCCTCGGTGCCACAAGCTACCCAGGGCTGGCAAACCGCTTGCTTCACATCCATCTCAGCTGCACAGCTGGAAACCTCTCCGTCAGTGCAGCCAAGAGTGTGGGAATCACTACTGCCTCCCTCCTGCCCACAGGTAGCTGCTGAGGGGTGGGCATGGTGCAATGGCTGGGTGGAAGGGTGCTGAGGGGGTCTGTGCTGCCCATGCAGGTCTGCTGGATGCCCGTGTGGAGCTGCCTGTCCTGGGTGTTGCCATTGGAGCAGCCCTGGCCCTAGCTGCCCTGCTCAGCCTGGGATCCTGTGCTGCCTGCCTGGCATGCCGCTTGCCCAAGCTGGTGCAAGGTCCAGGGCAAGCAGAGGGCAACAGCCCACCCAGCCAATGCTCCCATTGCAACAGCTCTGAGTCCCCGCAGCCCCAGGGCACACGTCTGCCCCGCCAGACCCGGTCCCTGCCACCCAACCTGCGCCTCGGTGACCTTGCACAGGAAGATGGAGGTAAAGCCCTGATGTGCCAGTGCAGCGAGACACGTGGGGCCCCAGTTCCTGCCTGGGTGAGGAATAGATGTCCTGGCTCTCATCCCCTTCCTTCCTTGCAGCTTCCCCCAAGGATGCAGGAGCTGGTGCTGGGGGAGAAGAGAGTGCTCTGCTGGGTCTGGAGAATTCCCTGGTCCTCAGCAAGCTTGGTAAGGGGAGCAGGTGGGCCAGCAGCCCCAAAAGATGTGTTGTGGGACATGGAGCTCCGTGGCTGCCCCAACAGGCAGTGAATTCTTTGTCCTGCAGGTTTTGTCCAGCTCCCAATGTCCGGGCGCATCTACAAAGTGCCCAGCATGAGCAGTGATGAGATCTGGCTGTGAGCTGCAGCGTGGTGCCTGTGAGCCAGGGCTGCCCAGCACCAGGTACGTACCAGCCCCCGGAGCCACGCAGCCGAGGGTGCCAGGAAGGCTGTGATCGAAGTGGGAGTTGGCCAGCCCCAGCTCTGTGCTATGCTATGTGATGCAGGGTTTGGGAGCTGTGCTGTCAGCCAAGGCACGGTTTTATGTAGTCCACAAACTTTACCAATATTCTATTATAATCAAAATGCATCAAAGCTGTTTATAGCCAGGCACTAGTACTGTGATTCCTCCCGGGGTAAAGCCAAGCACCAGCTTTGCTTTAGCAGGTTTGCGACTCGCTTGCTGCATGATCCTCTCTGTCCCTGTCCCTGCTGCTGTGGCAGACAGGTGGGAGCTCAGCAGAGCAGAGCCGTCCCAACAGCAATAAACTGAATTCAAGCATCTCTGTGGTGCCGCACAGGTTATTTCTGCTTGGCAGGAGCTAAGGGACTGTTCTCAACAGGAAAGGGGGTTCAATAATAAGGAGCAGAGGAGATTCAAGATCTCCAGGTCAGAGCTTGCAACACCCTGAGCAGATCTGCGTGTTGTGTCTGAGTGTGGAATTTATTCCTGTTTGCTCCAGCCCTCGTAGCATGTGCTCAAGGAGCCTCTGCTCTGCAGCACCTGTGGCACAGAGAGCCTGACACTGGGAAAGGCTGGTTTAATGCTGAACTCCTTGGGAACAAGTCAGAAATGGAGCCATTAGGCAGCTTCTGCAACAAATACAGTGAGTCGAGCCCTACTCCCTAACACAGAACAGCCCGGCGATGTCTCTTAGACCAGAGAGGCTTCTGATTTGCTGTGTGACATCTCACAACCTGCTCTGGGTACATCTCAGTGTCCAGCGGCAGATGGTGATCCAGGAGATAAGGCTTTAATGTGAAGCATCAATTAAAGCTCAGCACCTCTGCCTCCGCTGCTTGTGAGGGTGGGTTGGATGGTGGGCTCCTACTCTTCTGCCCATCAGCCAGGGGCTTGAAGTGCTGCAGGGAAAAGAACATGCTCATGCAAAGATTTGACTCCCGTTGCTCAGAGCACACACATGCGTCTAAACCCGCTGGCCACACTGGCTCTGCGTGAGCAGTCATCCCAAGGAAACGCATTCTGGCTTGTGTTGGCCTGTTGATCAACACAGCACCTCAGCCCGGAGCATGGCCTAGCTCCCTGCGTCAGGCAGAGGCACCAGGGACAGGAGCGGCTGAGAACACGTTCTCTGAGGCCCAACAGCCCTTTGTACACCCATTGCACCGCAAAGCCAAACGTGAAGGGAGCAGCTGTGCAGTGCTGCTAGCTGAGTGAGCAGCACCTGGGTGGAGCTGCATACCTGCGAGTTCTTGAACTCCAAGAACAGAGAGAAGAGGACATGCAGAGGGTGGATCCGGCTCTTGTACACGGGGATGTCCAGAATGGCTGTGGGTGAGATCAGAAGTGCATGAGGGCACCTGGTCTGTACTGCCCCACACAGAGAATTGTCAGGAAGGGCTGAGCTCCCCACTGCCCACCACCACCTGGGCCTCCACGCACCAAAGACCCCTGTAGTACAAGAGCCCACCTCCCACTGAAGCAGCGGGGAATGATCCCGACTGCTCGGGGCTGAGCCTGCAGCTAAAGCTCTCGCTTTCAGTGAGCGTGCCAGGCCAGTGTCACATTGTGACAGCAGCACAGCCTCCCCAGCTCACCACAGATCATGTCGATGTATTCGGCAAGGTCACAGCTCATCTCCGCGGGCGGAAGGCCCACCTGGAACAGAGGGGGCTGTCAGATCTGCTCCCAGACCGCAGGAGCCTGGCAGCATACAGAGGCCACTGGGGCAGCAGCTGGGAATTCCAGTGTTGGGCTGCTCCCCAACTTCTGGCAAGGGCGGAGTCGTGAGGAGGAACAAGCCCAAGAGGACTGGGCTGTGGGATGGAGCAGGCACCCAGCTTTCATGGCAGATGGTTTCTAAGACCATGTGCTGAGCTAACTACTGGTCAGGCAGACAGTATACCTTTCCCAGGAGCTCCTCAAACTCTGGTGACCATTCCTGCATCAGGGTCTCGATGTCAGGCATTGGCCTGCCGGGGAAGAGAAGAACATCAGCTTCAGGATCACACACAGCCTTCCACTGCCAACATCAGGGCTCACCTGGAGTAATGGACTGTGGCAGGAGGTTTGCAGCGATGCAGTTCACTAATACTTTCAATCCAGCTCTCAATGGCTTTGGGGTTCTTTTCTGCATTCTCCAAACTCTTCACTTTTATCTGCTGCTAAAAACACATATATAAACCTGGAAGTGTTTCATGATGTTTTGGGGCTTTTTGGGAAACCTGCATTCACTCCTGGTGAACCAGGCCTTCTCTCTTTCCCAGCTGCACTTTACCAACGGATTTCTGCAGGCAAAATGCCGACTAAAACTGGGCATGAACAACCAAAAGGAAATAAAGCATCACCTGAAGTGAACAGACCCAGAGTTTGTATCAAGACTTGCCTGAAGCAAGGCTCAGATCCACTGCAGTTTAAAACTATGGATTAAAGCAAAAGGTCTGGTTTTGCTGCTTTTAAAGTGAAGTTCTCAGTTCTAAGAGTAAAATGCCATGGTTTTACTCCAGGAAGTGTGCAGCAAGTGTGACCTCCCTCTCCCTGACTCACTGTGATGTTGTGCTGCTTGGAGTTCTCTGTCAGCCAGAGGGAGAGCACAGTGGGATCCGACTGCTTCGTTGAGGGCTCATCCAGGACCAGCAGGCCAAGGTTGTCAGGCTTGCCATCAGGACGAGGAACCTGCAGGAAAACAGAGCCCTGTTCTCTGTGGAGTCCAGGGCAGGTTTGTACAGAGCCTCCCTGTGGGCTCTCTCAGATGTGCATTCTGAATACGGTGCTGCCTGAAAAGCACACGGTGTTGGGAGAAGGAAAAACCCAGCCTTTGCCCCACGTTACCCAAGTGCTGTTTGAGAGGTGACCAAGCTACCAGTGTAGTTTCCCAGGTGTCCCTGCCCATCACGTCTGGCAGCGCAGGGACAGCCCAGGCCCCAGGCTGCACGGCCTGGCCGCCTGCGTGGCCTGACGCTGTGTTCCACTTCAGTTCATGGGGCAGGACAGAGAGAGGAACCTGAAGAAACTGTACCTTTAAAAATGCATCAATGTCTCCAACAGCAGGAAAAAAAAAACAGGAATAAAGTCTGGAATAAAAGGCTGCAGCTTGTGCTCAATCTCTATTGTTTTGGGTGTGTACCTGGAAAAAAACCACCACCACAGCATTCGTGACTGGGAACTGTGCTGCAGTAATTGACACAAAGGAGAGCCAAAAGCAGGCTAAACCCTTCCACTCACCTCTTGATATATTCAAAGAGATCTTTGATTTCAGAGGACACTTGCAGGTAGTCAAAATCTGCTGGATTGAAGTCACTAGTAAAAGGAAGAGAATAGTGGAGAAAGATTAACGTGTGGCAAGTTCTGTACAACAGAAACCAGGCCCCAGTTGGGGCAGACAAGTGTGGGAAGCCTAACTACCAAGCAGCAAATCCTCTCTGGAAAACACTTCTTGCACAGGGAAAGCACTATTGGGCCCCATTTCGCCTTGGACCTGCTGGCCAAGAAAAGCACCTGAGTGATGGACATCTGTGATCATTCAGTCCCACACAGCGCTGTCAAAAGAGGGCTAAGTGCTCTGCACAAAGGCAGCAATAGGATAGCAATTAGGGGGTCGGCAATAGCTTAGAAGTTGAAAACGATGGAAAAGAAGAAGAATTATCAGGACCTGAGTGACATGTTCGAGATGGTCCTTCCCTTTGCTGGACCTCTCCTGCCAGCCCGGCCTGGCTGACACCTTGGGTGTGGCCTCTCCTGGGCACAGCAAACAAGCCCGGGACCGGTTCACCACCTGGAGGAACCACCACCCTGGAGCATCGGGGACGAGGAGGGAGGAGCTGCCTGTCCCGATGCCCACGACTCTGCTCAACCTCGTGGGATCAGGGGAAACCGGCAGAGCCGACAGGGCCCGAACGGCACCCACCAGCCTCAGCCCCTGCCCCTCTGGCCAGGAACACCGCTCACCCCTCCAACGCGGCCCCGTGCTCCTCCGAGTCCTCCTCCGAGTCGCTCTCCGAGGAATCTTCCTCCGAGTCCTCATCGTCCTCGTCGTCATCCTCGCTGAGGGTGGCGGGGCCGGGGGGGTGTGCCGCTGCCTCCTCCTGGACGAGAGAACCG
>NW_008238838.1:6740887-6754870 GCF_000691975.1 Corvus brachyrhynchos
CCGAGTCGGGGCAGGGCCCTTGGGGGCGGAGGGGACGCGGCACTTTTTCTCTGGTGACTCGGAGCCACGATACCTCCTCAGCACGGCCTCACGCCTGCTCTAAAGGGCATTCGGGGTCTCAGGTGTAGCCGGGCGGGTAGTGCCCGCCTGCTCCCTGGTGTGACTCTGAGAGCCCTGTGTCTCAGGGCTGGTTCGGCTCATTTTGTCCGTCGCGGCGGTGTTTGGGTCAGCACAGACCCGCACACGGCTCCGTCAGAGCTAAACTGTACCCGAGGTGCGGCAGGGATCAGCACTGCCGCGTTTGAGGTTTTCTGATACTTTCTGTCAATAACAGCAGCTGCGGATTTAAAACATCTGAAGTGCAGAACAGAGTTGTCCTGACAAAGGTAATTAACTTCTGTAAGAGAGAAATATAGGGAGGAAGTCTGGGCAGACTGAGAGAAGGAGAAAGTGCAGCTGGTGAGTGCCTTGCTGCTCTGTCGGTGTGATAACGCCTGCGAGCTGCCCGGGAGTCGTTCAAGGGCTGTAAGTGATAGCCAGGGCTTCGTTAACCTGGCTGCGCTGTGCATATGGCACTGGAGAGAGATGTTACATTTCACAGCGTTCCTGTGTGTAGTTGTAAGCTTGGGCAGCCTGATGGAAAAGTCGATAACCTGGCGCCTCCCCTAACGTTTCCAGGGGATGTTACACCTCGGTGTGTGTGAAATCTGGAATGATCGTTTGCCTGACAGGAGCAGGGAGAGCTCTCAGGGTCATGTCGGAACGGAATGTGAAACGGAGAGAGAAAAGCAGAGATGTCTCTGCTCTTGACATAGTTCATTTCTTGGTCACAGAGAAAGATTTAAGATCTTGTTTAAGGGAGGGCGTGCAGGTGAAGTGTGGTGCGAAGAGATCCTTTCCGTGAGCACGGACCGGGAGGCCTGGCTCACACGCTGCCCTCCTCCAGGTGCTGTTGGCAGCCGCTGTGTGCACAAAGGCAGGGAAGGCCATCGTGTCCCGGCAGTTCGTGGAGATGACTCGCACCCGCATCGAGGGGCTGCTGGCAGCATTCCCAAAGCTGATGAACACGGGGAAGCAGCACACGTTTGTGGAGACAGAGAGCGTGCGGTACGTCTACCAGCCCATGGAGAAGCTCTACATGGTGCTGATTACCACAAAAAACAGCAACATCCTGGAAGATCTGGAAACACTCCGACTCTTCTCTAGAGTGGTAAGGATTCGTCACTTGGTGACATGCCTATAGCCCAGAATGGTGCTGTTGTCAGGGATCTGTTTTTGAGCTGGTGCAGGAGCACTGCCTGCCTCTACCTGCTTCCCATCCTGACTGGACAGAAAGCTCTGAACTTCTGGTGGTAGTTTTGAACTCCACATAAAAAAATCATCAGTCATACTTCAGCTGGTGAGACCAAAGGGCTGACTGTGATTTAGCATTAAATATCCTCTGTATAGTGTGAGGCTGTTGAAAGTGCAGCGCTGCTATGCAGGGATCCTGAAGCAGCGAGTTTGTGTCTTCACACAACCAAAGGATTTTCAGGAAATTCGCTGTCCCCAGCATGCAGTTGGGTTCGTTTGAGTTAGTGTTACGAGGAACTGAGAGGTTCTATAAGGATTTTAGTGTAGAAAAACTAACAATGGCAAAACTTAATCTTGTTTCTTGATGATGTAATGGTACGAAGAGCAGCGTAAAGGTGTGCTGGGCTTGGGAGGGTCTGGCACAGTTGTGACCTCTGGGATGGTAGAAAGAAAGTGTTTACACAGTACTGTTTGTGGGTACTCCTTTAAAATGTTCTCCCCTTCTAGATCCCTGAGTATTGTCGAGCTCTGGAAGAGAATGAGATCTCTGAACACTGCTTTGACCTGATCTTTGCCTTTGATGAAATTGTCGCCCTGGGCTACCGTGAGAATGTAAATCTGGCACAAATTCGGACCTTCACTGAGATGGACTCGCACGAGGAAAAGGTGTTTCGGGCAGTCAGAGAGGTGAGTGGGGACACCTGCAACCCAGACACGAGGTGCCCTGTCTGGGAAACACCACCTTTGCTATACAGAGGCGTTCCTTCACTTTGGTGGGACCATGCAGTTATTTAGCTTTTCTGACGGCTAAATGCCCATGTCTTGTTTCTTTTTTCTTGGCAAGGGGTTTGTGGGCGACTGCACTTAGTTCCTGTGCAGGGCAGGGCTTAGGTTGCAAAGCTCCATCAGCCTCTTACCTTTTCCTTCAGACCCAGGAACGGGAAGCGAAAGCTGAGATGCGCCGTAAAGCGAAGGAGTTGCAGCAGGCCAGGAGAGATGCGGAGAGACACGGCAAGAAGGCACCAGGGTTCGGGGGCTTCGGCAGCTCGGCCGTGTCTGGGGGCACAACGACGGCGATGATCACAGAGACCATTATTGAGACCGAGAAGCCCAAAGTGGCACCCGCGCCAGCCAGGTAGGGGGACAGCAGGTGGCAGATGTTGGAGTCAGCGTTGGCTCAAACCATGTGCCCAAACAGAGGGTCTAACATGAGTTCCTCATCTGTGTAAATATTGAGGAGCATTTGTGCCACATGCCACAGTAGCACCCCATGGTCTCTCTGGATTCTTGGAGGAACAATGGGCTTCCATTTTGTGTGAGAAGAAGTGGTCCCAGCTCCTGATAATACATGGAACCGTATCCAAATCTAAATTATAACTTGGCACCCTACACATAAGATGATTAGTTCCATTCATGTTCTCCCCCAAAAAGGCTGCCGAGTTGAATGCTCTGTTGATGGGATGGTCAAGTTACAGCATTTGAAGATAACCCGAAGGGGGAACCTGTTGCTGTCAGCTGACTTGGTGATTATTATACCTTTTATTTAGGCCTTCAGGTCCCAGTAAAGCCTTGAAACTCGGCGCTAAAGGGAAGGAGGTGGACAACTTTGTGGACAAGCTGAAATCGGAAGGAGAAAATATCATGACTTCTGTAGGCAAGCGCTCTGCAGAAGCAGCCAAAGTTCTCGCTCCTCCCGTTAACATGGAGAGGTGAGTGCTGCCCTTGCTTTGGAAGCAGTCTCCTCATGGCTCTCCCTGCGCGTGGCCTTGGGAGAGAGCTTCCCTGCTCTTCTTTGGATTTTCTGTGTTTTCTTACCTTGTAACTATAAAAGATGGGCAAAATCTGGGAAAGCATGTCAGCAAAAAAGCAGATAGATGGTTTGGTTAGGCATCCTCTTAACTAAAATGGGCCGTCCATCCACTGTTGAGCTGAGGTTGGGAATTTTCCTGTGCTTTTTTTCCTGCACCATTCTCCCTGCTTCGCAGCCTTGTTGCTCCTCAGGATGGAGGTGTTCACGGTTCGTTTTACACACAGCAGTTCAGAGCTTTTTAGTGCCCTGAGCCATGCTGCAGCCTGTCAGAGGGGATTTGAATGACCAGCATGTCAAGGTGCTGCATCACTGGTGTTTAACTGAGCTCCCATCCCTTGCAGACCCATACACATGGCTCTTCCTGGCCCTGAGTTCCTTGTCGGAGCAGTATTAGCCCCCACTGTCCCAGCCGTGCTGTTGTTTGTGAGGCCCTGCTCAGTACACACAGCCTGTCCTTACTGAGCACTGATCTCTCTGCTGTCTGGGAGATACTGAATGTAGGACTTGAGCTTTTTCTCTGTCTGTCTAGCGTGCACATGAAAATAGAGGAGAAAATCTCCTTGACCTGTGGCCGTGATGGAGGGTTGCAGAACATGGAGCTTCACGGCATGATCATGCTGCACATCTCTGATGAAAAGTTTGCACGGATTCGCCTGCATGTAGAAAATGAAGACAAGAGGGGAGTGCAGCTACAGGTAAAGCCTGTTTGGAGTCCCATGCTGTTGAACATGCTTTTGTTGCTTTCCAGGGAAAAAGTATTGGAAATACTCAAGTATGTTGCTGTCCTATGTTCTTGTCCAAGCCTTCTCAGCAAATGCATTGGAAATGGGAGTGTGCAGGTATTAGCAGAAGTGCAGGGCCAGTCGTGCTCAAGGGATTGAAGTTCACTGGAGAAATGTGATCTCAATCGCCATCCTGCCCTCAGAGCCTTATCTGCCCAGTAGTGCACCTTGGCATGCCAGGTGACCTCACTTGGACTTTGCAGCAGCCTGGTGTGTTGCTTAGTGCCTGTTTGTGTGATGTCAGCTGCAGCTGTGGAGTGGAAATGGGATAACAAACTTCCTGTGCCAATGGGGAATGAATTTATTCTCTTGGAAGCTGTTTATTTCTGGGGTTGTTTGTTCTGTCACTGCTGTACCTGGGATGATTGCTGAAGCATTTGATTGCAGTCAGCAGTAGCATCTCAGAAGGTTCTTGGGAGACTCGTCCTTCCCTTTCTCCCTCTTTATGTGACCTGACTGATCCCTGGAAGTGGTGCTGCTTTGACACACTCTGGCTCACTCCTCGCTAGGGACTTGTCTGTACATCATCACTGTCTCCAAGTTCACTTCCTTCCAGTGCATCCCATGAGCGAGTTGCTAACAGCACTCCCACAAGCAATGCTTCAGGTGGAAGATGAGACCAAACCCTGTGCTGACTCCTGTCTTTCTAGTGTAACTGGAACGGTGTCTTGCAAAAATCCTCTGCTTCTAAAAAGCTGCTCACACTTGAGGTTGTGAAGAGAGTGTTTAAATGGAGTTTGGCCACTGACACGTACGTGCATTAAGGTTGCTGAGGGGAGATGGTAGTGTTACGGTGTCAGGCTGTTTTTTCCCAACAGCATTAGATTGATTTTTCTGTCTGCTGTGAATGTTCAGGATGGTCTTTGACTTACAGTTGTTCTGTAGATGTGAGCCTGCATCGCTAGAGTCTCTGGTGCAGTAGCACGTAAGGACAGTGGTGCAGATCCTTCTTATCACATTAGCATTTCCTGGAAGGAATCCCAGATTGATAAGCAGTTGTGCTCCAGATGGACTTCTGAGCCAGGAGGAAACCTGACATGTGTTTTGTCAAAGCAAACACTCTGGAATGTGTAGGCCTGTCCTGCTAGAACCTGCATTACCTGTGGTTCTGTCCTTGGGCTTAGACCTACAGTCTGTTCCTCTTTCAGACTCACCCAAACGTGGACAAGAAGCTCTTCACTACAGAGTCACAGATCGGTTTGAAGAACCCAGAGAAGTCATTCCCTATTAACAGTGACGTGGGCGTGCTGAAGTGGAGGTTGCAGACCACAGAGGAGTCCTTCATTCCATTGACAAGTGAGTGCGAGTCCCGGGGCTCAGGCAGAAGAAGCCAGTGTTTGTCCATGAGCTGCTGGTAGCTGCCTGGAGCCCGGCATGTTGTGAGACCTTGGAGATACTATGTGTATCCATTGGATAGTGCCTGTCCTTGGCAGTGTGTGTTTTCTGTAACACCTCAAAGAAAACAGAGAGCTTTTCTTAAAGTCAGAATTTCTTGAGGGTGACTTTGCCAGGCGTTTTGAAGTGCATCATCTTGTGAAAGCCTATTCCACATGAAGGGCCTGTGTGGTTCACATACTGTATCTGTTTCCTCAGTTAACTGCTGGCCATCAGAGAGTGGGAACAGTTGTGATGTTAACATTGAATATGAGTTGCAAGAGGAGAGCCTAGAGCTGAATGATGTGATCATCACCATCCCCTTGCCGTAAGTAATGCTCCTTATCCACACAGCGTTAATGAGTCCCATCACCTCCTTCCCCTCCTTCCCCTCCCTGTTTTGTGGCTCTGGCCAAGCCAATGGGTGTTAAGAGGTGTTTCCTTAGCTCTGTGCAGGGAAGTGATTGTCACTTCTCACTGCCTGCTCTAGGTCTGGTGTTGGCGCCCCAGTGATTGGGGAGATTGATGGTGAGTATCGCCACGACAGCCGGAGAAACCTCCTTGAGTGGTGCCTGCCAGTGATCGATGCCAAAAACAAGAGCGGTAGCCTGGAGTTCAGCATAGCAGGGCAGCCAAACGACTTCTTCCCCGTGCAAGTCTCCTTCATCTCCAAAAAGAACTACTGCAACATACAGGTATGGTCACTGCTGATGCTCCACAGGTGGCGTGTCACCCTTGCCTCAGTCCCTGGCTGGCTGACACTGGCCACGCTGCAGTGGGGCCATGCTGTCCTGCTGGCCATGGCTAAAGGGTTGGCATTAACCTGCCTCTGAGATAGCTGGATTCAGGAGTGCCAGCAAACAGCACTGGCAGCTGGCACTTCATGGAGTTTGCCTGAAGTTTTAGTTGTGTCTTCAAGTCTCTGAGTAATCATTAATTCCCCTTAGACTTTGTTGGAGAATGCATCGGCCTTGTAGCCAAAACACTGCTTGGCATACAACCATCTTCACTGAAGTGTAGCAAGTGGCTGCCACTTTGCTCCTCAGTGGAGACACAGTTACCACAGAAAATCACTCCCCTCTTTTAGGTTTCCTGGGAAAAAAGATCTTTGTTTTAGGGCTGAGTTGTGGTTTGAAGGCGCCAGGTTGGTTGTGCCCTCGTGGCCATCATGGCATTGGGAAGCGTGGTATCGCTGTGGTAGGGAGTGATGTTCAGTGCTGAGCTAACGTTGCCTGTTGTCTCCACAGGTTACCAAAGTGACCCAGGTAGACGGGAACAGCCCTGTAAGGTTTTCCACTGAAACCACCTTCCTGGTGGACAAGTACGAAATCCTGTAATGCCAGACGTGGTGACGCGCAAAGGAAGAAATTTTTAAATTAAAAAAAAAAACCAAGGCCGACGTTTATTCTGAATGTTGGGAACGCCACAGCCCACTCTGCTAAGACACGTGGCTCTGTCTGCCATCTGCAGTGTTCCTGGGTCACAGACATTTTTTGCAGAGAAGTGACATGCTCGTGGGGGGAAAGGCCACGAATTTCTTTGGCAGATTTTACCGACTGGCAAAAAAGCAAGATCTCCGCAGAGAGCCTGACTTTGACATGTCCCCCTCCCCCGGAGATGCTCGGAGCTCAGCCCAGAGCCGACCAGACATCATTCTCTTCTCTCCTGAAGCATCACATGCTGTTCCATTGTTGGTGCTGCCATTTTAATTTCTCCTTGGCCTCTGGTTCTTGTGCGTGGGGCCACCTGCTGGTCCTGAGCCTTCCATCTGGTGGAAGCTGAGCGAGTTGACCTTGGCTTCAGAGGTGGGGGGGTCATGGCAGGAGCGCAGGGTGGGGAAGAGGAATCTGGGGGTTCAGTTCTTTTGCCCAGCACAGTTACTGCTGTTCCTCCAGCTGTGCTGTGTGGCAGTGGCCCAGCTCCAGGTGGTCTGGTTCCTGCTGCAGCAGGGAGAGTGTCCAAAGGGGACTGCGTCCTCACTGTCTTCCACAGCTGTTCTCAGGCCAGGCTTCGGAGGAAGCTTAGTTAGGTTAGAACCAGTTGCGTATCCTTTGCAAGGCCCTTTTGGTGTCTGGGGAGGCAGAAGGCTTTGCCTGCCTGGGTGAAAGGAGCTGTGGAGCCTGGTTGACTTACTTGGCCTGCATGTCAGGACCTGTCTCAAACCAGTGTTGGTTCAGCACTGGCAGGTGTAGGAGAAGGAAATGCTGGTTTCCAGGGAATGTGGGGGCTGATCCGAGCCATTTCTCCTACTGCTGCCTCACTAGCGTTATTTGCCTCATCTCAAAGACCTGTGCTTCCCTCACAACTCATCTCACCTGCATGGCTGGGGCCTGTCATGAGCATCACCTGCCCCTGGGCACACCTCACCTCTGCAGCCAGAGGGCCCGAGTGCAGGTGGAAGGCAACGGCCCTAAAAGTGTGTGTACTGTGCTCTGTGAGAGACAGCCAGCCTGTCACGGGCCCCTGGGGTCCTCTGCCAAAGAAGTTCGTAGTCTCTCCTCTGCTGGCAGCACCTGAGAGGAAATCAACCCTGGTCCTGTCCTGAGAGGGCAAGCCCTCTCCCCTAGCAAAGTAGGCAATGAATCCCATTAACCCAGTCCTGTTCCAGATCTGCTTGTCTGTATGATTTTTAAAATTGAGTCAAGGTTAGTTCAAGCATCCAAGCAGCTGCTTTTTTTTTTTTTTTTTTTTTTTTTTTCTTACATTCATTGGAGGGTGATATTTAAACCGAGCCGAGATCCCCACTTTTTGTAACCCTGTATGATCCTGGCCTAGGGAATAGAGCACATTCCAGTGTACACAGAGAATTCTGAGTCTTTAATCAAATAAAGTACCGTTAAAGGAGCTGGCTGGGGGTCGTGAGATCCTTCCGGAGCCGGGACGGGTCAGCCCTGGCCATGCGGGGGCGGGACGTGTCGACACCGGCTGGGGCGGGGACACGCCGAGGCCGGCAGTGGTGGACAGCGGAGCGGCGGCAGAGAGCGGGAAGGGACCAGGGAAGTGAAGGTGAGCAGCCGCTGGCATGGGGTGGGACACCCCCCATTTGTGCCTCAGGTGACCACGGCCCTTGGGGAGCCTGTGAGGCTGAGGTCGGTGTGTCTTGTAGCGCAAGGACACCCCCAGTGCTTCAGGGGCAGCGTTGGGACATGGTGGGGGCAAGAGAAAGGAGCTCAGCTGACTTGGCCCGTGTTGGGGCCAGGTATGGGGCGCCCTAGGAGGGGTGCAAGGAAGGAGCTGCAGACAGGGAAGTAGGAAAAACACGGTCACCCATAAAACCAATCATTGCAGAATGTTTTGGTGGTGTGTGGGTGGGACCAGATCCGGTTGTCCACGTCAGTGGTGCGTTTGCTGGTGTGGGAGCTCTGAGAGCAGCTTGGTGTGGTAAGGCAGCCAGAGAAGGTTCTTCAGTCCCCAAATCCTGCTGCAGCTCGTGGGCAGTCACAGGAGAAGACGGTGCTTGGCCCAAGGCCACCCCTGCTGTGTCCAACACCTCTTGGGGAGCCTGGGAACGGTACTGGCCTGGCTGGATCCTGCTCCACGGCTGGACCCTGCTCTATGGCTGGACTTTATTTACTCCAGCTTCCTGCCACGCTCCTGCCACAGCCCCTTCAGCTGCTGTCAGAAAGCCAGAGGAATCTGGCAGTCCCAGAAGGTCCAGCTGCTGTGCTGAAGGGCCACTGTCTCTCCCACTCCTCCAGCTGCCCTGCAAGCCCCCAGCCCTCTCTGAGCACTAGGCAGAGGCTGCAGGGGGCAGGTCCTCTGGCTGAGCACCACAGGCAGTAGCAAGGCAGCACGGCCGGGTACTTTTTCGTAACTCCTTGTACATTTGGGTTTGCTGTGTGCTGCCATATGTTGGTACATGTGGGGCAGCAGGGGCAGGGTGCCGTGCAGGGGGATGGAACCACAGGATTACATGGCAAGGGGTCCTTGCTGGCAGCCAGAAAGAGGGGAGTGATCAATGCCTGATTTGGACAGGTGAGGTTCATCCCACCCCTCTCCCAGCAAACAAAGGGCTGGGTGATGGGTTTGTGCCAGGGATTCGATTCAAGACCCACCAAACCCATCCTGCGTCATGGTCCCCAAGATGTCATTAGCGGGAGGTTGCAGATGCTCCTTGCTGAGCCGAGCCTCTGGCCTGCAGGTGAGAAATTGTCTTTTTGATATGAGAGCATTTTGAGGAGCAGCTCTCCATTGTGCAGTCTTGTGAGGGGTCTGGAGCTTGTGTCTGTGCTGTGGTGTCCGGAGGCACGTGCTAATGCTGGGGTCAGTGCTTGAGCTGCAGCAGTGTTTGGGTCTCTGTATGGCTCACCGGCCCTTGGAGCTGGCTCGCCTCTGGGAGTGCTGGGTGCTGTAGGCGGGGCTGCACGGCCTCCCCGACCTGAGCACATGGTGAGCATCCCCCAGTCTGTGGAGACCCTGAGGCGTGATGCCGGCAGGCCCTCGGCCGGAGCGCAGCTGTGCCGCGGTGGTGCGGGAGCACTTTGAGGGGGAGCGATGAAATCAGCGGGTGTGGCCAGGATTCCTCGGCTCCCGCCGGGGCTGTCCGGTGGCTGATTTATGGTGGTGTTATTGCCAGGATCATGGCGTTGTCGCAGCAACAGCAATGCAGCCCCCACCATCCCTCGACTGGGTGGGGTGGGACTGGCTGGGGCTCCCCCCCCCCCCGCTCAGTTGTCAGCCCCAGGCCGGGAGGAAGCGGCCAGGAGCAGGCTCCTCACCCGCCTCTGGCTTTGTGCAGGAGACAGGCTCCCCCTTCCCAGCTGCCGGCGGAAGGGCCGGTTGTTTACCAGGGCAGAGGGTGTGGGAAGGGGTGAGCGCACCCTAAGTACATTAGCAGATGGGGAGCAAACAGGCAGCCAAGTTGGCTGGAGGCTGCGATGCTCCACAGCGTGCACCCATTAGCTCGGCCACTCAGGCTTCCTCCTGTGACTCATCCAGCCAGCCATAAGTGGGGATGAGAGACCATGCAAGGGGGTGCCATGCGCCTGCCTCTGACGTGCTGTTGCTTCATCCCAGCCTGGCTGACACTGCATGGCAGGGCCTGCCAGGCTGTGCTCCTTCACAAGCACGGGCTGAATGCCCATGCCCTGGCCGTGTCCTGGCCAGTGGCGCACAGTGCAGCTCTGGGGTCTGCTGGTACCTGATGTGGGGTGAGTCAGGATGTGCCGTGCCGCGGGTGGGTCTTGGTGAGCAACAGCAGACCAGGCAGGAGTGGACCCCCAGAGCACCCCTGCCCAAGTGGGCTTGGGGCAGGCAGGCAGATTGCAGCCTGTGGGCAGTGGGATGCAGGGGCTCCCCGGGAGCACGGTAGGGCAGCATGTCTCTGTGCAGCCTGCACTGCATTAGCAGGGCCCCTGCAGCGGTGGGGCTGGGCGTCCTCCCAGGTGAGGCTTTTGGCTGTACCAGGTGGAGAAAGGGGCTTTTGTCTTCCAGGAGGCCGGGGCTGAGTAGGCAGCCCTGCGCGGGATGCACGAGGACCGTGGGCTGTTTGGTGGTAACTGAGCCCGACCCCTTGGCATTTGCTGCCTTCACCGCTTCCCACGGCGGGAACAAGCGGCGCGTTCTGCAGGCGGCGGCGGGAGAAGAAAGGCCGCCTTGTCCGCCCGAGCAGTGGGGCGCCGGCTGGGGCGGCCGCGCTCCCGCCCCGCATTCCTACAGCAGAGCCGGCTGGAGAGGGGCTGCATCCCCGGCAGGACGGGCTGGGGTGGCGGCAGGCGTTCCCTGTGTGTTGACGAGCCAGGTGAGGGGCTCTGTTGGAGGGCAATGCTGCGGTGGGACTGGGGGCATCGGGAAGCCAAGGGATGCCAGGGTCACCCTCCAGCTCATGGGCAGGCAGGGCTGCCTGTGGAGTGAGGGGTGTTGGGTGGAGAGTTTGGGCAGCAGGAGGGGGGCAGAATCGGAGACAATCCCCCAAGTGGCCGGGATGCGGGTCCCCCATGGTTCTCACTAGGTCTCACCAGTACAGCCGTGCTGGGAAGGGGTTAACACCGGCGCAAGATCCCACTCTGGCCCCGCTCCCTTCCTATGTAGCAGCCTGTCCCCTCCTGGCTTTTCCTCCTTCCTGAACAGTGTGACGGTATGTGGGTGTGAGGGGCAGGGGCTCAGCTGGGCTGCGGGGTCTCCAGATGCTGGGAAGCGCAGCACCCCAGTGCCTGGGGAACATGGGCCCCCTGCCGCGGAGGGTCCCGCTCGGCACCAGGACCAGGTGGCAGGTAAGAGAGAGCAGGGATCCTGCCTCGGCAGCCGGTGAGCGCTTGTGAACTACTCTCGGGGTACCTTATCTCTGCGCTCCCCCTGCTCCATCTGAGCTGTCCCCATCCCACGTGGTGTGGCTGTGGTCCCCACGGAGCCCTTGCCGTGGGGCGGCCAGTCCTGGTGTTGCAGGAGACGCCTGGGCTTCATCCCAGTCCTGGATCCCACGCCTGGTGTTTTCCAGCGTTTCATTTTTTCCACAGTGTGTAATAGCCGTTCACTCGCCCCCGCAGCTGAGCCCAGTGCTGGCCGAGCGGGGGGGTCCCTCCGGGGGCTGGCGGGGCAGTGGGGGGTGCGGGGCGGGGCTCCTCCTGGCGGCCCCGGGACCGGCGTCCCCTAACGGGGATGGAGTACTTCCTATCTACACTGCCCGGGAAGGGTTAAGCCCCAGTCAGCTAGTCCAGGGCGGAAGGGAGGGACGTGGGGAGCAGCAGACGGCAAATTTAGATCCCCGGAGCATCCGACACGGCGTGAGCGCCGGGTGACGGAAATTGTTCCTCCTCAAGTTGCCTCCCACTCACGCAGAGAATGTGTGGCAGCATGGCTGCTCCATGGGTGGCAGCCCTGCCTGCCGCCCCGCAGGCCTGTGGGCCACATGGGCAGGGATACGGAGCACTCAGCCGGACTTGTGCACCATGAGCTGTTGCTGGGCTGCATGGAAGCAGAGGCGTGTGCCTGGGTGCCAGAGTTGGGCACTGGTGGCATGCACAGGGGTGCCCAGGTATGCCATGCATGGCAGGCAGGTGTTGCTGGGGACAGGCAGAACCTGTGCTTGTGTGTCTTTTTCCACTGGCAGACATTGGGGTCTGGCTGCCCACAGCTCTTGGCGTTTAAAGCATGTATTTCCAACACCATGTCTCCAAAACTGAGCCCATGTGTCGTTTTCCTTCTGGGACTGTGTCTTGTCCCGATTCCTGGCACATGCATGGGTCTCCCTGGATGGATGGGGATGTGTGCCTAGGTAGGATGCATGCCTCGGCAGGCAGGGATGCTCACTGGCTTCAGACAGCTGCTGGTGTGATGAAGACAGGAGCACAGGATGGTAATCCTCTTGGTGGCAAATGCTAGTTTGGAATGGGTAGGGTTTGTGCTCAGGCTGCTGTCCGGGATATGCAGGGAAAATGCATAAAGGCCATGCCCAGTGTGGTCACTTGTACTGCCGTTCTCTGTTTCTGCTGGCAGCCCGTGTCCAGTACCATCCAACGTCTCCAAGAAGGCACCATGGAGGCATCTGGCAGGACCCCCACCAGCCCAATCCACAGAGTCCAGACTGTCATCCAGGTGAGCATGCAGGATCACAGGACCTCTTCTCTGTGGGAACAGGGGAATCTGGCTGGGAGTCCTCTGCAGCCAGCCCTACCACCGGCACTGGCGCTGCACTCCAGCCTCTCCTCAGTCTCAGCAAATCCTATTACGGGATCATCAGCAAAGCCCATTGAGCTAAGCGGCTGGCAGCTTGGATCCTCTTAGATGCAGCCCAAGCCCCAGGGATCTCCAGCTCCCGTGGCAGCTCATCTCTGCTTGCCGGGATAGGCAGCACAGGCAGGAGAGCCCTCCTCTCCTGCGTCTTGCTGCTGGACAGTCCTGCTGGCGTGTGGCTGTGCCTGGGCATTGACCCTGGTTATGTGGCCATTTTGGAGCAGCCCAGCCAGGTGGACAGTGCAGGGGAGTGGGCTGCAGCTGCGGGAGCTGTGAGCATCCCTCCCTCTCCTCTTCCAGCACAGCCCCCTGGACCTGATCGACACGGGCAAGGGGCTTAAAGTGCAGACAGAGAAGCCGCATTTGGTGAGCCTGGGCAGCGGCCGGCTCAGCACTGCCATCACACTCCTGCCCCTGGAGGAAGGTGAGTGCCAGGGGATCTCGATCTCCACGGGCACGCTGGTGACAGAGACACTGAGACGCCCTCTCTGCTGGCAGGGAGGACCACCATTGGCACAGCTGCGACAGACATCGTCCTGCAGGGCCCCGGGCTGGCGCCCCAGCACTGCTACATCGAGAACGTGCGAGGGACACTCACCCTGCATCCCTGTGGCAACGCCTGTGCCATCGACGGTGTGCCACTCCAGCGGCCCATGCACCTCACCCAAGGTAGGAACAGGCTGTGGTTCACCGGAGCCTTTGCCCGTGGAGTTGTGCCGTTGAGTGTGGGGGTGTTTGCGGACCCATCCTGTAACTGCATAGCCCAGCTGGCATACTCCTGGCCTCTGTGCTTTGTGGTGGGAACCTGTCAGGTCCTGGCACAGTTTTGAAAGCTGGCTTTGCTGCGTGTATCAAGTGAGGTGGGAATGGAGAGACCCAGGCGGGCTTTGAAGAACAGCAGAGATGCTGAGCCGACTTTGGGAAGGGAGATGACAGAGGAAAACATCTCGGGTGTCCTCCCGACGGATGGCTGCCGGGACACTGCCGGTCTGCCTGCGTGGCTACAGGGCTTGGACCCGGCCGGCCCCACCATGGCCGCTTTAGGGAGCGTGG
>NW_008238838.1:6755170-6755654 GCF_000691975.1 Corvus brachyrhynchos
CATGGTGGGCTGCGGTGTGCAGGCGGGGGCCAGCCGAGCTGCTCATCCTCCTGCCCGCGGGGGCAGGCAGGGACACGACAGAGCAGGGACAGCATCTGTGCAAGGCTACAGCGGGATGAACTGCGGGGCTGTCAGGCCGACACTCTGGGTGCAGTTCGTTGGTTGGTTACTCGCTTTGCCGGGCGACCTGTGGCTCCACTGGTGCCGGCACGGGGCAGTCAGTGATGCATCTCTCCGGGGCAGCAGTTGCCGGGCTGGGCGGCGGCATTGCCCCCTGGAAGCAGGATTGCCCTCGTTCAGCCGGGGCGAGCAGGACGGCGTTCCACCCTGGCGCTCAGACAGGGGAACCAGGCCCCCGCGACGGCAATGGCAGTTAATCTGTACTGCCTCTCGCTCACCTTGCTGCGAGCTGGGCTGACGAGTGCTCCAAAACACACGTCCCCTCCGGCGAGGGATTTTCAGCAGCGGCTGTTGGTACGGAGCG
>NW_008238838.1:6756042-6757830 GCF_000691975.1 Corvus brachyrhynchos
GTCCCCGCGCCCCTTGGCGGGGACCCCAGCTGTGCCTGCGCCTGAGATGCGCTGCCGGCAGCTGCCGGGGAGTGACCTGGATTTCAGCCTCCCCCTAAGCCTCTGCTGACAGCAGGAGCCCGCTCCCCTCCCGAGGGTGCATCTCAGGGCCAGCAATGCCCGACTGCTTCCCTGCGCTCTCCGGCACCACTCTGATGTTGCTGGCTAGTAGCTGAACTCTCTCTCCTCTCTCCCAAGGGTGCACTATCTGCCTGGGCCAGGCCACCTTCCTCCGCTTCAACCACCCTGCTGAGGCCAAGTGGATTAAGAGCATGATCCCAGCGGGGGGCAGAAGCCCAGCAGCTGTCTATGGGCTACCAGCAAGTAGGTGTCCCCCCTTGTCCCAGGTGGGGCAGGGCAGATGCTGAGGTGCTCCCTGACCCATGCCATCAGCCTTCGCAGTGCCCAATGCTCTCACAGCCCTGTCCTGTTGTATTCAGGAGTGAGGCTCACACCTGGCTGCAGGTGTGCCATCCATCAGCTCAGCATGGTATGGCAGCTGCACTGGCATTTGTTAATGATTGATATCACCTCAAAGAGGGTGACTGTGGGGGCACTGAGGTGTGGCTTTCACTTCTGGCGAGCCTGGCCATGGCAGAGCCATCGCCCGTCGGAGCCCCCCCAGCTGCCTGAAAGAGGGTGTTTATGTGCTGGGGCTGTGAAGGCCATTTCCCGAGCTCCTGTCCTTCATCTCATGAGCTTATCTTGCTGTGTCTGCCTGTCCGTGGAGCAATGGGCCAGGTGCCAGTACTGTGCCCAGTTCCCGGGGATGTCCAAATCTCCAGCACTGATGCCTGGGCTGGTAGCCCTTCTCCCTGCCCCAACCAGCACGCCCTGGCACCGGGGAGAGGAGCTTGGCAGCCTTCCCGTGCCACGTGTGTGTTGGGAAGGCAGCATGCCTGCAGCTGGGGGGCGTGAGGAGGGACGCGGGGAGGTGCTGTGCCCGAGGAGCATCATGCAACCATGCAGCATCCCGTGTGGGCCCTGCGTGGTCACTCTCTGCCACACGGGACTGGGTGGGATCACATGGACAGGGCTGCGGCACATCTTTCCAGGCATGAAGGCAGTGCCAGCTGCCATGGGGGAGCTGCTGGGTGCCAGGGGGTGACGCAGCCTGGGTGGCACGCTGTCCTGGCTGGGCTCCGCGCCTGCTGCGATTCGCTCGTTCCCTGAGTGACAGGCACATCGGTGCTACGCAGGGAGGACGGGGCAGCCCAGGCAGGGGCACCCTGGCCAGGGTGCAGGGGGGCTGCAGGCAACGTGGTGGGTCCGGACGCGCTGCAGGTCAGCAGCTTTTGGCTATTGCATCTCTGACGCCTTGCTGGGAAGCCAGAGAGTGCAGGGGGCAAGTGGTGGGTGCGGGCAGCTGCTTTCCAGGGAGTGGAGCTGGGGTCTGTGATGCAGGGATGGCGGCTGGGCCATACTCTCAGGTTTCTGTCTCCTGGGTGATGGGGCTAGCAGGATTCCGGCCTCCTCCCTGGCCCGGCAGCCCGAGTGGGAACGGGTGGCAGCGGGGTGCAGGCAGCTCGGGGTGCAGTGAAGAGAGGCTGCAATCCAGCTCTGACTCTACAAGGCTGCGTGGAAGAATGATGCCAGGCTGCCCTGTAGGACCCAGCCCAGGCAGGGGCTGCGGTGCAGTCACGCCACACTGATGCCTGCTCCTGTGTTTCCCTGCAGAATCCGAGGCCCAGGTGAATGGTGGCCACCAGCTGTCAGAACGTGGGGGTCACAGCCACAGCTCCCTTGTCG
>NW_008238838.1:6758474-6763276 GCF_000691975.1 Corvus brachyrhynchos
CGCCGCTCCCCCCCACTGCTGGCAGAGAACCCCGCACGCCGTCCCAGTTTCTTCAGTAGTTTGAGCCCAACGTATGGGCTGGGCTCCCCAGCTGTGCCCTCGCCCCAGCAGAGCCCCCGCACCCCCCGGAAGCCTTTGGGGAACCCACGGCTGCCAGCAGGATCACGGGAGCGCAAGAATAGCATCACTGAGATCAGTGACAATGAGGACGAACTGCTGGAGTACCATCGGCGGCAGCGGCAGGAGCGGGTTCGGGAGCAGGAGATGGAGCGCCTGGTGAGCCTTGGGGCTGGGAGGGGACACATTTGAGTGTGGGACACCCCCGTTGCAAATACCTTTTGTCATTTGCTGCTTTAAAACACTGCCTTTCCCTTTTGGGGATTTGCCACAGCTGCCAGGCTGCTGGCTTATCCAGGGGTATTATGGCCAGGAGCAGCCATCGGTGCTCAGCAGCTCTCCAGGAATACAAAGCCCCCAAGTTACAGCAGCCTGTGGAAGCTGCCTGGGACCAGCATGGCCCCAGGGCTGCTGGCTAAAACGGTGGTGGCCCTGCCTTTGCAAAACTCCCCATATCTTGTCCATCCCTGCCAGGGCCCATCTGCTGGTGGTGGTGCCATGGCTCTGTGGACATTGTGGACATCGGTTTAGGGCTGATGGAGTTTTTATGGAGATGGCATCTGCCTGGGTGAGGTTTGCGGTGTTTCTGCCAGTCCTGCAGGCCGAGCCGCCAGGGCCCTGTTTGCTCAGCTCTGACTCACGCCTGGTGCAGGCAGCATGAGTCACCGCCTGGAAATAGCGGGCAGCCACTGCTGCCTGTAATTAGTCTGTCTCAAGATCCCAGCACATCGAGTGCCTGGTTCTGGTGTGGGGTCGAGCTGGCTGCATTGCGCTTTGTAATGTTGGCTGCCCATCCCAGCGTGCGGGCCCGTATTCTGGTGGCCACCGTTGTCACGGGGTTCCGTCTGCTCCTGCCACAGCATGTGCTGGATGGGTACCTTGCTGACCATTCTTCCCCACAGGAGCGGCAGCGCCTGGAGACCATCCTGAACCTCTGTGCTGAGTACACCAAGACAGATGGCACTGAGCCAGGTGACGTGCACAGGCTCCTGGCTGGTGACACAGATGCTGGCCGGTGGGTGCCCAGGGGTGCCATGGCTCTGGGCCATGCTGTCGAAGAGCTGCAGCAGAGGGAGATCCTGGAGCGGTCGGATGAGGAGAACCTGAAGGAGGAGTGCAGCAGCACTGAGAGTACCCACCACGAGGTGAGGGGACAGCTGTGCCATTCTGCACCACGCCGTGCTGTGCTGTGCCATGCCAATTGGCCCTCTCCACAGCACGAGAAGCTGACGGGCCCCCGGGCCAAGGAGGCGCAGCGGCTGGAGGAGGAGCGCGCCAGCGTCCTCGGACGCCTGGACCAGCTGAAGGGCCGTGTCAAGGAGCTGGAGCAGCAGCTGCAGGAGACGTCACGAGAGGTTAGGGGTCAGGGGACACTGCTGGGTCCCTTGCTGCTTGCTGCCCTCACCAGTCAGCACTGAATCCTAAGGGTATGAGCTAGATCCAGCTGGAGCAGCCATCCTGATATTGCTTTGCCTGTCCAGGCAGAGATGGAGCGGGCACTGCTGCAGGGTGAGCGGGAATCAGAGGTGTTGCGGCTGCGGCAGGAGCAGGAAGCAGTGCAGCAGCTGCAGGAGAAGCTCTCCAGCCTGGACGCCAGCATCCGCAAGGAGCGGGACAAGGTGAGCCCAGTCACAGGTTCCTGTTGTCACCAGCTGTACCATACCCTCCCTGGCACTCACAGCCAGTGCTGCAGCATTCCCATGCGGACACGTTCTCCAGACCCTGGGCTCCACAGAGGCTTTTGGGAGCAGCCCCTGTGGTGTGCGTTGTGGGAGGATCTGTCTGTCTGCCTGGGGTTGGTCAAACAGCCCTGCTGGAGGAGAGCAGGGCCAATGCTCAGGAAGCATTTTGGCTGCTGCCTGTTGCTCTGGCAGCAAGACTGGTGTGAGGCTTTCTGGATGGCTGCTGCCTGTGGTGGGCAGTGCCAAAGCAGAGGCCTTGGCACTCCCCATTACCTGCCCTTGCTAGGGAACTATGTCTTGCAGCAAGTCACCTCACTCTGCTGCACCTTCGTGTGTGATGGCAGCTGTTGCTGTAGCGTTCAGCTTGATGGAGGTGGCTGGGAAACCACTGTTTAACTTGGTGGCTTTAGGAGGGGGTCCTGGTCCCCTTTCCCATGATGTTGTCTGTGGTGCAGTTACTGCTTGAAGGCACCCATGATGCTGCGTGTGTGGCACATTTATCCCAGCTGCTGGTTGCTGGTTATCCCACAGCCTTGCAGGCAATGTGGCATGGCCTTGGACAAGCTGCTCTGTGGCAGAAGAGATGCTGGGATTCGGTTGCCTGCTGCCTGAAGTCATTGTCCCTCTGCAGCCTGTGCTGGGGTCCCACCAGCAGCTCTGTGCCACCATGATGTGGCACCAGCGTCCCTCGGGGTCTGGCCAGCCCCATGGCTGTGGGGGCCGGGGCTGTTGGGGGGCCTGGACTTTCCTAACCCACCTGCACTACTCGCACTAACAGTGCCTGCTCTGAACTCTGCCATCACCTCTGATAACTCTGCATGTTCAGGAGCCCCCAGGCAATCCACAGCTCCTCTCCTCGGGCACCTGCCTGTGCCAGCCTTGCCTCCCTGCCAGCATGTCCCCTCATAGCCCTTTTCATGATGTCCCATCTGTGTGGAGCACAGGATTCCTTGCAGCAAGCATTTCTCAATGCCAAGCCCCTGTATGGTACTGCCAGACCTGCAGGAGGTGGTTCCCCTATGCCTGTCCAGTGTTGCTGGCCCCATTTTACTGCTCCTGTGGCCAGGCCCCTCATCCCAGGCCCAGGAGCAAGTGTCTACTCTGCTGCTGACTCAGCATAGCCTGAGTAGATCTTGCTGGACCACAGCCTCCTGTTTCCACTGCTGCCCCCTGGGCAACCCTCTCCTTCTGACGGATGAGGGGGGTCCACGCCCGCACCTGCCTGTGCCAGCCTTGCCTCCCTGCCAGCATGTCCCCTCATAGCCCTTTTCATGATGTCCCATCTGTGTGGAGCACAGGATTCCTTGCAGCAAGCATTTCTCAGTGCCAAGCCCCTGTATGGTGCTGCCAGACCTGCAGGTGGTTCCCCTATGCCTGTCCAGTATTGCTGGCCCCATTTTACTGCTCCTGTGGCCAGGCCCCTCATCCCAGGCCCAGGAGCAAGTGTCTACTCTGCTGCTGACTCAGCATAGCCTGAGTAGATCTTGCTGGACCACAGCCTTCTGTTTCCACTGCTGCCCCCTGGGCAACCCTCTCCTTCTGACGGATGAGGGTGGTCCATGCCCTCAGGCTGCACTCAGGGCCAGTTCATTCCGTTCCTAACTGGCAGTATCCTGAGTAGCAGTTAACAAAGCCAGCTAGTGGTTATTCAGAGGGTGCATGTGATGCAGCTGTGTGCAGGATTGGGATGACATTAACCATGCTGTCAGCATTGATCTTTCTGCTGCCTGCAAGTTTGTTTTTGGAAACACAAAGCTGAGGTCAAGGTTTGGCTGTAACCGCTCTAACACTGCCTGGCCCCAGCTCCTGTGTCTCTTGATCTCTCGATCCCCCTGTAGCTGCCATGATGCTCCTTCTCCTGAGCCCCCTCTGTCTCCAGCTGAGCTCCTCTCTAACTCACAGCTTCTGCATGGCGCCCATTTGAGATGTGTGTTTTCTCTCTTCTTTCTTTTTTTTTTCCTTTTTCTTTTTCTTTTTTTTTTGTTTTGTCTTGTTCTCCCCTGATTCAGGAAAGGGCAAAGGTTGATGCTGAAAGGAAGGAGCTAGAGCAACTCCGGGCGCTTTACCATGAGTCGAAGAGCCACCTTGATAAGTGCCCCGAGTCAATGCGGGAGCAATTGCGGGAGCAGATGCGAAGGGTCAGTGTCTCCCCCCACCCCTCCCGGACCATGGCCCACCTCCCTCCGCTCCAGCTTAGGCCAGCTCTTCCCTGCCAGCCGGGGCCGCACTGGGAGCGTCGCACCCGGGCTGGAGCTGGCTGGCACCGGGCACCATCGTCCTGGTAAGCTTGCCGCTCGCCCGGGCCCGGGGCGCCGCGCGGCAGAGCTCCGCGGGACCGGCTCGGCAGAGCTCCTCGGGACCGGGCAGGGCACGAGCATGGACCCTGCCCTGCAAAGGCTGGGGAGTCTTGGGGGCTGCTGCATCCTCATCTGCCTGCCTCCAGCTCTTTCCTGAGAACGTTTATTTACACAGTGATGTTGATCTATGTTACTACTAGTCCTCAGCACTTTTTCCTATTATCCGGTGTTTTCTGGAAGTGGTTGACTTTCCCCAGCCCATGGCTGGTGCCTCCCCAAATAAACCCACATTGCCACAGCCTGCTCCAGCCAGGCACCCACATGCTGGAGGAGGCTCTGGTGTATAGTGGGCAGGGGGGCAATGGAGCAGTGTCTGTGTGTGGGAGCCCTCAGGAGCCACCACATCAGCACTGTGCCACAAGAGCACTGGCTGCCCGGCTCACAGAGCAGGATGAAACACATCTCCATGGGGTGCATGGTGCAGTGGCGGCCAGGGTGGCACCAGCAGGCCCGGAGCTGAGGGCTGCCATGTGCTGTCGGTGCCTGAAGGCTGGAAGGGCACACAGGAGTTTGTCCAGCATGGTGCTCGTCTGTGGGGGCTTTGCCACCTGTAGGCTTGGTGGCACAGTGTTGCATGTTGGTGGTTATACTGGCACATGGTGTTTTGCTATCTGTCAGGGCACAGCTTTAGCCCATATGTGGTTCA
>NW_008238838.1:6763300-6770825 GCF_000691975.1 Corvus brachyrhynchos
CCCCTGGCTGTGGCAAACTCATCTCATGGGGGTGACTGCTCTGTTCTGGCCAATTCTGGGTGCCTCCATTGCCTTCTTCTGACAGCAGACACTCCTGTCAGTATCTCTCATGTTTCTGGTGCCCAGCAGAAGGCAAAACTGCCTGCCTGCCCACACCAGGCACAGGGGACAGGCTTGGCCACCAGCTCTTGTTCCTGGCCAGCACCAGTAGGATGTGGAGACATGGCAGGAGGTTTTGCTGGGGGAGACCTGCCTGCAGGATGCAGAGGTGCCCATCCAGTGGGACTGATCCACTCATGGTGCTCTTGTGTGTTCAAAGGAGGCAGAGGCACTGGAGACGGAGGCCAAGCTGTTTGAGGATCTGGAGTTCCAGCAGCTGGAGCGGGAGAGCCACCTCGAAGAGGAGCACGAGGCACGAGGCCAGCAGCTCCTGCAGAGCCGGGCTGAGTGCCACCGTAGCATTGCCCGCAGGAAGGTAAGGGTGGAGGGGCAGTAGGTCCAGTGTGGCTGGGTCTGGCATGGCCAGGCAGCATCCCATGGCTCATCAACAGCCACCTCATCTCTACTGCCTGCTCCTCAGGAGAGAGTGGCTGCCCTGGATGCCCAGGCTGCCCAGATTCGGCTTCAGAGTGCCCAGGAGGCCGAGCGCCTGGCCAGGGAGCGGAGCAGCATCCTGCAGCTCCTGCAGAAGGTAATGCCATGATTGTGTGCTCCTGAGGGTGCTCGAGGCAGGGGACAAGATCATTCCAGCTCTTTCCAGGTTGCTGGCAGGCAGGGTGAGCTTGGGGGGTGACCGGCCATGGGGCGCCAGTAACCATCAGCTGCCTCTGATCTGTCACCCCATGCACAGGAGAAGGAGAAGCTCGTGTCTCTGGAGAGGCGGTATCAGCTCGTCACAGGTGGCAGGAGCTTCCCCAGAATGTCCTCGGCTCTCCGAGAGGTAAGTGGGTCGAGGGGGCTATGGTGCATAGAGCTGCTTTCCTAAGCTGCTGTCGCGAGTGAGGACGAGCCTTGTGCACCACTAGCTTTGCTCTGCAGCAGTTTCTATGTTCCCAAGTACCTTCTGACCAGAGCCAGGTGCTTCCAGCTGCTCAAAGTCTCTCTGTGGGCTCCAGAGGTTGGGAGGGAGGGAAGGAAATGCAACAGAGCAGCACATAGGACAGCACTGCCTGGGCTCCCATCCTTGCTGGAGAGCAAGCATGGGGGTGTCTTGGTGCTGGTACAGGGGACTTCTAGGTGGAAGTGAGTTGCCCGTTACCCTGCTTGTGGCTCTGAATGGGGAGCCAGAACCATGATGCCCTCAGGGGCTGTGGTGCTGCCTGACCTG
This sequence comes from Corvus brachyrhynchos, assembly GCF_000691975.1. Taxonomy (NCBI): domain Eukaryota; kingdom Metazoa; phylum Chordata; class Aves; order Passeriformes; family Corvidae; genus Corvus; species Corvus brachyrhynchos. The sequence goes on from NW_008238838.1 coordinate 6,764,628, forward strand.
CTGCTGGGAAGAGGCACAGGATGGCAGACTCCCCTCATGCCTGACTGAAGTGGGACTCCTGCTGCTGCTGCCACCTTGCTGTCTGTGCCCACCTTGCCTACGTGATCTTTCTCCTTCAACAGGAGACCCTCCACACCTCAGAAACTTATGAGCTGTTGGAGGGAACTAAGCCCCTGAGCCCCCTGCCAACAGCAGCTGCCTCCTTAGCTTCTCCTGCCACCTACTCCTACCCCAAGGCACAAGAGGTAACTAACTAGAGGGACTAGCTGCATGTGCTTGCTCGCTTACCCCTCCTTGGCTGAGACCCCTTTTGTGTACTGATGTCACTCCCAGGCAGCAGGACAGCCCCACAGCAGCATGGCTGGGGCACTTATCATGTAGCTCTCTGGCTGTGCTCATTAACACTCAATCCTCGATTCCAGGTGCTCTCCTGAGCCCACAGGGGATCCCAGTTCCTGCTGCTGCTGCCCTCTGTTTTAATCCCGGTGCAGCGCTGTGGGGCACAGGCATCCCTGTGCTTCCCCCTAGCCCACTGCTGGCCATCTGGCTGGGCACCTCCTGACAGCATCCTGTAGGGTCCTGCTAGCCTGGCTTTCCCAAAATAAGAGCAAGTCCCCAGCTTTAGCATGTTTGGTTCAGAAAGGACAAGGAAGTGGATTTTAAGCTGGTAGCACAGCTTGAGGTGCCTCATCCAGTGCTGCTGCTCTAGGGAGGACTTGTGGCCAGTGACCGTACAAGACCCTGAGGCATCCCTGTCCCTTGTAGGCACTCAGCAAAGCTGTACTGAGGGCTAGGGCAAGATGGGTGCCAGCACACCCAGCCCAGCTCGAGCACCATGCTTCCCGCACGGTGCTGCACACTGGGGACACCATGGGCAGCAGGGCAGGGTTGGGGAGACAGTGCTGGGGCATGAAGGCACAGGGAGGTTTGTTCCCACTATGCAGTCAGTGCCATGATGCCAGCACACGGGTCTAACTCTTCTCCTTCTCCCTTGCCGTGGATTTCTAGGAGTACATGAGGCTGTCTGACGTTTTCAGGTTCTGCAGTAATGCACATGGCCCCAGCCTGGACACTAAAGCTTCTGCTGCTGCCCCCGCTGCCACTCAGCGCTCTTTCTTGCTTGCTGTACCTCCCACAGCCGATGAGGTACCTGCCCCAGAGCATGCTCAAGTTTGCTCCCTCGGGTTGCCCGCTGCATCCCAGGCAGTGAGGAAGCTGCGGACGCGCGGCCTCCCTGTGTGCCTTGGTGCTTGGAACCCACATCTCTCTGGGGTCAGGACACTTGTCTGGCTGCAGCTGAGTGGGGAGCAAAGGCTCAAGCTGCCCAGTCTCCTTGCTGGGGTGCACTTCTTGCCTGCTCTGGATGTATCGGGAGAGTTCGGGAGCAGAGTGGGTGCCCAGCAGTGGGAGGGCAGCCTTTTTGTCTGTTGGATGCAGTCCTGGCTGCTTGTCCCAAGCAAGGAGGATGCAGAGTAGGCAGGGACCTGACCCAGTGCCCAGCACCAGGGTGGCTGCAGCACCAACTGCTTTTCCTCCCAGGACAATGAACCCTCCTTTGGGGGTTGGAGCTGCCTGCTCATTCCTCTGTGCCTGCTTGCCCTTGCTCTTCTTCTGGTTTAATCTGCTTCTCTCTGCCCAGTATGTGACCATTGAGCAACTCTCGGGTATCCTGGGCAGCCTCCACACCCCTGCTGCTTCCCTGCTGGGCTGTACCCCTCCGGCTCCTTCATCCTCAGGCAGTGCTCCTCCTCTTCCATCTCTCCCTTCTCCCTTCGTCTCTGCAGAGGTTGGTGCCCTGTTTCCCCCCTTTGGCCCCTTGCACTCTCCCTGGGAGGTGATGGAGATGCACGGGAAGGGCTGAGCTGCAGATGGAGCTGAGCAGCAGCTTGGGCTCTTGACAGTCCGCACACCCGTGGCTGTCCTGCCTGGTGCTCCACTGCCCCCAGGGCAGGGGGTCTCTGTGCTTGATCAGTTCTCATGTCCTCGTGAACAGCAAATGGCTCCTACAGCTGCTGGGACTTAGCCAGGGAGTGCGCAGGATACCCAGGGGTCTGCACGTTAAGTTCTGGGGGAATGGTGCAGGCACAGCCAGGGATGCTCCAGCCTCTTCTCTGTGCATCTGTCCCTCTTTCTGCATTTGTCCTTCATCCTTTCTCATGCAGCCTCTCTCTCCAGATGGAGCAGCAGCTGTTGGGAGGCCCTGTGTGTCTCCCGGCTCTTGATTTAGAGAAGTGGTACCAGGAGGTTATGGCTGGCTTTGAGACCTCCTCTTCCTCTGTCTCTCCTTCTTCTTCCCCTCCTCCACTTCCAGCTAAAGCTCACTCCTCTCACAAGGCTCTCCAGGTAATCCTGACTACCTGCTGCCGAGGTTCAGGCTTTGGGGCCGCTGGTTGTGGCAAAAGTGGGGCAGTGTGGGAATATTCCTGTGGACCCTGTACCCTGAGTGCTGCTGGGGCCCTGTCTGCCACAGCAGACAAAGGCAGAGCAGACCTGTGGCCTAGGGCAGGCAATCTCTGCTTTCTCTTGCCTGCATCCCTGCCAGGATGGCACCAACACAGAGCAGGATCTGGGGAGGGTGAGCAGGGCTCAGCCCTGCTGACAGACGAGCCATCTGTCCAGGGTGCAGTTCCCCCACGTATCTCTCACGTCTGCGTCTCTGTGCTCAGGTCTACCGCGCAAAAACAGAGGGTGGTGCTGGTGTCCTCACCCCTCGGATGAAGAGTGGGACCCCCTCGTCCTCACAGCTCAACCTCTCCATGCTGGAGTGTAGCCCCTCACCCAAGGTATGGCTGCCAGGGGGACCGAGGCACCCTGGCCATGGCTCACACATGCCTGGTGCCAGCCCCCATCCCCATCCTTGCGGCTGACCAACTGCTGTCCTGCCCAGGGCCCCCCAAGCCCGGCGGGCAGCCTGTCCCGCAACCTGGTGGCCACGCTGCAGGACATCGAGACCAAGCGCCAGCTGGCCCTGCAGCAGAAGGGTGAGCTCTGGCTCTGCGTCCTGGCTGTATGGGGTGGTGGGACTTCGGGAGACACTATCCCCGCTGCCACTTGGGCAGTGGAGAAGGGAGCCTGGCTGAGGGTGGCAGCAGCAGCAGTGCTCTGGCAGGATGCAGTGCCTCTCTCATGGTCTCTTGCTTTTCCCCCCCTCTCTTTCCTCCTGACCCCTCCACCTGACGGCCTGTCTCCAGCTGAGCTGCTCCCAGCAGAGCCCTTGCAGCCAGGCGATCCACCAGGTAGAGATGTGGGGTGACTTGGACTGCCTAAGGCAGCCCAGAGGCAGCAGCATGGCTGTTTGCTGGCACCTTCTGCCATATATAAGAGGGGCATGACCGGTCCAGGACCCCAGGTGCTTATTGACATCTGCTTAGGGACAGCCCTGTGCATCCCTAACCCGCTAATGCTTTGCTCAGCCTGTTCCTACCAGCCTGGCGCATGTGCCCCCCTGCTCCTGCCCAGACAGATTGCTGTGCCTGCCAGAGAGCTGTGACAGCAGCTCCCACCTCTGCCCCTACCATGCCTTCGTGGCTCCAGCAGTGCCTATAGTGTCTTCTGCCTGTGCCACCCCGCCTCGTCCACCATCGATGCAGCTCTGAATGTGGCACATTTAACTTGATGTTGTCACCTTTCCATGGCACAGGTCAGCAGGTGATTGAGGAGCAGAAACGGAGGCTTGCAGAGCTGAAGCAGAAAGCAGCTGCTGAGGCACAGTCCCAGTGGGAAGCCCTGCATGGGCAGCCCCCCTTCCCCACTGCCTTCCCCCGGCTCGTGCACCACTCCATCCTCCACCACCACCGGCCCCATGGTGCCGGGCCCCGGGCTGAGGAGCTGGACCACGCATACGACACACTCAGCCTGGAGAGCTCAGACAGCATGGAGACCAGCATCTCCCTCGGCAACAACTCTGCATGCTCCCCTGACAACATCTCCAGGTAACCCTGGGGCCAGCTCGTCTGGCCAGAGGACAGCCTGCTCTGCTGATGTGCTGCTGGCTCAAGGTCCTTCCTGCTGGGGCAGCAGCTGTGGCTGTCTTGCAGTGCCAGCGGGATGGAGACAGGGAAGATTGAGGAGATGGAGAAGATGCTGAAGGAGGCACACGAGGAGAAGTCGCGGTTGATGGAATCCCGGGTGAGTGGGAGCACCAGCACCACGGCTGGACGGCAAGCAGGTCCCCAGTCCTTGGGGCTGAACGCCTGTGTGTGCTGGCAGGAGAGGGAAATGGAGCTGCGTCAACAGGCGCTGGAGGATGAGCGCTGGCGCCGGGAGCAGCTCGAACGCCGACTGCAGGACGAGACTGTGCGCCGGCAGAAGCTGGTGGAGAAGGAGGTCAAACTGCGGGAGAAGCACTTCTCACAGGTGTGAGGCAGGCTGCCATCCCCCTCTCCCAGCCTGGACAGTGAGGCACACGCAGCTTGCTACTGATGTCCCAGCTCGCAGGGGGGGGACGTGGGTCTTGTCACCATTGGTGGGCTTTGCAGGGCTCTGTTGCTTTTCCAGGCTCGTCCCCTGACACGGTACCTCCCCATCCGCAAGGAGGATTTCAACCTGCGGCTGCACATCGAGTCGTCAGGCCACAACATTGACACCTGCTACCACGTAATCCTGACAGAGAAGATGTGCAAGGGCTACCTGGTCAAAATGGGCGGGAAGATCAAATCTTGGAAGAAGCGTTGGTTTGTCTTTGACCGCATGAAGCGCACCCTCTCATACTACGTGGGTGAGTCCCTATGCTGCCTCACGTCCCCTCCCCACGCCGTCGCCCACAGTCGACAACGGTTCCCTCTCTTGGGCAGATAAACATGAGACGAAGCTGAAGGGTGTTATCTACTTTCAAGCCATTGAAGAGGTTTACTATGACCACCTCCGCAGTGCTGCAAAGGTGAGAGCCGGGCACTGCCCCTGCTCCCGTGTCCACTGGGACCCGCCATGGGCATCCCCATTCTCCTGCGTTGTCCTCTGTCACGCAGGTAGGAGGTAGTACGGCAGTGCATGCCAGGGATGCTCCTGCAGTGCTCCATGGCCCCTAATGGTGCCAGCTTTCCTTCCTGCCAAGGGCAGGACCCCACTGCTGGGTTTTGTGGGGGGACAAGGAAGGGATTGCTGCTGCTCAGAGGGGGCCAGTGCTGATTCCATCCTCCCCTCCAGAGCCCCAACCCTGCGCTCACTTTCTGTGTCAAGACCCACGACCGACTCTACTACATGGTGGCACCCTCAGCCGAGGCCATGCGCATCTGGATGGATGTCATTGTCACTGGGGCAGAGGGCTATACCCAGTTCATGAACTGAGGAGGGATGCTGCACACCCCAGATCCACCAGCTGGACGGACTTCTGAGCATCCCAAGCAGCAAGGAGCTCCTGAGGGGACCATGGTCCCTGCTGCGCCTCACGCCACAGGCTGTGCACACCACGTTTGTGGACCTGCATTGGGCCCAGCTGGGCGGTACTGAATGTTGCCTGTTCGGGCAAGGGAATAAGTTTTTTTATGTTGACTTTTTAAAAACAAACTTTATTGGAACAATATCAAAGTGCTGAAATGTAAAAAGCTGCCAAAGACCTGCTGGGGCCTGAGCTTTCTGCCTTGGGGAGGTGCTAGTTTTGAGGCTGATGCTGATAGTTACTGCCATAGTGTTCCAGGGAAGGAAACGGTGAGGTCATGCTGTGCTTCCAGCTGGCCCCATGTGGCTAGGACCCCCTACTGTGGTAGACTCAGACCCCTCTTCGTAAACCCTTTGCAACTTCGGATCGTTGTCCCCCCTGTGCCGGGGCCAGATGGGGATTGCGGTGTGGACTGCCCAGTCACAAAGCATTTCGTGACCTGGGCTGTCCCTTCTATGTGGCCTCTGAACTGGCAGCACCTTCCAGACAGACCAGAGTCTGCCCCTGGGCTGGGGGGATGGACGGGGGGGCACTGGGCAGGGGCTGTGGCCCCTCGGAGCTCACTGGGTGTGAGCTGGTGGGCACAGCATCGTGCCTACGAGATTGTGGGGGCCGCAGGAAGGTGCAGGAGATACCAGCAGGAAGTGACCGGAACAGCGGGATGGAGATGCGCCCATGGAAGGGGCCGAGCCCAAAAAAGGGCCAGGCTGAGTCCACGCGAGCCGTGCCGAGCCTGAACCCAATCCGAGCAGTGCCGAACCCGAGTAAAGCCAAAATCGGGGCCGAGCGAAGGTGGGACCAGGGCGGGGTCTGTAGGGGCA
>NW_008238838.1:6772147-6781223 GCF_000691975.1 Corvus brachyrhynchos
TGGGGGTGGGGGAGCCCGGGCCGTCGCTTTTCCTCCGTTGCCAGAGGAAGGCTCCCATCCTGCCACGCAGGGTCGTGGCTCACTCTTGCCCCAGGTGGGCAGCTGCGGGACATCGTCCAGGGCAGTTTGTTAACTCACCTTTGAGGTGTTTGGCTGCATTTTGGGTGCCTTTCGAGCAAGTGCCGAAAGCCCACGTGGTTAAGGACACGTTGTGGTGCAAATCCAAAAGGGCACCCTGTTTCCCCCTGTCCCCTGATTCTTAGTTCCCCACAAGGGAGCCCAGGGCCAGATTTGTTTTGCTGCAGCTGTTCAGGGCCAACACTCGTAACGCAGGTAAATCTCTTCTTGCATTCAGCTGCTGCTGCAGCCCATCCTCAAGCCACTAAGTGAAGAATCTGTAGGTGAGAGAGGACATATGATCAGGAACATCCTTGGGTTTCTGGGAGTTTGGAGATAACAAGGAGATTTCTCACCCACCTCCCTGAAATTCGGCAGTCATAGACAGAATGAGGGAACTGTCTTGCCTTGCTTATGGGTGGAGGACAGGAAAAATAAAGTCTTATCAAAGCACTGGAGGGGGTGGGGGGGCTTCTCTGGTAGCCCCTCAGCTGAGAAGGGGCTGGCCCCCCTCTCCACAGCAGGTATCCAAGCACCTTCCCTTAGTCCTTCTGGAATGGGATCAGCATCACTTTTCACTGGAGACTGGAACGTTCACCTGTTTCAACTGGTTTATTCCTCCCTCTCTCTCCTCAGGGAGTCACGAAGGAAAACACCCGTGGCTGTTTCTTTGAAAGAGAATGAGCGTCTCTTTGGTGATAGCGCGCTGGGGATGGTAAGAGTTCCTGTTCTCAGAATACATGTACCCTGCATTGTGATAAATGTCCAAGCCAGTGTTTTATTGTTGTCCTGTGCTTCTCATCTCCTTGATGTGTTATTGGCTCTGGGTAGCGGTGTGTGCTTCTACTCCCATAGCAAGAGTTGTTCCCCACATAGTCTGGGAGGGGTTGGTTTGAGAACAGCGTAGCTGAAGGAATGCAAGTGGGTGATGTAGGTTTGGTTTTTTTTTTTTCTGCAGTCCATAAGGACCCCCAGGGTGGCATTCCGATACTTCCAGGATCTGCTGGGTAAGCGGATTGATAATCCCCACGTGGCGCTGTACCGGTCCCGATTCCCGGAGCACGAGCTGGTGAAGGATGAGACAAGACAGACTGTTATCTTCAAGTTGTCCCCGTAAGTGGCTGCTTTTAGGTTCTTTGTGGGATGGGCTTTGGCTGCCAGGCTTCTGCAGCTCACTGTTGATGCCATAATTTTCTTTCCTATTGTAGAACAATACAGTATTCTCCTGAGGAGATGCTGGGGATGGTCCTGAACTATTCACGTGGTCTGGCTGAGGAATTTGCAGGTTGGAAGGATTTAGCTTTTTCTTGTCTGTGCGTATATGTGTTTGTCCATTATAGGATTCGAGTAGAGATCAAAAGCATTCAGAAACCCAGGGTTTTTAGAAACAAGATGTTGGTTCTCTCCAGCTGTAGACTGTCAGCAAGACTTAGCAGTTATCTAGTTACCATTTGTTTCTAATCTGATGCAAGTTTGGGATCTTAATCCTGCTCTTGGGGGCAGACACCCCATTTACCACCTAGCCTTGCAATGAAGAAGCCTTACAGGCAGTCTCTGGAGAAAAGTGTTTTCTTTCTCACATGTGTGATCAGAGTGGAGGCACATGGGAAGTGGCTGCAGGGGAGGGTGGAAGTGGCTCTGTGAAGGCTATGCTGTAGCTGTTCTGGATGGAGACTTGTTGCTGGAGCTGAACTAAAAGAGCAAAAACGGCCCTTTGCTGTGAAACTTGCTAACAGAGAAGAGGCCGTCGTGTCTATTTTGTGCTGTTGCTAATGAAACACCATAGTAATGGAAACTGGAGGAGGCTTTGTCATGTGGTCAGTGACACTGCAGCCAGTCCAAAGACTTTTCACTGGAGAGTGGATATGATCCAGTGATAATGTAAGGCTCCATTAATATAGTATTTGTTGAAATGGAAGGCTGCCCAGAGCATCTGAGAGTATCCTGACACGTGAAAGAGAGATCAGTAGACTGGTGGCTTTGTGCGAATATGCCAGGTCTGCTTGGTTTCAGCAGGCTACAGAGATTTATCCCTAGGCATCCTGGCTGCTGCTGCAGGATTACATTCTGTACAAGTCTTCACCTTGGGTCCTCTGGGTTTGCTGCTGTCACTCCATCTCAACAAGTCTTTGCATGTGGCTGTGCTGATGCAGGGTTCCCTGCAACTGTTTCAGAGCAGCCCATCAAAGATGCAGTGATCACAGTTCCTGCCTACTTCAACCAAGCGGAGAGGAGAGCAGTTCTGCATGCTGCCCGCATGGCTGACCTCAAGGTGCTGCAGCTGATCAACGACAACACGGCTGTAGCATTGAACTACGGGGTTTTTAGGAGGAAAGACATCAATGCCACAGCACAGGTAGGTGCATTTGGGAGATGCGGAGAGTCCTGCCAAGTTGCCTGCATGCAGGGGAGAAAGTGCTGCAGAAAAAATCCAAAGAACTTAAAGTGGACTCTGCTGGTCAGCCAGTCTCCTCTGTTTTCATGTGTTCATCAACAAGACAAAGAAAGTTAAACCCTGTGTGCACATGTTGAAGCCCGAAAGCTTCTGGAGTGAGGGCAGGTGCTGTGAGCTCCCTTTTTGTAAACCTATATTTGTTCCTTGCCCATCAACTGGGGGAAATAACTGCAGTGATTACTTGAAGTATTGGAACACCAACTCAGAAAAGTACTTGATTTTCCTGAGGCTGAAGAAAGAGCAAAACTTTGGGTTTTGAACTATGAAATAGATGAGAAGTTTTCTTGTCTCCTTCTGTCAGAGGTAACCCTGAACATCTCCTGTGTTTGGTCAAAGTATGAGTCCTGCCCTCAGGGTATAATGTCAGTCTGGGAGTGGATAGTTGTGACCTGTATCACATTGAAAGGGTTCTTTCCTTATTTGTGGGGGATATCCAGCTGCTTCTGCTTCACTGTCCCAACTTTTCTTTTCAGAATATCATGTTTTACGACATGGGAGCAGGAAGCACTGTTTGTACTATTGTTACGTATCAGACAGTGAAAACTAAGGACTCGGGAACTCAACCTCAATTGCAGATCCAGGGCATTGGGTAAGAATTCCACGTGAGTTGCACAAACCCCACAGGTCTCAGGAAAGAAACCATTTGTTTCACAACCTCTTCATCACGTAGAATTTTGCAGTAAGGCGTCAGTACAGTAATTTGGATGGCTGAGGGGGAAACATTCAGAGCGAGAAGGTTCCAGTTGGGAATAATTTTGGTATTGCTCTGTTGTGCAGAAGGTAACTGAGAACTTCCAGGAGCCCAGGAGGGAACCAGTGTACTTAGTTTGCTTTAGGCTTGCTTTTTGATAGCCTCAAGCCATGTAAGCCTATTCCATTTCATGTAACCTATATAGAGTGTATCAGTTTGAAAAAGAGGAATACACTTCTAGAGACGAATGAAAATGCAGTGTACTTAATGTATTGCCACATAAAGAGGGGGGTGCTGTGCATACCCAGCCCTGCAATTTTAACTCCAAAGCGTTTATATTGCTGTTTTCAAGAAAATCCCTGGGACCTGATACTGTTGTCCTTTGGCTTCTCAGCTGTTTGACTTGCTTGGCAATATGGCATTTACCTCAAATGTAATGGAATTTCCCGTTGAAAGGCTGTTGTGGTGGTGAATCTCTTCTTTCTATCTTTCATTATAATGTGTTATTTTGGGGACAACCATTGTTCTTTCAAAGTCATCACAGCTGATAATACTGCAGCTACTTTGGACCACTTGCTGCTCTGCATATTTGTGAAATATTACATGAAATTTGTTTGTATTTCAATTTGGTTTCGGTTATTATACCTCTGTTCATTCGTCTGCTCAGGTTTGACCGTACTCTTGGAGGTTTAGAGATGGAGCTTCGTCTCCGGGACTACTTGGCCAAACTCTTTAATGAGCAGCACCCTTCAAAAGATGTCCGGAAGAATCCTCGGGCCATGGCCAAGCTGCTGAAGGAGGCCAACCGCCTGAAAACTGTGCTGAGTGCAAATGCCGACCACGTGGCGCAGGTCTGACCTTCTGCCGGGGGTTCCTGCTTTTTTTGGGCTAAGCGTGGGGTGGGTTGAGGACTGGTGTAAGGGAACATTGTCCCTCTGCAGCGCAGGTCTGCTGAGGAGCATCGCTCCCGGTGGTCCCTCTCAGCTTGTGCCCGCTTGGTAGCACCGGTGATTGAGTGGATTGAAGAAGAGTTACTCGTGTCAAGTATGTTAAATAAACTTTCACTGAGAGAAGCTGTCCGTTACACCCATGTTCCATCCTCTCATCACCTTAGCAATGGTAGGGTTCAGATGAGTTTGGTCAGGTCTGTTGTATGTTACAAAAGCCAGAACTTTTTGCACACTGGGCAAAGATTTTGCTTGGAGGATGCTCCACAATTAATTTCATTCTGGCTGTTTTTTTTTTTTTTCTGGACAGATCGAGGGACTACTGGATGACATAGACTTCAAAGCCAAGGTCTCAAGACAGGAGTTTGAGGATCTGTGCTCTGACTTGTTCAAGCGTGTCCCAGGACCCGTGCAGCAGGCTCTGAGTAGCGCAGAGATGAACATGGTGTGTTTAAGAAAATGCATTACCAAGCCTGAAGCTTCTGTGTGTGGAGCTGCTGTCACATCATGATTGAGGCATCAGTGGTTGTGTTATCAGGACTGTTGGGAGGTAGATGCCTGCTATTGTGACAGTGATGTTGATGCTACAGAGAGTTTGCCTGGTGCAGTGTCCAGCAGGAGTGTGTCACACTTCCCCTGCACTATCCACCTGAAATTAAGGACTTGGAGGAGGGGCTTCTTTCTCTTAAAACACTTTACTCTTGTGCTGTAGGTTTGAAATAATGATTTTTCCTCTTTTTGTCTTGGATACTGGTTCTGATCTCACTCCTGAAGTTTTAACTGAATGAGTCTGAAAACAGAATTATTGGTGTTTGGGCTTCTCCTTTGCACACTCCCTAAAGGGAGCCCTGTAGTGGGCTGCAGTTGGACCAAACCTGAGGCAGTCCTTTGGAGGGAGTCACTGTGGGGTTAAATGCTCGCTTTCCAGGGTGCCATAACTCTCTTGAGCAGCCTTGGGCTCTGGTACTCAATGCAAGACACTGAGTTATCTCTTAGAGTCTGAATTTCTGTCTGTTCTGGTCCAACTGGCTCTTGGGGTCACTGTCTCCTCTGGTATTGAACTATCGTTTGTCTTAATTTTGAATCAAGCCCCATGTTTCAGGTGGCTTGAAGCCACAGTCACATAGTCCCTGTTTGACAGACCTGACCCCAGGTGCCTCGTTGTTGGCACGGCTGATGTCTGTCTGAGATCTGTTGGGTGCTGGCCTGCACGGGGACAGCAGAGTGTAGTGTGGGTGTTCTCAGAGCACCATGTCAGCATGTGGTGACCGGGGAAGGAGCATAAGGAAGCCCTGGACTTAGCTTTCCAAAATTGCTTTCTTAAGACAAGGTGACTGTTTCCAATCCCCAGGATGGAATTGACCAGGTGATTCTAGTTGGCGGTGCCACACGGGTCCCCAAAGTGCAGGAGGTTTTGCTGAAAGCTGTGGGCAAGTGAGTATGTGAGGCCCCTCCCTTCTAGTCTGTCTGCCATTGACAAGCTGCTGTTTATGGAAAGGCTGCAAACTTCATGTCTGTTGCTTTTCCCTTCGTAGAGAAGAGCTGGGCAAAAATATCAATGCCGATGAGGCTGCTGCTATGGGTGCAGTCTACCAGGCAGCTGCTCTGAGCAAAGCCTTTAAGGTGAAGCCCTTCATTGTTCGGGATGCTGCTGTGTTTCCTATCCAGGTAACCTTTGGCTTTCCTTCTCTTGTGTAAGGTACAGGGCTGTGCTGGGAGAAATGATCCAGGTTGGAACCTGTTGGCTTCCTTTGAGTATAGAAGCTCTGGAGACCTTTCTGCCAATCTAATAAAGAAAGCAGAAGGAAGTCTTCTGTATAACAGAAATGCAGTATCCAAGGAGCCAGGCATATGCAAATATCAGTTGAGGAATATTTTCCTGCCCCCCAACTTTTGCATGAAGCAGAGCAGCTGAATGCTGCTGATGTAAGATGCCACAGTTTGCAGTTGCTGAGTCTTATTTTCTGTTTGTGATACAGGTGGAGTTTACTCGTGAAGTTGAGGAGGAGGATAAATCCAAGAGTTTAAAGCATAACAAGAGGATTTTGTTCCAGCGCATGGCGCCCTATCCCCAGCGCAAAGTAATCACTTTCAACCGCTACACTGATGACTTTGAGTTCTATGTCAACTACGGAGATCTGACATTCCTGAACCAGGATGACTTGCGGTGAGTTGAGCCCAGCACCTGAGCTGGCAGCTCTGTGGCAATGCAATTTGCCTGGCTGGAAATGTATTGCCAGTGTGTCTAACTGGCACAACTGTTCTCCGAGCTGCATGTCCTTTAGCAAACCGAGCTCTGCCAGTTCCTGCTTTTTGCAGTTGCCCATCGCTGCCAGCATGAGCATGAGCAGGGATTGGCTGTTCTGTAGCACTATTATCCTGACTGCTCTCTCTGCTTTTTGTCTCTGTGTCATCAGAGTTTTTGGTTCTCTCAATCTCACTACTGTGAGGCTAAAGGGAGTTGGGGACAGTTTCAAGAAGCACTCGGACTATGAATCCAAAGGCATCAAAGCACACTTCAACATGGATGACAGTGGTGTACTGAGCCTTGACCGGGTAAGCACCACCTACTGGGATGGTTGTCAGCTGATGTAATTTTCAGTACTGTCCTTCTCTCTGGTCCCTACTTAAAACTAATCCTGAGCTTCTATTTCCAAGGTGGAATCTGTGTTTGAGACTTTGGTGGAAGACAAGCTGGAGGAGGAGTCAACACTGACAAGTAAACGCTGAACTCTGATATTCGTGCTGACTGTTTCGTTACCTGTAGTGGCTGAGATAACTGCAAGCATTGTGTTTCTTTGGGTTTGGGGTGTGGAACTTACACAGTCTGACTGTATGGGTGGCTGTCTGTGCACACAGGGACATGGAGGGAGGTTGGAGAAGGATGAGTTTGGAGCACGTAAAGCTCACCTACACCACCAAGGGAGCCCCTTGGTGATCGTTGTGGTTGTGAGGGGAAGACTGAGAGCTGAAGATTACTTTCTTCCTCTGGATATGTAACATTCTGAATTTTTTGTCTCCCATCAACAGAACTTGGAAACACCATCTCAAGCCTGTTTGGGGGTGGTGGCCCTACACCAGAGACCGGAGAGAACCTGACAGACTCAGTTCAGGTGAGCCCCAGGGCGACTGCTCCAGAAAGGAAGCCCTTTTGTCTTGCTGTGGCAATTATGTAGAAATACCTGTTCTGGGAAACATTGCGTGGAATTTCTTAATTTAAAACCCTGTTTTGCTTTCCCCTTTACTTGCTTGTGATGACCAGGAAGAGGAAGAGAGCCTAGCAGAAACAGGTAAAGAAGAGCAGGGGGAGAAGCAAGACCAGAAAAGCAGTACTGCAGATGCTGGTGAAGAGCAGGAACAAGAGAAACAGCAGTCTTCAGGTCAAGCAGAAACTGCCTCTCCGAAAGTAGAGTCACAGAGAAAGGAAGAAGGCGAGAAATTAGAGCCTCAGGTGAGCACCAGCTTGAAGGAATGGGACTGGTTTTAATACCTAAGAAACGGCATTTCCTCAGTGAAATTCTCCCTTCTCTGAAGTGCCATGCCTTTAAAAAAAGTTGCAGAATCTGAAGATCTGTTCCCTTGCTTGAGAATGTACTTTGTGTTACAGGGTACCAAAGAAAATAGGGAAACTGCAAAAGAGGAAGAACCATCCAAAAGTTCCAGTGACAGCACAGCTACCAAAACAGAGGAAGAGAAGATCAAAGTACCTAAGAAGCAGAAGCTTGTCCATGAGATCACCATGGAGCTGGATGTAAACGATGTGCCTGACCTGGTGGAAGATGAACTGAAGAGCTCGATGAAAAAGTAGGTTTGGACTGGCTCTGCTAAGTTAGAACTCTAGATAAAGGAAGTGAATTGCTTTGGAATAGTGATGGCTCACATAGAGCACTGCTGACCTCAGAAACTGGTGTGTGTGATGTGCTGCTCAACCAAAGGCACTTGCTACCTTTGATTTCTGTTCTCTTTGCATGTTAGACTCCAAGACTTGACGATCAGAGATCTAGAGAAACAGGAAAGAGAAAAATCAGCCAACAGCTTGGAGTCATTCATCTTTGAGACCCAGGTAGGAGAGGGATATAAAGAAATGAGAATTCCACGACAGCAGTAGAAGTGTTCTGCACAGCTTTTGGCTGATCTGAGTGCAGGGGAGTTGTTAGAGCTGGGGGAAGCTGATTTGAAGAGCCCAGGTTTTGTCTTTCAGTCACTTTTTCTGATGCCATTAGGCTTCCCAGGCCCATGTTCCCTCAATACAAAATGAGCCTTCCCTTCAGCATGTTTAACACATTGAACAATTGACCCCAACTGTAAAGAAGCTACAGCTTCTCAGGAACTGTTGTGCAGAAGAAGCAACTAGTGTTACGTGTGTGTTAAATAATGACTGTTGCAGCGTTACCATCATGGGATGTGGGTGTATCTATACCTGCTGTATTACCATTATGCTCCTGGCAATGCTAGGAGCAGAGCTCAGATTTGGGTAGGTGCAGGCAGCACCCCTGCCCAGTTGCAAGTGAGTGCTCTGGTTGTTATATGCTTCCAGGCTCAGTGGTGTTTGACCAGAGTGCTCGCTCTGTTTTCTTAGGACAAGCTTTACCAAGAGGAGTATCAGTTTGTCTCAACAGAGGAGCAGAGAGAAGAAATTTCCAAAAAGCTTAATGAGGCTTCCAGTTGGATGGAGGAAGAGGGCTATGCAGCTGCAACAAAGGTATTGCTGCGTGCAGTCAGGATACCAGTCAGCTGTCGCTGACATGGAAATGACCACAGAGGCTGACAGAACCTTTGTAACCTGGTTCTTGAGAGCTTCTTGCTTCCTCAGTGCATTATGCACAGAACAAAATAAGAAGTTGTTCCAGCTGTGGATTTTTCTAC
>NW_008238838.1:6781272-6785083 GCF_000691975.1 Corvus brachyrhynchos
AACCTGTTGATTCCACTGAAAGCTTAGTCATGTGGCTCTTTGTACTGCGCTGGAATGGTGTATTTGATAGAGCAAACAACAAATGCGGTTATAACTTCTGAAGTTGCCAGTGTTAGACAGTGGTCAAACTAACTGTCTCCTTTCTCCTCTCCCCCATTTTCAGGAGCTGAAAGACAAGCTTTCAGAGCTGAAAAAGCTTTGTAGGAACCTTTTCTTCCGTGTTGAGGAAAGGAGAAAGTGGCCGGAACGCCTGGCTGCTCTGGAAAGTCTGCTCAATCACTCCACCATCTTCCTCAGGTAAGGGCAGGCTTTTGGGAAGGAATGTCATGCAACTGGTCATGTAGGAGCTGCCAGCAGAATGAGACCAGAGAGAATGTGGTCTGAAAGTCAGTGGCACTTCCTGAGAAAAGGCGAGCAGAACCTTGGTGCTCCCTGGTGTCCTTTCTGCGGTACCTGTGAACAGGCTCACGTGAGCTCTGTCCAAAATGGGGGGCAGGAAGGGTCCAGCGTGGTGGCTGTGATGTTTTTGTATTACTGGAGCTGTAACCACAGAGTTGCCAAGGTGCTGTCTGCTTGGCTTAACAAAAATAAGCTTTCTTATCTACAAGGGGAGCCCGAATGATTCCAGAGTCTGACCAGATATTCACAGAAGTGGAACTGAGTACACTGGAAAAAGCCATCAATGAAACAACGGTACTAAAGGATGGAGTGATGCTGGGGGAGGGTGGGGTGGCAGTTTGGGTTATGTTTCCTGCCCTATACTTTCACTCAAGGTCATGGAATAGATTGTGCATGTTTTGTTTTCGTACCACCAGCAAACCTTTTGTGTGTCTCAGTGGTTCCTGTGTTGCATGTGGAATTGTCTCTGGGGTGGGGGTGGAGCCCAGTGATCTGACTGCACTTGGTTTTTAAAGGCAGGCACTGGGTTTTGTTTCTCTTTGTCCTTTGTCTGGGTAACTGAGAGGCTGGTGGAAATGTAGCACGGAGGAGAGCTGTCCTGAGTAAAGCAGAATAGCCAGGGGCAGTGACTTTGAGATACTGTGATATACAGCAGTTCCTGGAACCCAGAAGCATTCCAAAAGCACCTCTTCCCTCGCGCTCCACAGATTTGGAAAAATGAGACGCTGGCTGAACAGAACAAGCTCACTCCTACTGAGAAACCTGTGCTGCTCTCTAAAGATATAGAGTTCAAGATAGCAGCCCTGGACAGGGAAGTGCAGTATCTCCTGAATAAAGCCAAGTTTGCAAAACCCAAACCCAAAAGGGAGAAGAATGCCACAAAAACTGATTCAGGCAAGAATACTACAGCAGCCCCTGAGACTGAGAATACTATCCCTCCCACGGAGGGGAAACAAGAAGGTAAGTAGCAGGTTGGGAGCATGTAGGTAACTCCCTATTATATAATTTTATATTATATATAATGGTGTTTCTCTTGATTGAAAGGGAGCTAAAGAAGGGAGGCCAGTAGTTAGCTGTGAGATTGAGTTTGCTCTTAATTTCCAAAGACAGCTGGGAATATCTATGTATTGCCAAACCACCATTTGTTTGGTTTTTTGTAAAGAAACAGAAATTATGTATAAACTTCCCAGGACAGTCAGTAGCTGTCTTGCTGGCTGATTGAATTCTAGGAAAGATAATCCATTGACTGCACTTCAGTGTGCAGAGCCAAATACTCAAGGTCCTGTCCTAGATCAATGAGTAGAATGAATTGTTGATTAGAAATGTTTGTGGCCTAGATGGACCCCAGGAGAAAAAATCTCTTGGGGCGCTAGGATGTACAGTTTTTTTAACTTTGTAAGATCCTCAGGTCCCAAGTGCCCCGGTCCTTTTAAATCTGGAGTGCTGTTTGCCAGCTTTCCTGCCGGTTCCTCTGGTCTGAGCAAGGGATTCTGCTCATAGCCAGCTACAAAGGTCACTTGCCTGTGCAACCAGTCAGGCTCCAGGGCTTCTGGGGACATAGAGCCTGGCACTCAGAGGGGAATACGGAGCAGTTTTGTGGTGCTTCTCTGAGTGTTGTAGAGTGATCTGCTGTGAGAGTGAACTATTACAGTCCTGCTGAGGCACCACAGCTGGCTCACCTTTACTCACCTAATCTCTTTGCACCTTGTCTCCTTTGTGTTCTCCCTTGACTTGTGTTTCTTTCTGCTTTAAATGTAGACAAACCAGAGGATATTGATCCAGCCAAGGAACCTCCTACAGCTGAGAAAGCAGCAATAGATGATAAGCCTGGATCAGACTCTGGTGGGTAAAAGTTTTGCTAACAATCTGGAACTTGGGAGCTGGAAGTGCAAGGTGTCTGGGGGCTCCTTTGCAGATTAGAACCCCTGAATTTTTTCAAACCCCAAATAATTCTGGTTTGCAGAATTAACTGTGCTGATCCATAGTTAATTCTGCGAACAGGAATACAAATTTTGGTTCCTTGCTGTTCCTATGTTTTTCTTGTTCAGAGTGCAATTCTTACGCGCCACTGCTGCTTTGTGCCCCTGTCCCTGCAGTTTGCAGCCAGTCCCATGGCTGTGAGACTGGCTCTGCTTGAGAGCTGCTGTGCCCCTCCTGCTGCTAGGGCAGCACTTGTTAACAGGGGCAGAGAGTTCATGTCTTCAGCTCCATGGGGCTGAGTATCAATCCCCAAAACCTCTGTACCATGGACTGCAAGTTTCGTGGCAAATTTTGCGAATGTGGGAGACTCTCTGTGCTGCTTTGTGCACTGTGAAAACCACTGCAGTGTGAAATTGAGTTTGCTTCATTACACAGGGTCCAAAAAAGAGAAGGCAGAAGCTGGAGGAGAAAGCAGGAAAAACGATGAATTGTAACACCCTGAAATCCCACGAGTGTCAGCATCTATTTATTTCATAGTTACTTTCTTGTTTTTCTTATGGACCTGGTTAGCCATGATGTAAATGGAACACAACAAGAGTCTGACAACACAATGGGATAGAGATGTAAATTTATTTTTTTGTTCTTTCTGCGGATTTTGCCTCTACTAACTTAGTGAATTGGTTGTTGTTTTTCTTTTATTATGTGTGGCAGAGTGCCCACCAAGAATTGTCTCTGTTTCAGTACAGAAGTCACCAAAGTGACTTTCCTGTGGGGAGAAAGCAGTAAAGAAACATCTTAAGGTTTAGGAAGTAACTTGGAACATAAACCCTGTGCCCTACCTCTTGTGAAGATGATTGCATAGGGATATAGACCTGAAGTGCTGTTGTCTTTGCATATGAGGCCCTGACTTAGAGCAAATGTGCGATTTCAGCTGGTGGGAGGTGTATTAATACTTGGATTAATGGGAAGGCGGAACAGAACTGGGAAGGCAGATGATCTGTGTCTGTTTTCCATAGGCTGTTTGTTAAAACTATCTGTGCTCTGTAGCAGAGTCCAAACACCATGAAGTGAGACTTGACAAGTCAAGATTCTGTTTATAGTTTTAAAAGTTCAGAAAAGGCAACATTGAATGCAGAGGAGACGGAAAGATGGGCCGTGTTGGCACATCCTGTAGTCAGTCACAAGGACAGTGATACGGATCAAACAACCAAACCTGGAAAGTCTTAATGGCAACTGCCCTACTTCCTCTGTGTTTTGTGCACTCGGACCGACTTAATCGTGTGACCTTCCCCGTCCCCGGCCGTGACCTCCTGCCTCCTCGGACCGTCCCTGCCGCTGCCACACACACGAGTGGGGTCCGACGGCTGCGAATGTGCATCTGACATTGTTCTCCATTCTGGCCTCTTCAACCAAAAATAAAAACGACACTTCCTGACGGGCTGTGCAGAGCAGTGCCTTGTGTGCCGGGAGCTGCGGGCGGGGCCGGGGCGGG
>NW_008238838.1:6785255-6794615 GCF_000691975.1 Corvus brachyrhynchos
GGCCCGGAGGTGGCCGTGCCGCGGGCTGAGGCACCCCCGGGCTCTGCCCGCCGCAGGTCTTATCACCAGCAGCCAGTCTGCAGCCTACGCCATCAGCAAGTTCATCAGCGGCGTCCTTTCGGACCAGATGAGTGCCCGCTGGCTCTTCTCCTCCGGCCTCCTCATGGTGGGCTTGGTCAACGTGGTCTTCTCCTGGAGCTCCACCGTCGTGGCCTTCGCCGGGCTCTGGTTCCTCAACGGCCTGGCCCAGGGACTGGGCTGGCCGCCCTGCGGGAAGATCCTGCGGAAGGTGAGTGCTGGGAAAGGTGGGGGAACTTGCCGCTGCTCTCTTGACCTGTCCTGGCATCAGGGCTGTGCAGACCATGCTTGCTCAGAATCCAGGGGGACTTGCAGCTTTTCCCACTCCCTTCCAGCCAAGGAGGTCTAGAGCACTATCTGCATTCTGCTGCCTGTGGAACAAGTTTCTGTGCACGGGGATCTGCTTATTCTAGCAAAGATTCAGTCTGTAGCCCTTGCCCCTGTGTGCCTTGAATCTAGCTCAGTTCGGTGAGTAACATCTCCTGGTAGCAGAGTTCTGCCTTGTAGAGACGGACTTTGTTGGAATTAAGTATTTTAGGTGTGGACACACACGACTGCTTGTCTGCTGCTGCAAGTCAGGTTTTGCTGTGGGTCGGGGGCAGTGAGCACAGTTCCATCTGCACGCTTGGGCAGCTCAGGAATTCCAAGTCACAGGTGGTTCAGACTCAGGAATTCCAAGTCACATCTTACCCAGAAAACTGGGTAAGATGGAGGAACAGCGTGAAATGAATCTTCAAGCTGTGTGTACTTGGGGTTTGTGACAATCTAAAAGGAACAGATTGATTTTTCCCTAGGACAGAAGGAAAGGAGGTTGGTCAGCTTTATGCTGATCCCTCATGGAAGATGTAAAATCCAGGAATGAATGTACTGCATGTACTGGTGGGGTGGGGTGGGGAAGAGATAAACAACTTCGATGCCCTTCTGCGAGGCACCTAGCCTCCCCTAACTGACAAGGAGAGGGCTGTCCAGGACAGTTGAATGCACAGAAAAGAAGGGCCCAAATAACAGAAATATCAGCCATGGTGTTTTCTGAAGATGTTTATGAATGTAGATCTCAGACATTTTCCTGCTGACAAGAACCACCCAAGTGGTTCTGGCTCCGAGTGCTCATTGCAATGTGGAGTCCATCATGTCTGATACTTAATGCAAAAGCAAGTCCTAAAGTTACCCTGTGACTCTCTGCGTATCCATCCAAGTTCCTGAGCCAGCAGACCTCTCCAGGAGGACCCTGTTCCTAGCAAGTGAGTACGCAGAACCATGTGCTCTTAAGCTTGCCTCTCCTGCCCCACGTCTCAGTTTCATGGTCTGTAAATGGAAATAGCTTTGAGCTGGCTCACGGTGTGAGCACCTGTCAAGCTCTTACAGCTGACGCTTGAGTAACATTTGGAGTTCCCTGCATGACTAAAGTATCGAGGTGGGGGTGTTCCCTCTACCTGCTTTTGGAGTTCTGTGTCTGAATTGCCCCAACCTCACATCATGGGCCTCAAGGGAGGGTTTTCAGGTGTGCTGTCACTCTCTTACACTTCATGCTGTTTGTCTTGTTGTTGCACAGTGGTTTGAGCCCTCTCAGTTTGGGACTTGGTGGGCAATCCTGTCTACAAGCATGAACTTGGCTGGAGGCTTAGGTCCCATTGTTGCTGCTCTCGTGTCTATGAACTACGATTGGCGCAAGACTTTGTCCTTCTCTGGCTTCACCTGCGTGGTTGTCTCTTTTGTTTGCCTTGTCCTGGTTAAAAATGAGCCATCAGATGTTGGGCTGCCCAACATTGAACAAGGAGCCAAGAAAGGGAAGAAAGGTGAGCACGTGACTTCCATGCAAGCAGGCAGCCGCAGGAGAAGGTGCGGTGCCTTCTGTCTGTATTCTGGTACAGATGTGTTGTTCTCACATACTGACACCCTCATCCTCCCCAATTTCTGAAATCACAGCTTGGCAGACATGTGGTTAAGGGGTTGATTTTGGCAGCTTTATTCTGGTAATTGAAGGTAGAAATGGTATAAACCAAGGCCCACTGTGATCTTATGGGAAGCGGCTGATGTAGGGATTCCTGAGAATGTGACAGAGCAGGGGAAAAGCCTGCTGTTAGCCCTCTGTTAGCCTTGCTCCTTAGCCTGCCAGCAGCCTATCTGTGTGTTGCTGAGATGCTCACAGCTGGCTCTCCCTGTATATGTCACATCTTCCTGCTACCAGCATCCCTGTTTTCTTGGAGCCTTGTGTGTTTAGGTTGCGAATGCAGTTTTGGTGGGATGGTGGAGAGAGAAGTAGTACAACAGCAGGGAATGCTTCCTTAAGCCTGACCTTCTGCTCCTCCGCTTTGGCAGCAGACGGGCAGTTCTCCCCTCACCCCACCTTAGGCTCTCTTGACCCCTGGCTCACGATGGACTCTGCTCAGTGTTTCTGTCCTAACCTATGACATCTAGTTAGTAAATGTTTGTTCAGACCACTGAGTGTAGTGCTTCTCTGAAAGCAGAACATGTAGATGAGAATTGCAACACAGGTTTTCAGTAGGATTTTAAGGGCCAGTGGAAACTCAGCCTATGTTCCATGCTGTCCCATGCTGCCTGTGCTGCCAGACTTGACCCCTTTGCATAAGGAAAGAATATTGTTTCCCTGGAGCATTATCTGGGGAGAGCAAGTCTGTTGGTGTTCCTGGAAGACTGATGCAAAAGTCAAGGTAGAATCTGAAAGTCAGCATCTTTGTTTGGGTCTGTGCAGTGGCTTTCACAGGCACAGCTTAAAAATGCTCCCTAAGAATCTGGAGGTAATTTTTCTAACAAGCTGTGTGAAGGATTTATTGGCAACTGCAATACAGAAAATTACTGGGAGTAGTGTTTTGATTATTCTTTTCAAATCTTTAATGAATGTGGGATAAAATGACAGAAATTATTCTGAAATCACCAGAACAAGGGGGAGGTAGAGCCATTCGCTACCATTCAGCAGCTGTGAATACCTCCCTGTGTGGGGATGTTCTTGTGCTTGGATCCTGCCTGCAGATCTGTCTGCTGGGCCGCTGGTTGGTGTGCCTTGGGCTGTGGTAACACTCCTCCCAACCT
This sequence comes from Corvus brachyrhynchos, assembly GCF_000691975.1. Classification (NCBI taxonomy): domain Eukaryota; kingdom Metazoa; phylum Chordata; class Aves; order Passeriformes; family Corvidae; genus Corvus; species Corvus brachyrhynchos. The sequence goes on from NW_008238838.1 coordinate 6,788,385, forward strand.
TCCTACAGGTTCCTCCAGCGACAACAGCACCTTGACAGAGCTTCTGCTCTCACCATACCTTTGGGTGCTCTCAACAGGCTACCTGGTCGTTTTTGGAGTGAAAACGTGCTGTACTGACTGGGGACAGCTCTTCCTGATCCAGGAGAGGGGACAGTCCATGCTTGTGGGTAAGATGCAAAACTGCATTGTTAAGCTCTGGGGCTGCAATCTTGGAGGTGTTGCCCAGAGTTCGCCTGGGTAGAGGTCCTTCCACCTGAGGGACTTGTTTGCCCACCTCCTAGCTGTCTGCTTAGATACACATAGGTTTTGAAATAAACCAGTAATGGAGTTACTGCATGCACCAAGCACCCCAGTGCCAGGACTGTGCTGGGACTGCCAGACGGGCATAGGCCATTTCCCCTTGTCCTGTCACCTGGGAGCAGAGCTGTGTCCAGCAGAGCTGCTCAAGTGCTCTGTGAGCTTACAGCAGTGGGGCTGGTCTGGAGCCCACAGCAGCTTTTCTGTTTTGACCAAATCTGATGGACCATTCTTTGCTTCATCTGTGTTCTAGGCAGTTCCTACATGAGTGCCTTGGAGATTGGGGGCCTGGTGGGAAGCATTGCTGCTGGATACCTTTCTGATAGAGCAGTAGCAAAAGTAAGTCGTGTGCACCCTCGGGCACGCTGGGCAGGTAACACGGCGGCAATCTGAGCTTCTTCACTGAGGTGCTCAGGCAGGGTGCTGTCCCTGTGAGCACAGCAGAGAAACCAGCCCATACTCAGTTCTGCCATGGGCATGGGCACAGCTGCTGAACACTCCAGAAGGTGCTGGAGAACAGATGCACTGATGTTAGGGGTTGCAGTATGCCTGTCATGTTTGAGATATTTAATCTGTTTTTAATTTTTTTGCTTTACTGTGGTCTCCAGATTTTCGTTTTGAAGAACTGGTTGCTGATAGTTTTCTTCTGGCTGGAAAAAAAAACCCCACATTAAAATCCAGGAGTGGGATCTAGAGCCAAATTCAGGGTGGAAGTGGTTGATAACTGAAGTATCGTTCATCACTAAGAGCTTTTGTTTAGCACAGTTTGACTGTGGGCAGCCCTTAAACCACACTAACAAGGTGTGCCAACAGATGTGCTATTGATGGGCCATCCATATTTCTGACTGGGCTGTGGATGGCGTTAGTCACTACAAGTATAAAAGAAAGTGCCTCCAGTTTGTGACTCTCAGCTGTCCTTCCTTGTGTCACAGGTGGGTCTGTCAAGCTATGGGAATCCTCGGCATGCGTTGCTGCTTTCCATGATGGCTGGGATGTGTGTGTCCATGTTCCTCTTTCGGGTCACAGTCACAGGTGACTCTCCCAAGGTAATTCACATGCAGCAGCTGGCCATCAGTTATAAGGATAGCTCTGGAATGGGGCGGGTTTGATGACAGGGAGCATGATGGTTTTCTTCACCATTCCCAAGGGTTTCTTTGTTTGCACTATGGAGAAGCACTGACTTAGCCTGGCTTGGGGTGCTCCTGCTGTCCTGTTGTTGCAGGCAGCCTGCCTTCTCAGCTTTGCATTAGATGTGACTTGCACCTGTCCTCATGCTTGCTAAATAAATAAAACTTCTTTCCTCCTTTCATTTTTTTCTTCTTCTTCAGGAAAACCACTTCTGGACTGTAGCCTTGCAACCTCTAGCTGATCTTACAGGCCTAAAAGAACATGAGGTTTCTGCTTGCATTTTTTCTCCCTCTTCCTGTTTCTTCTTTCCCTGGTCTGCCTTACTCCTATCCTGAGAGGTTGGTTAGCACCTCAGAACTTAGAACCAGGGCATTGAGAAGAGATTACTGTAAGTTTGGTAAAAGCAACATTTTCTTACGATAGTTTGAGTGCACTAACTGACTTCAAAACGTCTAACTATGTAACTGTTTAAGTTTTATACAGAAGGGTCTGAGGACTTCTGTTCATCATATAGCCACCTAAGGGGTCTTGTGGGTGAGATCAGAAAGAATTATTCTGCTCTGGCAGATGCATTCTTACTTAGTTTCTGGCAAGTGTTTTCCTAACCCGTTTCTGTTTCACATCTGGAAAATAAGATGGTGTAGGGTATGCCCAGCCACTGCTGCCACAGTTGGCACTTACTTCTTCCTGGGCTTTTTGAAATGGTGTTTGCAGTTCTAAAAGCATGCTGTAACATGGAGGTGTTACTTATCCTTCGTTGTGCAAACAAGAGACTGATAATTTTGGGCCAGATAGGTTTCTTAGAGCATAAGCTAACACTGAAGTTCAGACTGTTGGGGTTTTTTTGTGGGTTTTTTTGATGGTTTTTTTTTGGTTTCTCAGTTTAGTAACATAGAGGTTATCAGAGAGAGGTGTCTCACAAATAAACATGCTCTGATCAGTCCCATGCATCTAAACTGAGAAAAGCTTTCAGTTGGTAGCTCCAGGATTGTTTATGAAAGCAACCTGATTCGCAGTTCTTTCCTGCGATTTCACAGGCTCATTGCCCTTCTCTCTTTGATGTTCTGTTTCTTGCAAATCAGCACGGGATGTGCTACATGGTGTGGGGGGCAGAATTGTGGGAAGGAGAGCTTGCACTGGCCAGCAAGACGGGGTGGTGGAGATGCAGCTGGGCTTTATGGATGTGGGGTCTCTACAGGCTTGAGCTCTTCTGGCTGCAGGCTGGGGAGCTGGTGTCAGCCTGAAAATGTCAGAACTCCCTGGCCCTGTGTATGGAATCTGAGAATTGTCAACAGTTGCTAACTGACAGTGGTGAGATTCACAGATCCTGTTTCTGATTTTAACTTACTTTGACAGCTGTGGATTCTGACTCTGGGAGCTGTGTTTGGGTTCTCCTCGTATGGGCCGATTGCCCTCTTTGGGGTCATAGCCAACGAAAGTGCCCCTGCCAACCTGTGCGGCACCTCCCATGCCATAGTGGCCCTCATGGCCAATGGTAAGTAATACCCGTTTCCCCAAAAAACAAACAAAACCCATGCACGTTCTTGATGAAGCGTGGTCTGTCCCCTGGGTGCCAAGTTACTGATCGTGGGAAGCCACCTAAGGAGCGAGATAATGGAGCTGGAAGCCTCAGGGATGCTTCGTGCTGTGCCTGACAGGTTTTGCGTTGTGCTTTAAGTTCAAACCAGGCCTGAGGAATGTTTATATATGCTAAACCAGGTACTGGTAGATAATATGGGAGTGCACAAGTGTTGTTAGCTTTCTGTTTGTGTTTTGTTACAGTTGGAGGCTTCCTGGCTGGACTGCCTTTCAGTACAATTGCCAAGCACTACAGCTGGGCTACAGCCTTCTGGGTAGCTGAAGTCACCTGTATCGCTGGCACGGTGGCTTTCTTCTTTCTACGAAACATCCGCACCAAGATGGGCCGGATTTCCAGGAAGGCTGACTGAGGATAAGCTGCTTGGTGGAAGGGATGTTCCCACGCTGACGTGAATGATGCTCGTTTTTGTTTAACTGGCCTAGAAGTGAGTTTACCTATTGCTACAACCTAGATAAAAATGTCTCAATTTCTCATCCAGTGTCAGGTTCCAGAGGGCACAAGGTTCCTGCTACTGATCACTTTTTCCCTCAAGATGTGATAATTCACCTAGTTTACATTTGCAATGATTTTACTGTACCTCTTCCTCACAGCACTGTTAGTGAAGCAAGCAGGCTCTGCAGTCTGAGCTTCCCCACTACAAGTGGTCTGAAATGACTGGCTTCAGGTGCACTTACCTCTAGTTTTGTCATTATTGTTTGTCTCAGCCATTAACTGAGACATTAATCAGTTCAGCTTCACTGCTCAGGGGCCCTGAACTGAGCCTTTGCCACCTGCATCCGTCCCATCCAGCTGTCGTAAGTACAGCTGTCCCAGGTCACTTCAGCATGAGCTCTGTGTGTGCTCAGCCACACGACAGCAACAGAGCAGGGAATGGTGACATCTGGCCTGCTTTGACAGCAGCAAGGCTTTAGCTGTACCTGGGGTTAGTTGCTAGGAGCAATGGAGTGTGTTGCTGTGGACAAGTGGAACAGCAGGACATGCTGCAGCAGGGCTCTCTGCAGCATTTAGATATAGGCATGCTCCCTGGGAATTTGTTTAGAGAAGCTCCTTCTAGTGAACTGATCCCACGTGGTGCAATGTCTGTGTGCAGTGTTAATGATTTACAAAGCAGGCAGCTGCTGCCAAGGCAGCTCGTAGCCAGTGCTCTGCAAATCTGCCAGGAAAACTATCCCAGCAGAAAGAATTGCAACAGCAGCCACCACCAACCCACAATTTCTGCAGCTGGGTTTCGTGATAACCCACATTTCGAGCACTGGCTTGTATTTTTTCAGTACAAGGTGTGAAGACTGGGGTGGTTTTGGTCAAGAGTTGCGTCTCTCACAGCTGCACGCAGGGGTTTGGGCTGCCTCTGAGTCAGCCTTAGCAGAGCCATCACTGACAGCAGTCAGGCCCGGCACCCTGCAGTAAGTACACTCAGGTTTTTAACCAGGATTTTGTTGAATACTCTTGTTTTTTCCCAAAAGGATTTACTGCTTTAGGGTCCTGAAAGAGGCAAATTCAACTCGTAAAGAGCCTGCATGCAGGTATTTTGCTGAATACCTTGGTTGCAAGAGTAGTTAGCTAGCCTTAATTAAAAAAATGGAAGTGAATTGCATTTTGTACTTAATTACATGATCCTCTTCTATATGTGAAATAAAAATGGAGCAGTGTCACAAGGGCCCTGGTTGTCTTATGGAGAGTGGTGCAAGCAAAACCACCCCAACCCACTTATCCTCTTGAGGGGCCACCGGCACAAATGTCCCTGTCAACAGAAAGCAAGCAGCCATTTGCCTCATTAATAAACACTTATTACTTCTATACAGAAACCCTCTGCAAGACCGTAAGTTAGAGCTATACAGGAAAAATACATATGTACATTTATGACAGGAATGAAAAGCACTGACTGTGGTAAGGCCACAGACCTGCACCTTCTCCTTCACCCAAGTGCAGCGGAGCTGCAACAGGAATAAGGAAGGCCCTGTGGCCCGGTGTAAACAGTGCTAAGGAATCTGTTTAAGGTAAGTTTCCCAACAAAGGGGATAAACCGGTATTTTGGGAGATACTGAAGCACGTTTTGGGGATGTGCAGTCTCTGCTGTGGAGAGGGGAGCTTTGTGAGAGGCCAGCCAGGGAAGAGAGAGGCCCTGCTCTTCAGACGAATGAATCTGTGCAACAGGCAAGGCTTTCTCTATGATCCAGGTCCGAAGGGTCCAGCTTTCTCTGCCACCTCCAGAGCAAGCTTCAAGTTCTGATCAAACAACTCGCACCTGAAACAATCAGAAAAGCAAAAGGGATGACTTTTACCTACAGAAGCGAGTTAACAAAGCTAACAAAGGATCTCCACATCCTTTGGCTCTGCATCCTTCAAGGAGAGATTCAGGAAGTTATGACACAGCAACGTGACTGCTGTCGAGGTCTGACTTGGTCCTTAATTAAGATTAAAGCTTCTTGTATGGATCTGAACAGATGGTAGGACAGCAGGGTTTGTGCCAAGGAAGTGCAGCTCCCAATTCCCCAGCAGAGCCAGCACTGGTCTGTGTCCTCTCTCTGCAGCAGTGTGCTGTGGCTTGCTTCCCCTTCCCTCAGCCAGTTTTGCTACTTAAGGACTGTCAGCATTTGCTACTGCGTAGGTAGAAAGCAATGAGGGGTTGCAGCCAGGTTACTAGAAGTGGGCTTCTCCTTACCTTATTGGCATCTCCAGGGAGTAGAAAGGATTCTTCAGAGCGAAGTCTGAGTAAATCTCATAGATTTTGCGGAGAAGAGCATCTATCCCTGTCTGCCTTGGGTCAGCCAGAACCATGAATTTGATCCCTGGAGCCATAATGCCAGGAGCATAAGGAAGGCCAAGCACAGAGACAGCCCTGGCAAAGCCAAGGGGTGCCGGGTGCCCAGGGCCCGATGGTACCTGTCAGTGTCTGGAAGCAGTGCAACTTGAAGGTGTCGGTCTCCAGCATCTCGATCCCGGAGCTCCCAACTTCAGGTGACAGCTGTGACCCGATGGCAAACAGCCTGTGGGGACAGGCCCCTCAGCACCCCTCACCGCCCGTGCCACCCCCATCCCGTCACGGCCCACCCTGACTCACGAGTGGAACATGGAGGCCAGCATAAGCTTCTCGTTGGAGGAGAGCCGGTGGCGGCCGAAGCGGATGGACACCGGGTAGTTGGCGGGGTTACCCAGGAACTCCAGCACGTCCTTCCCGTCCACCGTGAAGCGACCGTTGACCTCGG
>NW_008238838.1:6794991-6799407 GCF_000691975.1 Corvus brachyrhynchos
AGGCCCTGGCGGTTCCCGGAGCGGGGCGGGAACCCCTGCGGGCATCTCGAGGGGGCGGGGCCCCGCGCCGCCCTTCACCCCCCATCCTTCTCACCCTCTCGCAGCCGCCCAAAGACGACAAGAAGAAGAAGGACGCGGGCAAGTCCGCCAAGAAGGACAAGGACCCGGTCAACAAATCCGGCGGCAAAGCCAAGAAGAAGGTGGGAGTCGGCGGGGCTGAGGGCTCGGGGGGCTCGGGGATCCCCGGGCCTGGCGCGTGGGCAGCGTGGCCGGGCCCCGGGAGCCTTGTGAAGGCGGGGCGGGCGTCCTGTTAGAGGAGCCAGCTCTTTATCTGCCAGCAAGGTGTACATAATAGCGTTAAGCCCGAGTAACAGAAGGCTTTAGTCCTTTTATTTTTAGATACTGCAGGTATTATCTGCAGCACGTTCATTTACAAAGGCGCTTTTGTGCATCTCATTAGTCCTTTAGTTTTGGATGTGATACGGACACATTTGATGGTGCAGTTCTCGGGGTATCCTTTAGTTTGTTTTGTTCTTGCTTACAGGATGGCTTAGGGGGCATTGTTTTTTCTCTCTTTTCAAGTAGAAGTGGTCCAAGGGGAAAGTGAGAGACAAGTTGAACAACCTTGTCCTGTTTGACAAGGCCACCTATGACAAACTGTGCAAAGAAGTGCCCAACTACAAACTGATCACACCTGCAGTTGTCTCAGAAAGGCTGAAGATTCGAGGCTCCCTGGCTCGGGCTGCCCTCCAGGAGCTGCTCAGCAAAGGTGAGCACTTAAAACTGGAAAAAGCCCAGAAAGCTGCTTGAATTGGCTGTTTGGTTTGCCCAGCAGCTTTCCTGCAGCATCTGAAGTGCTCCATGCGTAAATTGTTTTTGGGGAGCCACTGCCTCAGCTTGCATTTCAGAAGTGCTCCAAAGTATGGAGCTGCAGTTCTGCTTACATATAGGAGCATTGCTGTACTAAGAAAAATGTTGCCAGAAGGGATGGGCTGTGATGTAACGGCAGCCAGATGGGAATGAAAGACTTGCATGAGCTGCTACACCCTAGTAGTTCCTCTTGTATGTTGCCCTGCCTCTCTAGGAGGGACCTCAGCATCCCTGGCATCTGTCAGTACATGCACACTGACATAATTTTGGTTTTTTATAGGGTTGATCAAACTGGTGTCCAAGCACCGAGCCCAAGTGATCTATACCCGAAACACGAAAGGCGGAGACGCGCCTGCTGCAGGGGAGGACGCATAGTGAGGTGAGACCGGGTGCTGAGGAGCTGAGTTGTGCTGTCAGGAGCTAATGGACAGCTATACAATGTGTAATGAGCAACTTCCACATGGCTGTGGTGGGCTGTTCTTCCAGAGACTCCAAAAATATTTTGCTCGCATCCTGAGCAACTTCCTGGGGGAACATAACTGGAAACATCGCTTCTCCAGAATTAAAGAGCGATTTCTGATTTTGTCTCTGTGCCCATTGCATGGGGAAAGCATCATTTGTTCCCCTTGCTGCAGGGCAAATGGACACTTGTCCTCCCTGCTCTCATAGGGCACCATGGCCAGGTGTTCCTGCGGGAACAAAACTGTCAAACTGTTTACTTTGTGCTAGCCTGCTTTGACCTGGTTTTCTGATTGGGGACTTCTTGCTTTGCAGGTTCACCAGTGACTTCGTCAACAATGCGTCATACGTAATGCACACAATAAAATTACTGATTATAATATTTCTTGCATTTTCAAGAATGCGTATGTTTCATTACTGATGCATTATTGATAGCGAATTCTAGTAGAGGTCATGGCTGTTGTCCTCTACCAGCTGGTTTTTGCCTTTTATTAGTGTTACAAATGCATTGATAAAAGGGAAGAAACTTCTGCATCACCTACAGCAGCCAGTGATATTAGCCCATGTAAAGGATGAATGTTAGAATGAAGGAAAGCAATACAAATTTGAATGAAAATATCAGGCACCTGGCATTGGTTGCCTGCAGGGTGGGCCCTGCATTTGAAATGAGTTTCAGTTGGTTTACAAACACAGAAGCATTTAAAAAAAAAAAAGTTTATTTCTCTGAAAATTCTTTCTTTAATGGGATGTTCCACGTCAGCATAGGCCACTGGCATCACTTGCTGTATAGAGTAGGCTTTCTGGTAGTGAAGATAGGGCATCCACAGGAGCCTGTCCTTGCTGGCAGGACCTGACTTTGTGTGGCTTTAGACGTGATGCTGAGATGGACACTGTGTCCTTACAGGGCAGTCAGCAACAAAACTGCAGCTACCTACAGTCAGCCTTTCCACAGCAGCGCTGGGTGTCTGGTGTTCCTCATCTGATCACCTTTTTTTCTTCTTTTCCCCTGATTCAGTTCTAAACTGATGCCTGAAAGAAAGCATAGAAGTCAGACTGCAGTAGCCTTTAGACAGAGATAATGGAACACTTTCCTCGAAAAAGGAAGTGCTGTACATAGTGTTTTAGCAAGGAAGCTCCCTCAATATTTTTGTTACCTCAGTGAGTGGTAGCTCCAGCTAGCTGACAGAGTTCTGGCACATTAAAAGGTGCCAGTGGGACAGTATGTGGGTCTGAAAGGTGAACCACACAAAATGAGGCAGATGCCTTCATGTGTGCAGCATGCTTCACCTCATAAGCCATGTGTGTGCTGCTCTAGGACAAGAATGATACTCTGCCTGGATTAAGCACTGTGTGGCATAACTCGTATGGCAGGATGTTTCCTTATGCTTGCTGCTACCTCCGAGCCTGCTGCATGAATAGCTTGCATGGACAGAAGCCATGGACTCTCCCCCCTGGCATCCATCTGTGCTTGCCTGAAGCTCACCGGGACTGCCACCTCCTGCCGTGATTCCATACACGCCCAAAGGAAGGGAGCCAGCTGTCACTTGTCTGAGAGGTATGGTCAAAGTTGGCACCAACTCGCTCCACCGGGAGCTTTTTCAGCTTCTGCTTCTCCTCTGAAAAATATAAAATACAGTTGTAGAGTGGTTTGGGTTGGAAGGGAACTTAAGGATCACGTTGCTGCAATGCCCAGCACTATGGATGGGGACACTTTGCCTAGGCCGGGTTGCTCAAAAGCCCAAATACTTTTTTCAGCAAAAGTTTTTCAAATTGTTTTTGGTTCTCTAGCATGGTAAAGTGACTGTAAGGTTAACTAAAAGGTCTGTGAGCTGCTCACTGTGTTTGAGAAATTCCTCATAGGAAGGTCCGATTTGTTGTTTACTTCCATCTTCTTCCTCTGATAGCCATGGAGGTTTTGCTCCTAGAAGTCACAGGAAATACTTACTTAGCCACTGACGTTATCCTAAACTGTGACAGGAAAAAGTGTTCCCTCTTCCCCCCATCTGCTGCTTGCTCTACCAAGCAAATGACGACATGAACTCTTGAGTGTTCTGAGAAAAAGGAGCTGGCTTCCTCAGTTAAGGCCATGGCAGATCACACCCCGAATCATACAATCCCCACAGCAGCAGCATCAACAGTTTTTACAATGCTGAAGTGTTTTCTTCTCCTCTAGTATGTCAAATATTGCCAAAAGAGTGAGCACTTCCTGGTTATGCTGCAACTGCTTCAAAACTGCTTTGCGTTATCCCTGTGACATTTGCAAGCCATGAGGCAGCAACCCAGTGAGTCATGATGCAGGTGCACTTGCCTGTGTGGACATTTCCTTTTCCTTCTGTTTCCTGTTAATAGGAACATAAAATGCTTATGAGAATCTTATGTTTAAGAGTATCTCTGAACAGAAGAACATTATCTTCATTCCCTTCCAGAATCAAGTTCTATTACAAAAAGGCAGAGGAAAGCTCTTCTCTACTTTTCTTTAAAAGGATGTTTGGTTGTTTTTTCTTCACAGCATACTAAAGAATGTTTGCTTAATGAAAGTTAAACCTGGGTAACTGAAACTGAGCTAGCTGCTTGCCCAAATCCACAAAGCTGTTTTTTTTGTGTTGGAGACCACTCCTTATTCTGCTCTGTGATATGTGCTGTAGGTGATGTGCAGTTGAATCGAAGTCACACTCGCTAGCCAGTCGCCCCTACCTGGTGGCCAATGAAGGTCAGAACCTGGCTTGATTCCATCCAGGCTAAATCAGGTCCTGTCTGCATTCTGCTCGGGCCAGGCTGTTCTGCAGCACAAGGGCTGTCCCTGAAATAAGAGGCCGGTGCTTACCGTAGTGCAGACAAAAAGTTTGCAAAAGATTTGCAAGATCCTGGTAATGCTAGTGTCAAACTGCCCCCGTGTTGGGTGCTTTGAGCAGGGATGCATCAGCCACTGCTAAGGAAAGCGACGCTTACCGTTCAGGTCCCGCGGGGGGCCTGCAGACAGAAGGTCCTGCACAAAGCTCTGGTTCTCTTTGAAGCTGAGTCAGATTGAGGAAAAAGGAACAATATTTCTGGTACTGAGCCCAGCCTCCACCCCCCCGCCCCTAGCTC
>NW_008238838.1:6800857-6812285 GCF_000691975.1 Corvus brachyrhynchos
CCCTAGCCTGCCCCGGCCCCTCCGCGCTGTCGGCCGGCGGAGCGGAGTGCTCCTACTGACTGACTGATTCCCTGCGCGGTCAGGTGTGGCACTGACAGCCGTCTGTATCTCTCTGACGCGTGTCTCATATCCAGAGAAGGGCAACGAAGCTGGTGAAGAGTCTGGAGCGTGTGTCCTACGAGGAGCGGCTGAGGGAGCCGGGATTGTTTAGCCTGGAGGAGGCTCAGGGGTTAGCTTATCACTCTCTACAGCTACTTGAAGGGAGGTTGGAGCCAGGTGGGGGTCGGTCTCTTCTCCCAGGCAGTCAGGGATGAGACAAGAAGACATAGTCTTAAGGTGCACCAGGGGAGGTTTAGGTTGGACCTTAGGAAGAATTTGTTCAGTAAAAGGGTGATTAGATACTGGAATGGGCTGCCCAGGGAGGTGGTAGAGTCCATCCCTGGAGGTGTTTAAGGAAAGACTGGACATGGCACTTAGTGCCATGGTCTAGCCGACATGGTAGTCTTTGGTTCTAGGTTAGACTCAATGATCTCAGAGGTCTTTTCCAACCTAATTGATTCTGCAACTGCTACAGTGACTCAGGTGATATTAACTACACAGACCTGCCCTGCACGGTAGTTTGTCAGGAAAGCTACCATCCTAGTGTGTGCACTTAGACGTGGTCACATCACTTTAACGTTCTGTTCTTCTACGCTCTCCTGGGCTTGCAGGTGAAAGTAGCTGTCTCAGCCCACTCCCGTGGATCCTTGCCCACTGTTTTTACAGCTGGGCATGTAAAAGCCATATTTCACGGCTTAGAATAGCACTTGCGTGGTAAGGGCTCCTCTCATGTGTTCCTCTGCTCAACCTCTCACCTGCGAGCTGAGACCCTTTGTCAAGGAACAGACGAACCTGCATGTAAGGTGTAGGTATATGCCTTCAGCCAGGCTTATGGCTTCATATGAATGTGCTCTTTGGGGTCTTCTCAGCAAGCCAGAGACACTGTATTTGCTCCTGTTTTTGAAAAATGTTAGGTGCAAGCTCCCCGGAAGATAGGGCAGCTCTATAACTTGGCTTCCAATTCAGAGTTGTTTCTCAAGTCTGGCTTGATGGCTCTGGCATTCCTCAGCCCCTGAAAGCTTTGAATTTGTACAGAGTGACAACTGCTTGTCTGTGGCAACACGAGAGTATCAAGGGTATCATCTCTTGTTTGGGCTTTGCCCAGCCAATGGCATTTGTTTGGAAGCAAGCTCAGTGGATTTGGTGGGGGCCCTTGAGGGATACTGGTCATGCCAAGCAACTGTGGGGTTTATGTATTTTTTTTCCCCCTGTAGTAGAACAGATATTAATTTCCAATTAAGTAAGTGGTCCTTTTTCCTCCTCTTCCTTTTCCCCCTCTTCCTAGTACAGGGTGTACAGTAGATGCCTCCCTTATCACACCAGGCCACTCCTGCTCTGTTGGCATTGCTTCAGTTCCTTGTGCTGCAGTAAATAGCTGATGCTGTATAATACAGACAGAGCTCCCAGGATTTGCATGGGCTGGGGTTAGAAACAATCCTTTCTGTTAAAGAGAGGCAGCAGGGAAAGTACAGGCAGGCTCGATGATAGGGAACACAAGACAGAGATAAGGCTGTGACTGCTGAGAGATGCTTGCTCCATTGGCACAGGACCTGGGGCTGTGTCAGGGTGCCCAGTTATTCCTGCGAATGCCAGCATGTCTTTGATGGTACCATAGGTAGATGCTGCTGTCATTGTAGCTGTTCATAGCCTCCTCAGGATGTGAGAACACCACAGATTTATTTGATGAGCATCACAGCCTGTTTTATTAGCTGTATTCTCTTCTCTCTGAATGGATACACTATTTTTCTGGTGGGGGAAAGGTGGCCTCTTACCTGCCACGTCCTCAAATTCTGTGAAGTTGCAGTAAAAGAGATGAACTCATATCTGCCCCTCCTCCCTGATTTTTAAAACCACTTCAAAGGTGAGCTAGCAGACAACTGAAGCGACCGGTTCCGCCAGGCTCGTTGCTGCTCACCTTTCCTGCCGCTCCCCCGCGGAACAAAGCACAGCATTTCCCTTTGATTTCCCGCTTTGAAAGCCTTAGGGGACAGAGTCTGAAATGGCCCACAACTTTTTTGGTGTCTCGTCTGTGGTACGGTCCTGAAGCGCTGGGTGGATCAGGACAGGACTCCAGGAAGGAGACCTGGCTTGTGGCTCAATCTGCCATCTGAGCAGGTTGGCCAATGGAATGCTCCATCCCTCCTGGGTGTTGTAACCGGCATCCCCCAGGTTTGTGGGTAGGGTGAAGTAACACTGCAGCGACAGGGAGAAGGAGCCACAGCGTCTGGGACTCGGTGGCTTTGACTAACACATGCAGGGGTTCCAGAGTCCAGCCTGGCTGCCTGTCACCAGCAGTACATGCTACCTTCTGGCACAGCTACTGCCCCAGGGATGGAGGGGTCTGCCCTGTTCTCCATTTCTTTCTACCAAGAAGAGAGGGCACATGGCAGAGTGGAGCGCATGCTGCCAGACTCCTGCCAGGTAGGGAGGAGAAAAGCAGTGAGTTTGGGTGCCTCTGCCAGTGCCCAAGGCACAGGCTGCTTGCCCTCTCTGAAAGGGATCATGTCACAAGTGTGAGGCTGGATGGAGAGGAGGGGAAAGCAGGGCTTGATTGTGCAATGTGAGTTTCTTGACTTCCTTCTGTGCCATCAGGACCTGAGGGTTTGCAAAGCTTTAAAACACAGGGCTGTCATTTGCATGCAGGCAGTGATACAGCCCATCCCTGGCCTGGTGCAGACTATGTAATACTGAATCTACAACCCCCATCTCAGTGTCCCAGAGCTCTCTTAGCAAAATAAGAACAGAGCTTGTCTCTGCTCAGCTTACAAGATGACAGGATCATGCCTTGCAGCAGTGCAACTGCACAGCACATGCATGGTATTTAGTGCAGGTGCTGCAGGTCGTGGCTGTGATTCTCAGAAACACTGGTATGCTGACTCAGTGCAGGGAGCAGTAGGATAATAAAGCCATAGGAATTGGTCATGTTGAAGGATGTGCCAGATGACAGTCTCAAGTAAAGGTTAATTAATCTGATCTCTATTATTCTGGTGAAACTCTCCATGTTTTATAGTCGCTTTTGTATGTATTGTGAAGCTGCAAGATCAAGAGGAAACCTCCTTTGCCTGCTGGTTCAGGGCCAGGCTGGATGCCTGTAAAAGGCTGCTTATGTGACAGTGTTGGAAATGCAAATACATTTGTGTGTGTGTGTGTTTTTGTGTGCTTCCGTGTGTTTCCCTCTCAGATCCCAGGTGCAGAATTGATGCTGGAATCATACTCAGCTGCTTACAACAGGATGACCCACGTGCTGAGGCTTAAACCTCTGTGTAAGACCACTCTCTGTGATTCATCCCTGCTCATCCTGCTAGTTGAGAGTCACTGAGATTCGGAGGACCATATCAGCAAAGGTTTCGTCTGATAAAAACCATTCTCTTAACACTGCTGCTTGAAACAGGGATATTGTACCTTTAAGGCACCCCCTTCTCATTCCCCTAATACCTCTAGGCCTCTGAATGATTCTGGAGGAGAGGATCAGTGCAGGAGTTTAAGGCATCTTTCCCTGCCCTGCTGCACTGCTCACTTGCTGCTCCGAAGGCTGTGCTTTGCTGTTTCTATGGAAACCATTAGTTGCTAAGCAACTGGAGCATCATCTGTGCTGAGCCCTCGCATCTAATTATCCCATCACAGTGGCTGAGAGGGGCTGGGGGGGGATTAACTCCTCTACCATGGCAGATCCATTGACAACACTTTAGTCACATTTAAAGGGACATTGTCTCCCTTCTGCCACACTTATGAGGAGGAATAGGGTTTTCTGCAAGCAGCGGACACACTGTCTGTGCTCATGGCATGCTTGGAGCTTCCATGCCCTTGCATAGAGCTCTGCAGAAAGCTCTTCTTTCTGTTCAAGTTATGCATGATGCATGTAGCTGTACATTTGGATCATGCAGTCTTTGCCTTGTGGACTGTGTTTGGGCCATACTCATAGTCATTTGTGTATTTTTATTGTGTTGTGGTCACCTCGATGCTGCCCTTACCGTCTCTGTCCCAAGAGCCTGACGTTGTGTCTGCTCTGTGAGGTATTGCCAATTCTTCAGAACTTGGCAATGGAGGAGGTGGGTAGCTCTCTGTCTTCTGTCTGTCTGCAAACATTGCACATAGCTTGGTATTCAGTTTTGTATTACCTTACTGTTTGTTTCTGGGAGGGATAGAGATGGTCATCAAGGAGCACTGAAAGCCCGAGGGGGTCAAGTAACAACTATGGAAAACCTCATTTTCCATAGTTGGATCATTTTCCAGATCTCTGTAAGTGGACAAAGCCACCAGCAGCCTGGTGAATTTTGTACATTCAAATAAAATAGTCAGTCTGAGAGCTGATTCTGATTTTTAGTTTGTGAACACAAGTTTGATGTAGTGTAGGACTCAGATTGCATCTGAATGAGGTTCCCAGATTTGTGAGGAGAGTGGTAGTGGTTTGAGTTACCTTCAGACAAACGCCTGAGTTTAGTGAAAACCTGACTGCACCAGGTCCACGCTTGGGTACGTTGTATCTGCTTCTTGCCTGCTCCCGTCAAGATGGATAGGGACTGATTCCTCCTCAGTTTTCACTTTCTGCCAGAAAATGGATGCTTTGTGATTTACTAAGGTGATTGCTTTTCTAGTGGCTGAATCAGTGAGAGTGGGGAGGTCTATTAGAAAGTTTTCCTGGTTTTTTTACTGCCTAGATCTATGAGCCAGCTGACAGTTACTGCAAAGCTCCCTAGCAGCATTTGCTGTGCTTTGTACAGACAGGGAGGATATAGCTTCAGCCGGAGGGGGGCCTATGAATCCCTAATACCTCCCCAAACTGACTTTGTTTCTGTGTCCACCTTTGAATTGTAATGTCTTTCACTGCAGCCAAAGCCTTCAGGCACCATCCAGCCCTGGCAATATGTCATGCCAACATGTTAGCACTGCTTCTGCCCCTCCCTATTGGCACAGGACCAGAGCATGTGGGTCTCCAAGGACTGAGTGATCCGGGGCTAGGTGGGATAGGGCAACTTGGGAAGATGGAGCAGGTGCCCCCCTGCCTCCCTCTAAGAGTAGACAATGATGGTGATTATTATTAAGAGTTCTCATAATGATCTCAGGGAGGGGCAAGTGGAGGAGGGAGACATATTTTGTCATGAAAATGGGAAATGTAATTAAAGTCCACATGTTAATTAAGAGCTGAAGGGGAGAGATAGAAGGATTTCTTCCTGAAGTCTCACTGGCATTGGCATTGGGCATTTTGCATAATGCTAATCAACAAGGAAGAAAGGCTTTGGAGGAGAGGCATGAAAGAGAGAAGTTTTGCACAAAGGCTCCCATGGCTTTGAATGGAGCACACAGTGTCAAGGAAAAGTTTTGTTTTGCCCAGTCAAAGCTGGGAAACTGAAAAGAGGAACAGTATCCACAACCTTTTGCATTTGGTTCCTTAGTGTAAATTGGCAGCATCAAGAAGAGGTGGTCCAGGCCTGATCACCCATGTGTGTTTCTCTCTGGCCTGCCCAGGCACCTCCCTCACAGAAGAAATGGATGTGAGAGAGTTCCTGAGCCTCCTGCTGCCCCATCAGCAGTGGGCATTCCAGCCAAGCACAAATCTAGTGCAGCTGCTGGGACAGCAAATGAGGATATCCCAAAGCTCCATGCAGATCAGGGCAGTTGAAACCTACTCCTCTGTCCCTCTGGAAACATGTGAGATGGCTAATCAGGTGCAGGTCCCTGGTGTTTTCAGATGCTCTAATATGGAATTTTATGCTTGCTTTTCTCACACTGGTCAGAAACCTATGAAATTACAGCTCTGCTTCTCTGACAGGGCAGGTACAGTGGGAGGACCTCACAGGTTTGGGTCTTTGACTTTTCTGCCACACAGGAGAGATCTGTAGAAACCCATTTGGAAATATCTTCCCTCTTCGTAGCTTGGCACTAATGTATTTAACAGGGGGATCCTCTGCTCCTTCAGCTGTACCAGAACCCCATTAACACAGTCTGGGGAAAGGGGCTGACTTCTACACGTGCCTTGTGGGAAGCTCAAGCACTGTATGGGAAGCAGGGTGGGAATGAGTAGAGGGGCTGTGAGTGTAGGGGAGTGTGATGTACCTGCTTATGAGAGGGTACTGCAGAATCTGAATGCATTTGTGAAAAAAAAATGTGTGTATGATGCTATTTAAGGGAGTAGAGGATAATTCTGCTTCTTTGCAAAAGTAAGAAGAAGGTTTTCTGCATGCAGAACTTAAGGGAACTGTTCAAAATGTAGTTTGCCATGTGCTGGGGACTCACAGGGATCAGGGGAAGCAAGTATGCAAGCCTCTGACTCATACATGATGTTCTAGAGTCAGGAAGGAGTAATCTAAAAGCTGCTTGAGCCATGTGCTGCATCTTAATGAGGGAGGCAGCACTCACAAAAATGCTGCAGCCCAGCTCCTGCTGCCCAGCTTTGCTACCAGTGTGGCTATTTCCCTGCAAAGGCCAAAAGGGCTTATGCTGTCAGATTGTGCCTGAGGACTTGTGCCCAACAGTTAGTGTGCCTTCTGATGCCATCCAAAGCTAGGCAGAGCGCTCCCTTTGCACCCATGAGTTTCTTGGTGGAGAGCAGCAGCGCCCCTCTATTCGAGCAGAGCATGGCATTAGGCAGAATCAAGGCAAAATTTGAGAAAGTGCCAAGCACGATGAATTTGATTTGTAAAACTGCCCACGCCTCTCCTAGTGGATGGAACACCCTGCTGGAGCAGCACATGTAACTACACAGTGCCATTGCACAGTAGTTGGGACAAAAAAATTGAAGAAGTGAGGCAAGGAAATTCGGAAGATAGAAAGTCACTGTTAAAGTTGGAGCTTGGACAGAACACTGAGTTGAGCAGCAAGACGTCCGGAAAACGTTGAGGGATTTGTAATCACTTGTTTGAAATGGTGCTTGAAGTATTGAAGTTCCTTCCAGGTGGCTGGCTGCGTGGAATGTTTCCAGCTATCGAATGGCCAGCAGTGTTTGTAGTTTGCTCCCTGATCTAGAAGTGAAATTGGGTAATGTCTTGCTCTGTTGGCTGGGCTATACTGCATCCTTGTTCTTCCTTTTCACTCTTTTGCCCTCTCTTTTGCTTTTCATTTCCTTTTGGCATCTTGGGGCTTAAAGCATTTTCAAGAGGAATTGACATTAGGAGAGCAGCCGCTGAGGAAGCTTGCCAAATGCTCTACACTGGCTGACAGTTTTTCTCAAAACCAGATGGTTACTAATTAAAGGGAGTCAAGTGGGGAGGCTGCATTGGCCTTTCTATTTCTTTTTCCTTCCTTTGATTAACAGAGTTTGTGACCTTGGAGGAAGATCATATTCCTGTCTTTCCAGGGAAGTGCTCTTCTAGTGCTTGTAATCTGTGGCGATCCCAGTGCTATCTGCTGGGTGCAAGACCTTTCTGAGGAAGCAGGCTGACTGTGTGCTCTACGCGCAAGGTAGCTGCCATGGGTGGTAGGACAGAAATGCAGTTGTAAAAAGAAAACACAAAGTGGGAGAGGAAAATTAAATATTGGGAAGAGCTCTTCTTGGAGATCTTCTGTGAGACGTTTTCTTGAAGCCTTATACTGTCAGTAGAAGAAAGACTGCAGGACTTCTTGCTCCTCAGCCTGCTGCACCTTTCACACAGAGGAGCCCTTTACGTGGCCAATCTTAGGCCATCTGTGTGCACGTGGGCTGCTCCACGTGGCTTTTCTCCACGGTACTGGGAGCTGAATGGCTGGGAAGATGAAGGGCAAGCACATGCTTCTTTTATTTTCAAGAACATTTGGTTTCTAGAGCCAATTGTAACAGATGCACTGTCAACGCTTAACGACTCAACCTTGTGTGGAAGAACTGGGTATGAAGAAAACTGCATTGGCAGTAACAAACACCTCCCACTCCAATTCATGTCCAAGAAAAGCGTAGCAGTTTTGTCTTGATTATATTCCAGAGCTGTAGTCCTCCACAGGTTCCCTTGCTGAAATCTTGCTCCTCCCCTCTGCCACTGTCCTTTCCTCCTTCAAATGCAACCTCTTGCCCAATTTAAGTAAATATGCTGTACTGGAAAACACCAGAGCACAATTACTTAAGGAGTAAAGACATGCACAAATGACAATTCATTAAAATATGTCATTGTAATTGTTTGCGACTTTCTGCGCATGCTCTTAATCTGTGAGGCCAAAGCACAAATTTTCTGAACAAAACAAAAGACAGCATGAGGGTGACAGTCAAGAGCCTGGAACAGTGTCTCCTGCCTGCCTCTCAACCACACAGCAGTCACCACACCAGCTTTCCTGCAGAAACAGGCAGGAAATCGCTCAGCTACAAGGAAAAGCCACCCAGGCCACCAGAGACAAAGCGAGACACACCCTTGAGGCACGAAGGCAAGCTCATGGACTCGCTATGTTGAGGACTCCCTTTCATAGGTATGGGATGAAGAAAAGACCAAGCTAAAGACCACATGAGCAGAATTATTTCATCTAGTACCTAACAGTCCTGCCATCTTTCCCCATTTCCTCTCTCTAACCACTGCCTTTATCCCAGTTATCAGAAGCCTTGCAAGCTTCCCCATGCTCTGGCAGCCACAGCTCCATGTGTCTAAGATGGAAAAGGGGAAAGAGACAAGGGGGAAAAAGGAGTTTTTCCAGAAGCCAATGAATAACAATTATGAACATAGTTCCCATGGTAACTGCAGGATCCAGGGGAAGAAAAGGGAATGTAAATCGGATTATCAGAGGGATGAACGAACCAGTTGCATCCACCAACCCAGCCAGGCTGCTCAAACACCACCTTCACTGTGTTCCTGAGTGCTGAATCCTATTCTCACCTTAACACCTGTCCTGTGCTGCATTTCACTCTGCTTCAGAAGGACCCGAGGAGACGAGGTCCCCACTACACAACAGAGCTCATGCAGGTCACTGAGGGAGTCCTATCTCCCCACACTCATGGCCCAGAAACTTCCCCTAGAGTGGAGCAGTCTCCCTATAATTGATGCAATATCTTACTTTCACTGTCTGACATCTTAACCATAAATGAGGAGGAGGCTCAGAAATTCCCTGAACATAAAAGAAAAACTTAAAAAACCCAAGAGAAGTAACTTGCAAGACCCAAGATCTATGCTCTTCCACCCACAGGGGAGAATGAGTACTCCTTCGTGACACTCTACCAAGGACTTACACTCTGGGGAGAGAATACAGTGAAATCAAGGTGGCTTTCAATAACGTCAGGAGAAGCACAGCCATTCCAGCATCAGATTGACTTAAACCAGCACATCCAACAGCAGCAGAGCCTGTTTAAAGTAGGGCTCCCAGGCTCGTGAACAATCTTCTCAACCTGAGAAAGGACTCCAGCATCTGGGGTGCTCTCTAGACCCGTCTCTCCTGCACTGCCTAGGCTGCTTGCTGCAGACTATCTGCCAGTGCTTTCCAGCCTGGAAAGTGTTAAATCTCAAAAGCACCTCCTGGGGTTTTGCTACTTCTTTTCATCTCTGTTTTATTTCCACAAGGACAGAGATCAGCTGTCTGGATCTTGCTTGACCTCACAGCAAAGCCCATGGCCATGCTCTGCAGCATAGATTGCCTGTCTGCAGAGGGACACACAGATTTGCTGTGCTGGAGCCTGTTTGGAGGTGGGCATGAATATTTCATTACAGGGAGAGGATGCTTCAGCAGCATGATGAAGATGTGGATTTGCACTGTGCTGTAGGGGACAAAGGAGAACAGACCCCAGGTCAGCATCTCCAGCTCCCAGGAGGTCCACTGAGAACAGAAGGCTCCCAAAGGTAAAGGGACCTCCTGGGCCCACCCACCTTTTTTCTGCAAGGCCAATGGTACAACAAGCCACAGGGGGTGCCAGCAGCTCCTGTGCACACCTGCCATCCTCTACCTGGATGCAATATCCCAGCAGAGAAAACTGCAGGTTGGCTTGACCTAGTGGGGGATAGCAGGGCAGCCCTATCGGTCCCCAGGACATTCCCAGTACCTAAGACCCTGTCAGAATGCTGCACCAGCTCCAAAACACAAGAAGTAACCAAATGGTCATTCTTAACTGTAGCCCAGGTTTCTAAAGAGGCACAATATCTGACTGGAACCAGAAAAGACATCTCATGGGGGGCTGGACTGAATTTGGTACAAACTGTATGGATGGTCTGTAGGCACTCAATACAGCTTCCTCCATTCAAAAGAAGAGTGAGGTTTGAGATTCTGTTTGGACTCTGCAATGTTTAGAGTGTGTCCTGTCTGAGAGTCTCTGAAAGTCTGGCACTAAATGACTTTAAAAGCACTTATGACTTTAGAGTACATGCAAAAGAGCAGAAAGAAAATGGACTGGACACCACAACACGGGACTGTCTGCAGAAGGGCTCAGCTCGTCTCAAATTCTTGAGCATGATTTAGCAGCAATATGATCGGGGTCTACTACCAAAGTGTGTTCCTATCTGTCGCCTCAGGTGGAAGGACCAATCAGCCATCCTGGTTCAAGTCCCCCAAAATCCAGCCATGCAGCAGTGATGCAAACAGGTGGATGCTGATCTTGCTACCTGTGGCCAGACACACAGCCCTCCTGCAGCTCTGGCATTGCCTCCCACCGGGAACATCACTTGGTTCTTAGTGTCCGTGACTCATAGAGGGCAGCTGTGAACTGTGTTAAGGTACCTGTTACACAGGTATTCAAGAAGGGTTATCTGTGCAGGAAAGCATGATCTAACAGTCTAAAGGACATAGTCTTAAGCTGCACGAGGGGAGGTTTAGGTTGGACATTAGGAAGAATTTCTTCAGAGAAAGGGTGATTAGACTTCAAAGGGTGAATGGACTGCCCAGGGAGGTGGTGGAGTCACCGTCCCTGGAGGTGTTTAAGAAAAAACTGGCCATGGCACTTAGTGCCACGTGGTGGTGTTTGGTCATAGGTAAAACTCAATGATCTCAGAGGTCTCTTCCAACCCAATTGATTCTGTGATTGAAGTGCCAACTGCTGTTGCTGCTGGTGGGGATGGAGGGTTTGTTTAGCTCCTCGTATTCTAGCGCAGAGACAAGGATAATATTGCATGCTGTGGAAATCCATTTCCTTGCTTCTGTACCTGGGTGTTAAAGCCCCATTCGGCATTTGTCACCGGAGCCGTGGTTTCTCCTTTTCCTGTTAATTGAGACATCCCCTTCTGCTGTGCACATGCTGCTCTTCTGTCGTGCACAGCCTCAGAGATGGCTGCATGTCCTTTGCATCATCAGAGGGAGGAAGTGGGGGAAATACAATAAGGCGCAACGTGTTTTCTGGTGTTTCTTGTCCCAGCTCTAGTGCTGCCTCTCGGCATCAGGCGTATAGAGGGACAGTCCGGCTGCGGTGAGAGCCACCCCGGCACCCCGGTACCCCGGCACCCCGGTACCCCGGCACCCC
>NW_008238838.1:6812756-6814318 GCF_000691975.1 Corvus brachyrhynchos
GGGGGGGGGTGGCGGGGGGCAGGCGGTGCGCGCAGAGCAGCCTCCTTCACGGGAGGGGGGACCTTTGTGTCTTCTCCCTGTGCCCTCCCCATCCCTCTGCACACGCAGCGGGGGATGCACGAGTGCTCCCAAGGCTGGAGCAGCCGCCCCTCTGTGTAAGGGCGGCAGGTACTAGCACGAATGTTCAATAACGCTGACAGTGGACAGGAGGAGCTTGGGGAGGCAGCCAGCCTTCAGGACCGAGTTCACCGTGCTGGGCACTGTGGCAAGGGCAGGGAGGGGTTTGAGAGTTCCTCTGAGTCTAGAGGGCTGCATGCAAAGGGGAGGTTGTCAGAGAAGGTAGAGATATCTGGAGCATGGGAGGACACTGAATAGAATTGCGAGTAATAAGTAGCTGCTCAGGAGTGGGGTGGTCTTGACCTTGTCAAGGTCAAGAAGGACCTTTTTCTTGTCCCAAATTCTGTAGTCCTCGCGGCATTTGGACGAGGTGCTCAGCACTTTTGGCCTGGGAGTACCATCAGACCTGTGTAAATGCACACATGTTTCAGGAGACAGAGGTACAGATTAAACAGGGCTGGGTGAAAACCTACGAAACAGAGCCTGAACACACAGGTAGAGCCTGTGGCTTCACTCAGATGGTCACCCTTGCTGGAACATGCAGGGCACATGGGCCTAGCCAGGCAGCTGAGTGTTGATGCAGGTGAATCGGGCTGTGTCAGCCCTTTGTGCCAGGGCATACGCCCTGCTTCCCTGCAAAACAGGTCTGTCCCTGAGATGCTGTGGGAGAGGTTCTTCCCCAAGCTAGAGATTTGTGTGGTTGAGGCATTGCACACGCCAAGATGCATATGACTGTCTTAGGAACAGAGACTGTATGTGGGAATAATGGGGCTCTCAAGTGGTAGTCCAAGCTACCACCAAAATAAGTCCTTGTCATGCTGGCAGATGGCACAAGGCAGCAGCTTGCTAACTTTTCCTGTTATGACCCAGTTTACAGAATGGTGATTTCAAGTGACCCCAAATACTAATGGAGACATTCTATAAAATTGAATTTGTATCAGGCCTGTGATCTTTCTGAAAACTCTCCTGATCTCTGCTCTGCAACTCGTTGGCACAGGCTTGCACATTTTGCAGTGACCAAGCTTCCAGGCATCCTCTGGAGATAAAAGCACTGAGTAAATAAATCAAAGGGAGGGATTGCTCTGTTTCTAGTTCAGCCTTACTGTAAGACTGTAGTAGCAGTGACAGCAAAAGCTGTTCTTGCACCTCCCTTGACTATGTCCTTATCCCCTGGTACGATGCACCACACGCTGCTTGCTCTACAGCGCAGCTCTAGGGCTGGCGCCCATGTGCCGTGCTCCGTTCCTGCTTTTGTGGTTGCACATGCTTTTGCGTGCCTGCAGAACGTGTGTCTGTCCCGGCACAGTTGCCAACACCCATTCCGGGCACATCTGCGTGATGATTTGCCCGTGTGCGATGTGCGTTTGCCTGCGCACGTGAGGACGGTGTGTGCTGTGCACGCCGAGGCTGCCCGGCGCTCTCGCCGTGCCAGGCAGGGACCGGGG
>NW_008238838.1:6814652-6817829 GCF_000691975.1 Corvus brachyrhynchos
TGGCTCCGCCGATGGCTGCATTTATCACGCTGGTGGCCTCGCCAAATGATTTAACCCTTCAGGCCCCCTCTGCAGGCGCCGCCAGCGGGCGCGGTGCCCGGCCCCGCAGACTGCCCGGTGGGCTCTGGGTCTCCTGGCCCTACCGGTTGGCAGGGGCAGAAGTTCCCTCGTAGCTCCGGCTCCAGTAAAGCTCAGCCTTTTCTCGGTTTGCTGATTGGCAGGGCCTGCCCTGGACGGCAGCAGTCTCCCAAGACCAGGGACAGCCAAGCCAGGGCCCCACGCAGAGCAGCCCAAATACATCGAGAGCTAGCAGCAAAGGCCATCTGAGGCCGGGCAGTTGTGGTAGGAGTGAAGCTCATATCCCATGCCAGGATTCTAGCAACATCAGGACTATGTAGACCTGAAATGATTTCCCTAGGGCTGTAGTGAGCATCTGAGGTGTTGGGAGGATAAGGCTGGCTTTCAGGGTGTACAGGAGTAACAAGACGGGAAGAAGACTTGAAGAACTGCATTCTGCCTGCACCCATGCAGGCATCAGGAGTGCATCAGGCATTGCAGCAATAGCAAGGCATCCCGGATGCTGAGTCTTGGTGTCTTTGTGATCCTGGAACCATGTCAGGAGTTTGTCTTTGCTAGATGATGGTCTGTCAGCCATGCTGTAGCTGCAGCAGCATATTTTCATTTGGAAAGAGGATGTCTCAGTGTGATTAAATTCTCCCTCAGTACCTCAGCACAGGATGTGTTTTGCCTTTAGGACTGCAGCAAAGGAAAATCCCAGCGTATGGAGGGGGCCAGTGCCCAGCTCTAGCATGAGGATGCTAAGCAGGAGACTCTGGCTGGCTGGCTGGCTGCATTGCTTCATGTGTTGTCTTTGATCTTCTACGTCTCTTTTGACTGCAGTGGGTAAACAGTCTTGCTCTGCTGGAGATGTGATGGTTTATAAGGAAAGGTGATCCTGTTTAAAAGAAGAAGCCGAACTGGGCACTCCTGATTCTGTCCAGGTCCATCTAGACAATGGCACAGGCTGCCTAGGCAGCTGCAGAGGTGGCAAAGGTAGTGCAGGCTCCTTGCAGTGGCCTGCCCTGCTCAAACTCCAGTGAGCATGAAATGAGGAGAACCCATTCTTTCCCAGCTGGCTGCAGGATTGGGTACAGACCTGGGGCCTCTCCTAGGCTGGCTTTTTTCCATTTTCTCTGAGCAATGGCTTTGTGGTACCATCAAAACAGAAGTGGGATGGAGACCTTGCAATGCAGTCCAAGGGAGATGAGGCACATCAAGGACTCATGAGACTGTGGGATAGAATCTGTGCCAGTGTCTGAGCAGAAGAAGAGGACACTCTGGCCACGACTCTGCATAGGGATGGGCAGGACTGAGAGGAACATGGGAAGTGATGAAGAGATGTTTTTAGGCCTGAGTCTATCTCAGCGGTAGCAACATAGCCTCTTCCATCTTCTTGCTGGACCATTGCCTTTCTGTGGGAGAATACAGGATGAATTTGTGTGCCAGGTTCTGTGGATTTAATGCTGGACTGCCACCAGCTCCCTGCTCCATAGCTACGTGGATCAGCAAAACAGAGAGCTGCTCCCAAAACAGGCATTTCACAGCCTCAGACTCGTTTCCTTCAGCACAGTTCGTCTGGACTCTTCTACCTCTGGTGTCTCTGCTGGGGATCTGCTGGAGTGATCCACTGGGGAAATGCTTCACAAAGAGGCAGCTCCAGCTAAATGTGAGTCACATAATTAATTCCAGTATAGTTAATTGGACCTAATTAATCATATTCCTAAATGTAATGAGGGCCTTGCCCACAGGGGTCTTGTGAAGGTCTGAGCTTAGGGCTGGTGTTCTGGAGAGTCAATGGGAATGAACAAGTCCCAGAGCCTTGGACATAGCTTAGGACGGGCTCCCATCTACTCCACACGTCCTTGTCGGCAAAACACGACAGGACAAGGCCAATCCTTCTGACCCTGTTGCCCTGTATTCTCTGCATCCCACAAAGGTAGAATGTGTCAGGAGCTTGTAGGTGGTCAGTCCCAATTCTTCGCAGGGAAGGCTGGAGTCACTGTCACAGATGGCTCCCTCTTGGTCCTTAACTAGTTTGGGAGACTAGTTTTGTATGTTGTGTGTAAGTTTTGTGGTTCAAAGGCAGGAAAACCCCATGCAAGGGAGGAACATGTAACAGCCAAGTCTGGGCATCTTGGCTGAGGCTTGCTGAGGTGTACCAGGCAGCTCCTGGGATGACCTGCTGTTGTGGTGGTCGTGGCTTTGGCAGAGAAAGGCTTTCAGGAACTCCAAGGAATCTGCTTCACCATCTCCTCCCCTATCTGTCTCTCCTAGTGTGGGCATAATGATAGAGGAGGGCAGGGGGGAGACTGGAAGTTGCCATCAAGTGCAGGCAGGGTAGCTAGCCCGGCAGATGTTAATTAAAGGCAGAGGCTCAGTGCTGAATCAGCAGCGACTGGTCCTCTTGCTGACCTTTCCCAGTCTTGCTTTGCCACTTGCATGTGCACGGGCTGGGAGAGATGTGAAGGGCTGTAATGTAGAAAGCCCAGAAGGTTGCAGGGAAGGAGCGGGAAGAGAGGTAGCCAGAGGACCTGGAGGACAGGTGGTTCCATGTGTCCCCTGTGTACCACACCTGGCTGAAGGAGCTACCTGTTTGCCTCTGGCACTGAGCTGTCATGCCAGATAGTGGTGGCTGGGCACCATTTTTAACCCACTGCACCTGTGCATGCTGTCTGCAGGGACGTGAGCCCAGTGCTGCTACTGGGAAGGATGAAAGTGTGAAAAAATATGTCACTGCTTGCTGATGAGGCATTTGGGAGCTCACCAGAGAGGCAGGGAGATATATGGCCACAGCACTCCCCTGGCGGGGTATACTTCTCTTGGGTGGCTAGTGTAAGCAAACGATGCTCGATGCAAAGGGGTTCCCAGTGCCTGCCCACTCGTGCAGACTGCGGCCCTCCGAGGTAAAACCCGGAACATCCGCAACCCGCCCCTTCTGTCTGCTTCGGCCTCGGGTGCTTTCCACAGGCACTTCTGCAAACGGGCGAAGCCACCCTGTGCCAGGTGCCAAAGAGGCGCCTGCAAAGCCTGATGTCGCGTCCTTCCAGCTGGTGTTGGAAGCAGCCGGCGCTTCTCTCTCCCTCCTTCGGCGGGCGGGCCCCCCCCCGGCCCTTCTCT
>NW_008238838.1:6818106-6818667 GCF_000691975.1 Corvus brachyrhynchos
CCCGGTGCGGACGCTGCTGGTGTGAGCAGAGGGGCGAGTCTGTGTTAATTTTCAACCGAGGCCGCCGCCTCCCGTCAGTGGAGCTGGATTGCTTGTCCCCACATCACCTTGAGCTCTGCAACTCTGGGGATGCTGCCAAGTGGTCCCTGCCTCCAGCCCTCTCCTCCCAGCCCCACCCCTGGGCGGTTGGTGCGCTTCAGGCAGGAAGGTGGCACGTCCTGGTTAGGATGCTGGTGGCATCGCCCAAGAGCGGGCAGGCTGCCTCCACAGCCTGGTATGCGTGTGCACTGTGCGACTCCCGTCCGTGGAGTCTGTTGTTCAGGGCAGGAGGGTGGTTAATGCCTGGAAAACTTGTTGGTAAAAATAGTAACATGCTGCTCTTCTCAAGTGCTGGAGCCAGTCCTTGTGCCTCGTGCGTAGAATTACAAAATATCCTGAGTTCGAAGTGACCCACAAGGATCATCGAAGTCCAACTCCGCACGGGCTCTGGGAGATGCGGCAAAGAGGGGATCAGGTGTGGGACCTCCCCGCCACAGTGAGGCTCGCGAGAAGGACAAGCGG
>NW_008238838.1:6819670-6831159 GCF_000691975.1 Corvus brachyrhynchos
TCGGCCTACCCGCCGAGTCCGGCCGGCTGGGGATGAGCTGTCAGTGTCCCTGCTTGCCTTGGACATTGCCCCTAGTCCGCCGGACCCTTCCCGATTCGCTCTCACGTCTCGGGGATCGCTCTTCCCAGGTCCTTGTCACCCATTGCTGCTGCGGCCGCGGGCGATTCCTCGAGGACAAAAGTGCCTCGACTGGGGCTTTTCTCTAGGTGCAGAGAACTTACTCGGGTTGCGTCTGGTTTTACCGGAGCTGGTCTGGATTTTGCAAGACGTTACTGGTGCTGTTAAAGCCCCACGGAGGATTGGAATTTGCCACGTTTCGCGTGGGGTTTAAACAAATACTCCTGTCAGAGCCCATCCTAACTATCAGGGGAGACTCTCCCCTCTCTTTGCGGTGTTCTACTCGATAGACTTCGGTTCCCTGTTGAGATAAATCAGGCATGTTGTCGGCTTGGAAGGAAAATGAGAGAAATACCTTGTGCACAGAGAGGAACCGATGTAACAAAACCTCCCCTGCATTGTATTGGGGACGTGTCTTTAGCAGGTGGTGAACTTGTTCCAGCCCCGCTCTGCTAGCAACCACTTGCTGGAATAGAAATGCGAGAAGGATGCATATCTGAACACATAAGTAATGTTACATGACAGGGCAGGCTGTTGTGTTGTTGTGTGCGGCGGCGTCTGCACGCCTCGGGGGCAGCTCCGTTTGACAGGGTGTCAGGCTGCGGCAGCATACGGTTTTGTCCTGGCTCTGCCAGGCAAAGGGCTGCCGATGGCGTAGCGCAGAGGACAACCACGCACCTTTGGCTGTGGAGTGATGCTACAGGAGCCCTAGCTGCGCACTCTTGACCTGCAGGATCTGTTCTGCGAATGTGGGTACCACTCATTACCCTGCCCAAATGCAGTTTCATGCCAGGCACGCAGTAATGACACGCAGCTCCTTCCATCCATCAGTCACATACAGGGGTTGTGTGTGTGCCTTGCTTTGCTACTTTGGTGGCAGGAGGGATAAGAACAGTGAGTCACCAAGGAAGTGATTTGCCCAAGGTCACTTGGCAAGGCTGTGTTGGTGCTGAATCAAGACCTCCTTTGACTCTGGTGGCTGTGGTGCTGCTGGCTGCCACCACACGTGGGTATGTAATACACACCCAAGGCTGGTACTAGTGCAGAAATGTCCAAGTCGATGTTGTTGCCTGATTCTCCTTGGTGGAAAGATGAGCGTATCAGTGTGCTGTCTCTACAACAGCTGTCTGCTCCATTGGGACTTTTTCCAGAGCATTCATAACCTAAGTGGTGAAGAACCTTTTTGTTTGTTTTTTAATGTGTGTGTTGCCATTTTAGCAGAGTAGATGGGATTGGTTGCTCATTACCACCCTGACCTGCATCTTCATTACCTAGAAAATCCATTTCATGGTGTTTTCTGCGGTGCAGTGTTGTAGGTGTTACTATGTCTCCCTGCCCTTGAAAGTCCATTTTCTCTTTCCAGATCCCCACCACCGGAAAGAAATAAACAGGCAGCAATTAAAGAAAAGCCTGCTTAAAAAACTAGAAACCACAGTTGTTCAGCTGAAGAAAGTAAAAGAGTTGTGTTTTGTACTTTAAAGCCCTTTTTCATCTCACTGTGTTGCTGTTGGAAGGTGGCTCTCTGGCCACTGTGTGACAGAGGGGACAGATAGCTGCATGAAGCAACTGGGCCATCACAAAGCTGGACATAGCAAGCTCACTGGGCTATGCTGCTCCAGGGCAGCTGCCAAGGATGTGCTGGAGTTGCACTTTAGTTCCAGGCTAACTCCAGCTTGCAAGCTGTGGACTTTGCTCATACTGGTCTGGAGTTTCTGAGGTCCGAGCTCAACTCAGCCTTTGACTTTTCTATCGAGTTGTCAACCCAGCTGGCATCGTGCCCTCCATACTTGCTGTTTTGGAGAGAAAAAAACTTCAGTTTTTCTTTTCTCCACTGCTGTTCTCTCCTGCTAAACACTGTGAGTGCTTTCCCTTCTGGCAGCGCTTGCTGTGTGGAGGGATGTGGGAAGGAGGGGTAGCTGTAGAGGAGGCTCTTGGTTCTCTGTGTGGAGCAGCAGCTGTGTCCCAGCCAGTGGCTGTTTCTTACTGCTGTGGAGATGTTGCTCTTTGTTACTCTGGTCATCTTCAGCTGGTTTCAGAGTCCCAAGATGGGTCCTGGGATTGTTTTCTGTCTCTTTCAGCCCCGTCTCTTGTCAGTACAGTGTCCAGTTCAGAATTGGCATCAGGATAACCCTTGCTTCTTTGCCCTGCTGCTGCTAGGAGGGAAAGTTCTTACCGGTCAAAGCACTCGAGGATGTGTCTGTATTCCTCAGATGTCCAGATGTGCTGCTGTAATGGGTTTTAATCTGCTCAGGTCTAGTAATTTCCTGGAGATGGCACAGGCTAGCCTCCAGCTCTTAATTCCTTAGGGCTCCATCCAGTTTTAAATACCCTGACCGACAGATCTCTCAAGCTGGTCTCTTCTGGGAGAATAAGTCCCCTGTGGAAAAGCACAAGTTTGCTGTTCCTGTCTGAGAATGCATCAGCGGTCTGTTCCACCTGTGAGCCTGCTCCTGAGCTTCTGTCACTGCCTCCTCCCAGGGATGTCGGCTGTCCCCCAACAGCCTTTTCCAGGCAGAAGCCCAGAGCTTACTCTGAAAATGTCATTTTCCTCGTGCTGTTGCTCTTTTGGCAGAGACCCAGCATCATGCTAGTGCCCTGGACAGAGGAATGGGGGGGGGTGAGGGGGGGCATGGGAGAGAGGGCACCTAGGAGACTTGTGCTGTGTTTGACTACTTTTGACATTTTTAACAGGAAATGTGGTATGTAGATGCATGGATATATAATATAATGCAGGGTAGAGATATCATAGTGATATGATGTACAGATGCAGCAATATTTTGTCAGTGTTATTTAAGCTGTATCAGAGAAGTGCAAGGAGGATTGCCAACACAACTCTTCTGGAAAATCAGAATCTTAATGCCGGTCAGGACTTGGTGTCAGTCAGCTCTCCTTTCCTCCCAGGAAGATGTTGACTGGCAAATGCATTTTCTGGTGATCTCGTGTGTGGTCCTGTGTTTCCAGAGGGTGGCGGGAGTTGCGGATTCTGACTTTGTGTAGTTTCTCCATGAGATTTAGCTACCCTATGAAGTTTCTCACAGTGCTGAAACTCCCCGTCCTGGAGTGAGTGGCCTAGGAAGTGTTGTGGTGGCTTTGCTTCTCAGTTGTGCATCTTCAGCAGCTCTGTGTGGTGCAGATCGTGAGGATGGCCACAGTGATATTCCTCAATTCTTTTTGACTTCTGTTTTGAAGTTGTGTGCTGATTTCCAATGGGCCGGTCTTAGCTGTTTTGGTTTGGCTTCCTTTCTTCACTGCCCCTGGCAGCCCTGAGTGGAAGGTACCCAGGAACTGTTACTGGAGATTGGTGGGCATGGTTTCTGTTGCTGTATTTTGCACTTCATCAGCCTCTCCCAGGGAGGCAGCACCAATCAAACCACTTGGCATGGAGGAGAGGCACCCTTCCTTCTTCCCTGGTGGCTATTGCAGGTCATCTACTTAGCACCAGACCCTTCCTGGGAACTGGTTTTGTCTTCTTCCTACCTGATCTTCCATGAAACTCAAAGGTGGAGAGGGTGACAGATTTTGTTCTAACTAGGACCAGTTCATGATGGCACTTGCAGTTGCCACAGGGTTATACTCAGCAGGATCTAGTGTAGAGGAGGCAGTTAGTTCTAACTGGCACCTGCTTCTGATTTAAGAGAAAGCCATGCTGTGAAGGGGCAGCTTGTCAGGAGTCCTGCTCGCTCCCTGCATCCTTGGCCGGCAGATCAGTGCTTGTTGGTCCCCAGGGCAGCCTGGGCCATGGTGTGGCAGGGAGATGGAGCATGGCTCATCTTGGCATGGCTATCCGAAGCCTGTACCAAGCCTTGGAAGTGGGTGTGCTGCTGTTGGGCATCCTGACTGGCTCCAAGTCCTGCTTACTTGAGCCTGGACCTGATGCTCCTGCTGCTCTTCTTCCAAAGCATGGGATCGGAGCATCTAAGACAATACGACTCCAAAATGGACAGGGTTGCCTTGATGGCAGCTACAACCCTGCACTGGAGAAAGCAGTGTGAGGATGATGGGCTGCAGTACCCTGAAGAGAGAAGCAGGAATCTGTTCTCCTCTCGCTCTGTGTGTGTGTCCATGTTGGGCACAGTCAGTGTTCAGCCCTTTATGAAGAGGTGGTCTGGTGTCTGAGCACAAGTGACTTCCCTGTGTCCTGGTATCCTTGCTGAATTGTCAGATGGGTGCATCAGGCAGTGGTTTCCAGCCCCTTTTCCACTGCCTGTGATGGGAGGACAGTGCCTTCACTTGGCATCATCCTGCTGCATCGTTCTGGGCAGCTCCAGGCAGAGGAACATGCAAGCTATGCCTGGGCATCTTTGGGAGACAGGACTTCCCCAATGTGGGCAGCTTGTCTGGCAGCTTCAGCTGGAGCCACTAGAGAAAACAGCACTTTGATGCTGGGTTTTTCTTCCCCCAAAGAACTGGAGCTGTGTTTGGATGTTGGGTTTTTCAGCTGCGACTCGGGATGCCTGGAACCCCAGCTGGGGGATAATGGGGAGCCTCTTCTGATGCTGGGGTAATAGCCTCAAGACGGCTTTAGGACTGCACTATGCAGTGTGCCCAGAGGTGGGGCGTCACCCTGTTTGGTGATGAGCGCTGCTGGAGCCAAGTCCTGGGCCAGAAGCCAGGTTTGTGATCTGTGCCAGAGAGGGCGAGACTTGGAAAGCGAAGCAGAGCTCCTCCTAAGTGAGAGATGGACTGAAATACTGAGCAAAACCACAGAGTGCTCCTTGTTCCTGCCTATGCCTACTCGTCTTCTTTCTTCCCAAAGTATGTGGGAGGCCACAGGATGGATCTGCTAGGGAGCAGGAAAGCTGTGCTCCTCAGGCCCGTCTGCATCATTGTGCCTCTTCAGGGTGCTGGTTGGGTTGGTTTTTTGCAGTTTTATTTTGCTGTGGTTTTTTTTCCTTTTAACCCTGATATTGCTGGATCTTCCCCATCCTTGCTGTTACTGGTTTGACAGCCACCTCCTTGCAAGGTGTGCTGTCCAGAGCAATGGTGTGTTTCAGTTGCACTGCTCTTTCTGTCATAGGTCAGCTGAGCAGCTTTCCTTTTCCTTGCTCAGCTCCTGCTCCTGTGGCTGAGAAGAGCAGTGGGCCAGGATATGGTTTGTGTAGAAGATGCTCTGTGGCACTGCCTGTTTACAGACTCTCTGCTTCTCAAAATGTAAGCACAGGAAATGCCAGGCTCCGCTGGGGTTTGTGCGAGCAGCGTGGCTTCTGCACGCTGGGTGTCTTGCAGCCTCTGGCCACAGCAATCTTCTGCCCTGTCACAGGACAGAAGAGGTTTTAAGCACTCTGCAGAAGCAAGGGCTTTCTTTTTTTTACCTCCAAAATAAAGGCTGGGAGGAAAAGTGAAAGGAAGTGACTTAACCAAAGACAGGAAGGGAATATGTGGCAGAGCTAGGGACAGAAGCCAGGATTCCCAACTCCTGCTCAACACTCCTACTCTGCTGCCTCTCTGGGTCTCAGCCTCCTATTCAAGGCATAAGCAGGGTTTTCTACTCCTCTGAGGTCAGGAGCTCCTCTCTTGAGGTATCTTCAGTGCTCGGTGCATCTTTGAGTTTTCCAGCAGGATTTGCCCAGCTGAAGCTAGAAAGCTATGACTTGTGTGATTACAGCCAAGTTGCAAACTGTGTCCTTGGCTACTGAGTGGAGCTTCTGATACTCCAGGGAGCACCGTGGTCCTTGTCCAGTGTTCACCCTGCAAAGAAATGCTGCTCTCCAAGAATGCTGTGCCTTTGTTTGGAGGGCCATACCCACCTTTGTCTTAAGGGTTTACGTTAAGGGTCCTGTTTCTCTCTGCTTGCAGTGTATCCCCCGCTAAACTTTGCTTCATGAATGGTCTTCCTTGATTTGGCACCCAGGGCATGGTACCTGTCTGATCAGGTCTGCATCAGTTGCCTGGTTCTGCAGGCAGGGACTCTGGATAATTGCAGTCTTCCTAATAGAAAAATAAAATCATAATATGCTCTTTGGCAGAAAGATCCTGCTAAATAGCTGTGTATCAATGAATAGCTGTACTCCCCTTCAGATGGGCAGGGGCTCCAGTGTTGCTTCATTCTGTTGCCATGCTGGGCTTCAGGCCTCTGGAAAGGCTGCAGCTGGGAGAGAATGCTGGTTTATAAAAAGGTGGCTTATAAAAAGCAAGGGTCCCAACAACCCACACTGTAGGTTTTCCTGCTCAGGGTGGGGAGGAACTGGATGGGGAGCTGTGAAGGGTAGTAACTGAGCAGAAAGGCTGCATCTCTGGTCAACTCTTCTCAACATCAAGCTGGCCAAGGCTGTGGAAACCCCTGCAGCACTGGAGCTTTCACCACTTCCTTGGCAGGATTTGTTCCAGCACTGATCTGTAGCAGAGGATTGGGCCAGACAGGGCCTGAACGGAGCAGGTCCGGCCACAGGCAAGCCTCAAGCATGGCAGTTAGGCTGGGCTGAAAGCTGCCTGTGTCCTGCCTCTGTGCAGCCTTGTTTGAACTTTCCTCTGGCAAAGAGCAAAAGGAATCGGGGAGACCTAGGGCTGGTCCAAGCAAGTTTCCTCTGTTTTGTCCACCCCCACATGCAATGGGGGGGTGGGGGTGATAGCAGCAGCTCCAGACTGTCCTCCCAGAGCAGAGTGGTTTTGGGGGGGCTTTGGTCATGACAGCTTTTGAGCAAATGTTTCTTTGCCTCTGGTGTTCCCTGCCTCTTGGGCAGGGAGGGGGAAGTGAAACTGTGGTTCAGACCAAGTCCTCTGGATGGCAAGAAAATTGCTGAGTAGCCGGTTTCCAGGTTGCCGAGGTTCTAGCCAGGGCCCGGTGTGGCTGCCAGAAGCAACAGGCTTGGAATTTCCTCCGCCTGGTGCCAGCTCCACTTGGGCTGGCCACAGCACCTCTGCTGGGGCCGTGGCTCCGCTTGAGCTCTGCAGATGGGGCGCTCCCAGAGCAGGGGTTACACTGGAGCTGGAGCTGCCCCCCTCATTCTCACAGCCTGGTTTCTATTTTCTTTTCCAAGGTCCAAGATGTTTTGAATTATGCAGCCTGCGCCTCCCGCGGGGCTCCTTGAGCAGCCGCCTAACGAGCTGAGCTCCTGACAAACTTTGCTCTGGCTTTGGCTATGCTTGGAAAATTTTACAGCCTTTTCAGAAAAAGGAAATGCCAGGAAAGGCCTGTCTCTTCTTACTTTTATGAGGGGGTCCCAGTTGAGAGAGGGTGAGATGAGTTTGGAAGAGAAGACAGGAAGGATTTTGTATGTGGCAGTACATACACTTTCTAGTGATCGGGGTGAGCGGACTCTGTGATCTTCCTGTAGTGGGCACAGTGGGGGCGAGACCTGCAGGGCACTTGGTGGATGCACTATGGACACAGGAAGCAGTGACTCCTTTGCTGCAGGGAGGTGGTGGTCTGTGTCTTTCCTCTAGCTGCCAGCAGAGCCAGTGGCTGGTTTGTTTTTTGGCTGTTTAGTTTTCACTAATTATGCTTTTTCTGAATGGCGATGGTTTTATTTCTACTGTGGTCGCAGGCCACGTGGACGTGCTGCATGTCGGTCCCCAAGGCTCGGGGGAAGGATTGCCACCGGGTGCTGTGCTGGTGGTTTCCTTATCAGGGGATAGCACAGCGCCCAGGCAGAGTGTTGTGGGCATAGGGGTGTATGAATGCAGGTGCTGCCAGCACGATGTTTTTACCCTGGAGGGATAGTCTTGTGTCATTTCTCCCTTTGGATGAGAAACCATGTTACAGAAGGAGAAACTGGGACCCAAAATAAATGGTGACTTGCTTGCCTTCCCTTTGTAAGATGGTGCTGAGAAGGGAGCAAGAGCCCTCTGTTTTGGGTAAACTCCCCCTTGGTGAGGTGCTGAAAGTCTGCCCTTGCATTTGTCTGGTTTCCTTCAGGAGAGCCCACCAGTGATGTCATAGATCTCTCAACAAGTACTTCTGTCTGGAGAGGCACTGAGGGTACAGGCTGGTCCTTGCCATCCTCCTTGCATACCCTCCCAGTGTTCCAGATCCCTTTCCAATGGTGAAAACGTATCTGTGGAGACTGGGATGGGGTTCTTGGTTGGAGCCTGTAAAAACACAGCAGCCTGGGGAGTTGTGGAACTTCTCCAGTGGGAGGGGTCGAGGTTTCTGTGTGATCCATAGGCATCAGCTGCTGCCAGTCGTTGTGGATGAGCATCAGACATGGGCAGTGCTTGCTCTAGGTGGAAGGCGCCTCACACTGGTCCTGCTTTGAGGGCTTTGCCCGTTACACTTGTCAGGAGTGTGGCTCTGGATAGCTATTTGATTTGGCAGCCTGTGCAGGCCTGGTAGCCCTAAGAGTGGGATGCAGGCACCAGAATTGTGCCCTACTCTCCCTTTTTTCATCGCTCTACCCATCCTCTGCTTTCTGCTATTTTGGACAGGAGAAAAAGCACCTCCTCATGGCTGTGTCCCCTCCTCCACCTGAGAAATGAGTGATATATCCCCTTTCCTTTCTCGGGGCTCATGCACAGAAGCTGAGAGTACATTCGACAGGAGAGGCCAAGCACCTTCACTCTGCTGCTGGGAATTTTGAGAGTGGCCCTCCTGTTGGCTTCTCGTAGTGATGAGCTTCTCCGTCCCAGCTCGTTCTCAGAGCTCAAAATGTGTGGGAAGCTGCTGGAGACGCTATTGAAAAAATAGTTAAATACTTTATTGTTATTTATTTCTGTGATGCCATCTGCATATATATGGTTTAGAATGGCTGAAGTGGATGGTTTTTGTACTCTTTAATTAGTTTCCTAATTTTCTGTGGGGAATCCTGTTTCATGTGAACTTGACATTGTGAAAGAAAAGACCAAGCTCTGCTTGTCCTGTTTGCCGTCAGAACAGTACAAACCCAAAGGGAGCACAGATAAGTGCAGGGGCATGGCTGTGCTTCAGTCTGTAGCACCTCTCCTCCCAAAACATTTCCACAGGTCAGAGGTTCAGTAATGATCTGCCTAGACTGCCCACCTCCTTTGGAGAATGCAATGTGAGTTTTTTCCTCCTCATTCTCTTAAAAAAAAAACCAAAACCAAAAAAAACACCAAAGCAAATAAAAGCCGCTCCAAAACCCAAAACCAAAAAGTCAGTTTCATGAGTTGAAATTGCAAACATCTTGTTGATAAAAGAAGAGGTGCTTTGCCTAAAGCAGAGCTTCAGCAAAGAAGTGTCCAGCCATTTGCAAATATCTTGATATCATTTTAGCCCTGATGTGTTATTTTAGTGAGAAGAGTGATTTTTCCACCTGCTTGTGTGGTCAGGACCTTACCTGTAAGCAGTTGCTTCTCACCCCACCTTGCGATTTCAGAATATTCAGAGACTCAGCTACTGGTGGCAAATGCTTATAATTTAGTTTATTATGCTTTTTAATCAAAAGCAATTTCACAAAGTCCTAGTCTGATTAAAATGTATTCCTTATATTAGTAGGGTTTGGTCTTCCTTTTTTTTCCACCATACTGTAAGAACCCCAGGCATTTTTCTGATGC
Source organism: Corvus brachyrhynchos (assembly GCF_000691975.1). Lineage (NCBI taxonomy): Eukaryota > Metazoa > Chordata > Aves > Passeriformes > Corvidae > Corvus > Corvus brachyrhynchos. Next base: position 6,829,238 of record NW_008238838.1, read on the forward strand.
TGTTGCAATAATAGGCTACCATTGATAAGTCCTTTCCCCAGAACTCCAAGTAGCAGCCTAGAGGCCCTTGGAGGGGCCCATGGAGGTCCACAGTGGGTAGGTTTAACACCAGTGAAGCAAACTAACTACCCTGGGATTTCTGTTTCTGAGGTTGATGCTGGCAGTGCCATGTTCTGAGCTCTTTCACTGGAAAGGGACAATGTTGACGTCGCTCAGGGCTGCTGATTCCTGTCTGGGTGATGACATTTATATTCATCTCACTGCAACCAGATGGAGAAGTTAATTGCTTTGCCCAGCCTCGGGTTGAAACAATACTGCAGAAGAGGGTAACTGTGGCTGGTGGTTAGTTAGTTGGAAGCGGAGAGAGAAGAGGTGAGCATATCCAAGAGTAATGCTGTGTTTTGGCATTGTCCTTCCTCCAAGACCTGGTCCTGAGCATATTGGGTGGCTGCTCTTTCACTGTTTGATCTGTGGCTGTTTCCGTCTGTGTGTGGTCTGGTGGCTGGGGCTATGGTGGCTGTTTGCAGTGTTTTCAGAAAAGCTACCAGGGGTATGCAAAGAATTGATCTTTCTTGGAAGCTGACAGAAGAATCCCAATAGCAAACACTCCAGGAAGTCAGGCTCCTACTTCTCTTGCTACTTTCTTGCCTCCCCAATGGGCACAGATATTGATGTACCCGTACTTCAACTCAGATCATGTGCAAGTGGCTCAGCGTGAGGTGAGAGCCCAGCAGTGCTTCTGCCAGACATGATGTGCTGATGATCAGGGAGGGGATAAGGCAAAGCTGGGACTTGGCTCAAGAGGAGCATCCAGGCTCTCCTTTGCACACAAGGTGCGCGGGGTCCTCCCTGCTCTGGTGAGCTGTGGCTAATGGCTCACCCTGGACTCGGAAAGGAGGAGGGGTGTGGGGGAGTTGGGATTGTAGCATTGAAACAGTAAGGAATCTGTGCTTCGCCCTTGGCCAGTAGACTAGTCTAATGCCATGTCTGATTTGCATATCAATTAATTTTTATTTTAAAAGGACTCAAGTGGACCCCAAGTGCCAGACTGCATCTCAGTATGCTGCAGGAAGAACCCAGGAACTGCTTGATTTGATCTGAACAAGCCTGTGGATGGTATTGCTTAATGAGTCAAAGATAACCCTCTGGGTGAAGTCAGTTCCTCTCAGTCTGAAATGGGCAATTGCCAATTTTTCTGGGGGTCTTCAGATCCCGTTGAACAGTCTGGGCAGTGATTGAGTGAGAGTCTTGTGGTCACTGGTGATGGTCAGGATCCTCTCTGATGGTAGGATGCCTTGCCTGGGACCTGCCACTGCCCTCGGGGGTCCCAGTGCCAAGGGACCAATTATCTAAGGTGCTGCTTCCCATCATTGTATGACTTGTCAGACCCAATGCTGCTCGGCTGACCACATCTCGGGTTCAGGACAAAACCCATGGGAGAGGGATGGTTGCAAGGTAGCTGCTGGTTGTAGAGCTCCTCTGGTCAGCCTCACTGCTGTGGGATGGGGAGAAAGCCAACATCCCCTGCCCAGAGGCAGGAAATGAGAACCACGTGGGCTGACTTGGAGCGTCACTGGCAACTCAGGCTTGCAACAAAAGCAGTGTGGCTGGGATTGGGCTCACGGGCTGACTGCCGTGGCGCTGGTGGTCTTGTTCAGTGTCCTCCATTTGCAAAGAGAGGAGGGGCAAAAGGAGTGTCCCCATTTGGCTCCAGTGCTCAAAGGGGGAGGCTGCAGCCAGAGCTGGTCTCTCTTCCTCTTTCTGCTGTGCATCCCCCCTTAGGCACTTGTCTGGGCTCTCACTCTGAGTGTCCAGCTGTTGCATATGCCAGGAATAAAGGCAGCTCATGGGCTGTGGCACGCTGCCTTCGCCCAGGCCCCTGCAGACAGACTTGGCCCCAGCACAACAGCTGTGCTGGGGTT
>NW_008238838.1:6831987-6843747 GCF_000691975.1 Corvus brachyrhynchos
TGCAGCTGCCACTGCTTCCAGGGCAAGAAGGGTCTTGCAGTTTTCATGACAGGGGTTTTTTCTCCTGCATTTGAGGTCTCTCAGCAGTCATCCTGAAGTCTTCCTCCAACCCCAGCTGAGGTGCCAGGACTCCCACTTCCCATCGCTGAAGTAGTGGTTATCAGAGGGTAAAGCAACATAAGCTTTTAGGTGGACCCTGTCGTGTTTGTCCTGTTCCATTACAGTGCAGCAGCAGTGGTACCAGCCGCTGCCTTCCTCCCCTCTCTGGGCTGGAGCACTGCAGGCTCTCAGCAAATGCTGTCTGTGGACATCTGCTGCCTCCTCCCCCACTGCCTCCTGGCAAGCGGCAGCAGCTTCCCAGCAAACAGCCTGCTCTTTGCATCACCCCCCACACACCCGACCAAAGCTCCCTTCTGCTCTTACAGGCACCTTCGCAGGACCTTGAAATGGTGGTTTCCCTCATGCTGGCTTGGCTCCAAGCAGCCTTCTGCTTCACAAGACCATAGCTGAAAAAAATCAGGGTGCCTGATGGAGGAGAAAGGCTTATTAAAGGTGATGCTTACCGGGTTCTGGCTCATGATTCAAACAGGCAGCCCTCTCTTTGGCGGGGGTCCAGCCAGTGCCTGAGGCAGGCACGAAGTCTGGGGCAAAAAGCTTGGAGCCGTTTGACTGGAGCAGATGTGGCAAGGTCAGCTGTGAACTGCAGCCCTGGTGCCAGAGCTGGATGCTTTGCGCCGGTGTGTGGCTTGAGTGTGTCATGTGCAGCTAAGGGAGGCAAAGTTCACTTTTGCAGGTATTCATGTGGCCCCTTCCAGGAGACAGGAGCTTTGTTTCTTTCTGCTCTGGCCAAGTAGTGGGATTATGTGGTCCTTGGTTGTAGACAGCCACAGGGCTGTGGGTTTCTGTCCCCTGAGAATAACCCCCAGGCTTGATAGTCCTGCCATCTTGGCAGTAGGAAGCGCCTGGCAAAGTGGCATTTCTGTGGGTTCAGTCTCTCAGTGCTGCTGCACCAGGTTCCCATCTGTGGGTATTAGTGTTTTGCACCAGAAGGTGTGGCAGTAACCTAAGAGATCTTTACCCCAAGCCCAGGCAGTCCCCTAAGCCACAGTTGCCAAGATGCCCTGGCTGCATCTTGTGTGCTTCTAGCCTGGGGACTTCTCTGGAGAGCAGAGGAGCTGGGAGGGATGGAGCGGAAGGATTTAATGAAGTGGGCACGAGAAGCGTAGCAAACTCCTTTCTCCTGAAACCAGTGAAGCAGCAGCTGGGAGCATGAAGGCAATGCCTGTCTGTGATCTCAGGGAATGCCCAGAAGGAGGGCCGAGGTACATGGATTAGTCAGAAGAGATGGTAGAGGATGAAAGAGGACTCAGCAGCTCTGACTGTAAAGGCAGTTTTGGAAGAAGGAGCTGGAGGGATTGCAGGTGGGACACGTAAACAGGAGCTTGGAAAGATGGGATTAACAAAGCCAGTGGGGAAATTTGCCATTTTGTACATGGATCCAGAAAGATGTGAGCACAATTTGAAGTGATTTAGACAAGAAGGCACAACTCTGTGTTTGGAGGGAGAAGGGATCATCATCTTCACTGTGACCATCTTTGCAGTGGAGGAGTGCAGAGGCGCAGCCAGATCCCCCCAGGCAGCTTGGAGGAAGCTTGGTGTAAGGTGGAGGAGTATTGCTTGGCACACAGTTGACAGTAGGTTCTGGCCCCCCTGTTTAGTTAGTAAGGCTGTGGTCCATGGCTGCATCTGGTGTCAGAAGTGGTAGTGGGAGAGCTGTGTGGATGGCATGTAAATGCTGCTGGAGGAGCCTGCAAAATCATCTGAATACCTGTGATGGATGTGGCACGGAGTTGGGAGCTATGGGACAGGGTGTCTGGCTGACAGCGAGCAGTGAGACCAGGGGCTGCATGGCAATCAGGGCCAAGGCTCTGTGGTGTCACTGGCAAAGGGCCCTGGTACACCTGTCAGCACACTTCTGGGTGCCAGTCTGTGGCAGCTGGGCCCAGTGCTGCTGCACGGAGGAAAAGAGCCTGGAGCAGATCCAGCAGCCAGACCCAAGTCGAGTGCTTGGGTGTGCTGTCTGCCTGGGCAGTAGCCGCAGGCCCCTTCTCCTTGTTGGTGTGGCACTGAGCATGAAGGAGGTGAAGCAAGGAAAGGATGAGGCATGTGTTTGAGAGGGAGATGAGAGATGCCACTGAGAAACAGATTTGAGCTCTCTTCTTTTTGTGCGGTCAAATACTCAGTGGGATGGGGGCAGAGGGGCTGGGCTGCAGGCCAGAAACACTCACGCACATCCCTGAGAGGGGAAGCTGAAATGCTGCAGGAAGTCATGCTCTTGCCTGCACAGGTGATCCAGAGCTGCTGCAACTCAGGGGTGACACAGCAAAGCCATGCCTCCCCCAGCCATCCAGAGCCTGTCCCAGAGCCTAGGAGGAGACAGCTAAGGAGGTAAGAGGGCTCTGGCAGGCAGCCTTTAAAGCCCCTGCTGGGGAATAGGGGTGTCACCAGCAAGGACTGGTAGGTTCTGGTGTTTACCCAATGCTGAGGAGAAGCAGAAGGTGCTGTGTGAGGCCAGTTGTTGCCTCTCCCGGGAGATCAGTGCAGGAGTGCAGGGGAAGGCAGCTGGGCACAATGTTATCCTGAGAAAAAAGCGCTGATAATTAGAGACAGAGGGAGCACCAGGGCCGAGGAGATTACTAGGGAGGACATCCTTCCTTTGAGCAGGGAAGGGGTGCCAAGGGTCTAGCAGGACGCTGGCCACAGGAGCACTCTCTCCTGTGAGTGCCATGGTTAGTGCCTCTGGTTGTGACTGTGTGCCCAAAGGCTTCCCGGAGGGAAGTGGCATGGCAGGTGCAGGCATATGAACTGCAGGGACTGTTGCTGGGCTCAAGGAGAGCGGTACCTGGCTCTTCTCCCTTCTCTGGTGGTGCTGGGTGCATTCCTGAGTTACCATTCTCTCTGTGCCAAGGCTGGTACAAGACTTTTCCCAGGTGCTTGGCTGTCACCCTTCTGGGCTCTTGTTTTCCTCTGCAAGGAGTCCAGCTCCTGGACTGGGCCTGCAAGCACAGGACTCTGTCACTAGTGGGTCAGGAGCAGGCTGAGCCAGCACACGGGGAGCTAAGTACAGGCCCCAGGCAACACTGAAGCACCAGCTGGCCCTTTTGGGAGGCCAGTGGCCTCCCTAGCCCAGACTCGTGTGGGGTGGCCCCAGTGGGCCTGCAGCAGCTGTCTTCCCTGCACTGGAAGGATGGAGCCAGGAACGGGGGAAGGGAGAAGTCAGCCTGCAAAGGGTTAATAGTGGCTCCAGCCTGCTGCTCAAAGCCCAGGCCCTGCTGCAGGAGTGGTGTTGAGCAGCCTGCTCCAGTTGGCATCTGTCCCAGAATGCTTTGGAAAAGCACTGGCCTCTGACCCCCAGTACAAACTGAGCCCAGCACGTGGGAGGGAGAAATTACTCCCAGACCTTCAGGCTCCAGGGTTTACAAGCTGCCTGCAATAAAGCAGCCATTTTCCCCGACAGTTATTAAATCTCCCCTTTTAGCTCACTGCAAACCTCTGCCTGTCGTTCCCCTACTCTGTCCCCAGCCCCATGTTGTGCTTCTCCTACTCAAGCCCAAAACACCTCTAAAAGGTGAGGCAGGCCTTTTGGGGGAAGGCTGAAGGCTGGGGAGAGCTCCAGCCACTGGTTCACGAGCAGTGCCCCTCACCCTGCAGCAGCGGGTCCCATCCGGCTTGGCTGCTGTACTTGTGTCTGTCTGCTTCCTGCATGAGCCAGTGCAGGCAGCAGCAACCTCCCTGGGTACCTTGCTGCAGCAATCCCTGGGGAAATCCTGCACCTGCTTCCCCCACTTGCGGGGTGTACATCTGCACCCCTGTTCTGAGCCCCCATGCAGCCAGTGGGGCTCGCTCTGCTGATGGACCACATTTCAGTGTTGTCTTAGTGTCCATGCTGGGGACTGGGAACCAAAGGGCAAAGGTTTTCTTCTTGGCCTTGCTGATGGCTAGGGCAGCTATGGACAGGGCCTTGGTTTTTCTTTGCCTCAGTTCTGCTATCTTGAAATGGGAACAGGAGCAGGTTTTGCACTTACCTGTCGTCAGCTCCTTAGGTAACTTATTCTGTCTGCACTCCCTGCAGTGAGCGACGGATTAATTGCCAGGGAGGCTGGCCAGTTTCTATGGGAGATCACTGCGTGGGAGGCTCACGAGGCTTCCTTCACCAGCTAGTGTTTGTAATGACTGCTGCAGCTGCAGACTGCCAAGAACTGCTTATTCACATAGGATTTTGTGACCATTCAGTTGTATGGAAGAGCCGAGTTGGCGTGGAGCAGTGAGCACTGCCTGTCTGGTGCTGAACATGCCAGCATGTTGAGTTGCTGCAAAGGGTGTGGGGAGCACGTGTTTTTGTTTGTACAGTACTTTGGGAACAGAACACTCGTTACAAGTGGCTACCATGCCATGGGCACTGTGGGAGCCAGATAAATAAAATGGGAGCTGGTATTTCAAAACAACCTCTTCCCTGCTCCTCCCACTGCCTGTGCACATTCCTCTGGTGAGGAGCAGGCAAAGGTGAGGAGGTGCCCACAGAATGCAGCCGTAGCCCATGGCCCAAGAGCAGCAGCAGGCAGTCTAGACTCCACAGCTTTCTTCCCAGCAGATATGGGACACATTGAATGGAGCAGGTCACCTTAGCCTTGGCCATGCCACCCATCAGGCAGGTGACACGTGCCTGGGGACCCAGACCGAAGTCCCTAGCCCTTGAGGTAGCTGGAGGAAACCAGCTCTGAGGGTAGCCCTGGAGCCTTAGGCTTTCACTGCACTTCTTTTTCAGACCCAGTGGTTTGCCAGGAGCAAAGTGCCTTAGCGGGAGTCTCACACTGCACTGGCACTGGCACCGGCAGACCTGTGCTGCACCTCTGGGCACAATGAGGCAGGGAAGTCATTTTCCTAAACGTGTCTTGGGCCGGTCTAGGATTTACTCGATACACAAGAAAAAAGCACGTTCATCCGAATCCCCTTCTCTCCTCTCTCTGAGGCTTGGTTTTGTTTTTAAATCTATATGGCAAGCGACCAAATTGGCTGAGTCAGTCAGCTGGCTGGCCACCAGAAGTAAAAATGCGGTTTTGTCCCCTCCCTTGTTCCAGCCCCCTTCCCCCTGGATTTTTTTTCTCCTTCACTTAGCGACAGTTTCATGTATTTACAACAAACCTCTTTCTGCTTCATTCTCTCTTGGGGCTGGGACAAGTGGAAGCTGGTTTTTATTTTCAGAACCAGCCTAGGGAGAGAAGGTGCAGGAGGGCAGCCTGGCTTTGCCTTCTTGCTTCTGCTCACAGTGATGCTGCCTGGGAGGAGGGGGAAGTGTTTACCAATGCTCCTGGCTGCTGTGGTATAGGGATGGTCTGGTTGAAATGTGCCCTGAAGTTGTCTCTTCCACTGGGAAGATGGGAGCCAACACTCCTGTGTGAATAGCCAACATCTTGTAGAGGGGAAAGATGCTCTTTTGTCAAGGGGGAACCAGGGGTGTTCGGCTGCTCTGCTGGCACTCTGCATGGGCAGCTGGCCAGGTTTCAGGCACCTTGTGCTGTTGGGTTGCTTATGATGCCTGTATCCTGAGGACAGGAGCCCAAGGGGTGGTTTTCTTGCTGTGGCCTGTGGTTTGGGCATCAACATTGTTACTTCCTAGGCATCCAAATTCTGTAGCCCCATCTGTGGGCAGCCTTGTGACCCATTCCCCAGGGTGGAGAGGAGATGGCGCAGGGGGTGAAGCAGGTGTGATCCAAGTACTCACTCTGCTCCTTCTCTCCTTCCTTGTGGCAAGCCTGTGTTCCAGCCTGAACTGTGTGACAGATCGTGACAAGTCATGGGATCTCAATGTGTGTCTCAGCTCCCAGTGGGTCACTGGGTGCTGGAGCGTATGGCACCCCACAGAAGTAAAACTTCCTGAGCTGTAAATAAAGGAGGCTCCTCCAGTGAGAAGTTTTCAGATGCTAATTGGCCAGTTGGCTTCAGAGACAGATTTTCTTAATTTCTATGTTGATTTTTGCTCTTTCAACTGCATACAATACAGCAGATTCTTCAGTCTGACTCTGGCTTCCATGTACTTCAGCAAGGGGGCTGCATGAGAGTGAGCAGCTGGCTGCCTGCTGTGAGCCATGCAGTAGCTGAGGATACCCACATTGGTCTGAACTAGTTTGCTGCTTCCTCTGTCACATATCACAACATAATCGCAGGACATACTTCTGAGGCAGCAAAGGTGGGGAAGGGGAGAAACTGATTTAATGTTTTTTATTTTAGCAAGGATGTGATGGGCTAAGAAATGTTAAAAGGCAAAATAAGTCCTTCACAATATTTTGCTCTGTTGAAATGAAGGGAACTGAAAGATGGACAAAGAGGCTTGAAAACACAGTGGGGAAAGGTACCCACAAGTTGCTGGTAAGGCTGAGCCTCTTTGCCACATGTCACATGGGGAATGCTGACATGAGGGGAACAATAGCTATATTATTCCCCAAGAGGTATGTCTCTGCACATGCAGTTGTGCCCCCACCTCTTCTCTGATGGCTGCTGGCCATCTTTGATGGTCAGCTATATGGTAAAGCTGGAGGTGGCTGTGAAAGTGCTGCAGTGTGCAGACATCTGCGGTTCATACAGGAATTGTGGCAGCAGGACAGAAGAGGTGAGGAAAAGTGAGAAGCAATGCTGGGATCTGGTGTTGGCAGAGATTTCTGGGACTGGAAATTAGTAGAGGGTAATGGATCCTGCGTGTTTGGTGGGCGGTAAGGGGAGCTTTGAGGTCAGGAGGATGCTGGGGATGTATCTCCTGCCTTGTGCCTAGTCCTCAGCCTGTCATCACTTGTCTTTCCTTTCCCATCTCTTAAGAGCTTATGCCCGTGGGCTTGAGGAGGTGGGGGGAGAGGAGAGCTCTGTAGCGATACCTGAGTGTCTCTCTGACGGAATCACTGTGCCTGACAGAGCCACCCTTTTTCCTTAAACTTACTTGTGGTCATTCACTCCGCAACCATCCAAGACAGAAGAAGAAGAGGAATGGTTTGGAAAGGAATATAGTGGTCTGCAGTTTGCTGGCACCTGTGGCCAGATGCTGAAGTGGATACCATTGTTTTCCACCAAACATGGAGCACACTGGGGACCTGACCCAGTACGGGAACCTTTTGTGTGCAGTGCTTTTGGAAATTGTCTGTGTTAGTGGATGTCTACTTGATCCTGGTACTTACCCTTTTGGTTTTGCCAGAGAGAAGGAAACAAGACTTGTCAGTTCAGTTTTGTCCTAGTTGGTGTCATTTTTCAGTCCTTGCCTAGCTGGATTGCAAACCTGTGGGGATCTCAAAATCCCATTGCTCTTTCTGACAGATAGGGGTCGGGAAAATAATCCTGAAATTGATCTGCTGTTTAAATCCTTTCCATCTTATGGTCTGAAACCTCTGATGAACTGCCTGGCCTTCAGCCCCCCTGTTTACACCCTAGCTGGACTCCTCAAAATGCTGGTGCTGCCTTACAGCTGTTTGTGATGTTCCTCCACCCAACAACAAGGTTTTTAAAGTCAAGGGAATGGAGGAGGGAAGCATCCCTGAGGGACTACTTAACTTTCAGACTTGCTTGCATTCTGCTCCCCAGGCAGGTGACTGGAGTTTGGCACAGTCTGTTTCTAACCTCATCACCAGGAAAGATGCTTGTAACAAGGTCTGACCCATGGGCAAACTTCTAAACAAACACAAACTCCTGCAGCAAATCAATACCTGGATCAATGGGGTTTTTTTCCTCTCTCAGAAATAGAGTACAGCTGTGTCGGCTCAGTCTGCTGAGGCTGTTTCCTAGGTCATCTCCCTGCCAAAGCCTGAAATGAAGAGCTGGAATTTCAAGCTCTTTTCCATTTCTGTTGTCACCTGAGTTGAAGGAGTACCTGCATTTTAGGCTTCACTGAAGATCTTGCTTATAGCTCTTGGAGTTAGCTGGCTATCTCCAGTACATCAGAGGGGTGAAAGGCACCGGGCAGCTTGGCAAACCCTGAGCAGAACTGTGGTGGTATGTACTTTTTGCCTTCCGACCTTCCTACTTGTCGGGTGCCCTTTTGAATGCACTCTGGAAAAAGGCAAATGACACTTCAGTGGACTCAGTCCCTTCCACTAGCCCATGCCTATAGGGACAGTTTTGAGGGAGCCCTCCACAGTGTTTCCCACCAGTGGGGGAGTGTGTGTGTGTGTGTGTGTGCGTGTGTGTGTGTGTGTGCGTGTGTGTGTGTGTGTGCGTGTGTGTGTGTGTGTGCGTGTGTGTGTGTGTGTGCGTGTGTGTGTGTGTGTGCGTGTGTGTGTGTGTGTGCGTGTGTGTGTGTGTGTGCGTGTGTGTGTGTGTGTGTTTGTGTGTGTGTGTGCGCATGCGTGCCTGTGCTGGACAAGGAGGTGTAGCACCACGTGTGCTCTGCTGTGGCAGGTGTTCACCATCACATCACCACGGGAGTTAGGGAATGGCAGAAATGGAGCAATCTGAAACAGCCCCATCCTGCACAGCCAGGTGCTTTGTGTTTGGAGCTTTGTCTGTAGTTTTACTTGGTCTGGAAGGGAAAATCACTCTTGTGGAAGTAGTTAGAGATGAAAATGTAGCTGCTATCTGATCCTTGGCCTGTTGTCACTATGTGGAGGATGGACACTGCATATTTCCTCCCTGGGGCTGTGCATGCACATCATCCTATGATGTGGTGTCAGCAGGGTCAGCAGCCAGGGCTGAGCTGCTTTGTGATGGTCTCCAGTGAATAATGGGTGTTTGAGTATGAGCTGAGTTGGGCACACAGCAGGTGGACAGCACTGTGTCCTGAGGATGTTGAGGAGGATGGCCTGTCTGCTCCTGGACAATATGTCTGGATTTGGACAGCTATTTCCTGTTTTGCATTTGACCACGAAGATGATTGTTGTCCCACGTGGAGTAAGGCTAATGGGCTTGTGGCAGTTAGACGGGTGAACCCACTCATGTCTGTGATGTTTGGAAAGAGCTATGAGAGACTTGTAGCTCACTCTGCTCCAAAGCTTTATATACCTGCAACCTTGCCCAGGCTCTCTCTGTGGAGTGTTTGAGGAAATCCTGCAAGCGGCAGCTGGATGTGAGTAGGGTGGTGTGTCCTGGGCCTTGCACGTATCAGGCTTTACTTGCTTCCACAGTGAAGTTCTGGTGCCCAGAGGTGGGACTGCTGAATTTGTTGAGCCAAGCATTGAACAAGAGAACCGGTGTCCTCTGTTCCCTGCTGTGCTGTAGGGTAGGCTCCCTGTCTGGATTGGAGTGCCAGGGCCTGGGTACAGCGGGACTTCTCATGCTGAGGCCAAGCAGGGCTGGGCTGCAGGAGGAGAGGTGCCTGGCTGTGTCCTGCAGCACTGCTGTCCCACCGAGGAAGAAGGCACGGCAGGACTTCATCACATCCACCAGCAGAGAGGCTTCCACCTTCTCTCTCACCCACACGCTGGTACAGACACGCACACGTGTACGGATCCAGGTTCATACCAGCGGGAACATGCTCGTGCAGATTTACATGAATTCGCAGTTAAGCAGGCACACCCACGCCAGCACGGATGCAAACAGAGCCATGCTGTTGCAGGCCTGCTCGCTGTCATAGAGGCAGACGTGTTCATATTTGCACGACTCTGGGCTTGTGCTGGCACAGGCGCAGGCATACATGCTCCTGCGCTCACAGACACTGGCAACGGAGCTAAGCCATGGCACTGCTCTATTTTTGGGAGCACTCCTAAGAATTGTGAGCGTGTTTCAGATGTTAGAGTCTTAGATGGGGGAAAGCTAGAACAGATGGCTGGAGGGTTCAGAGCAGCAGCCCTGCTGAGAACAGATATTTATAGGCAGATTTAACCCTTGTGTGGTCTCTGGAGCCACGTTTAAAGGGACGGCATCTGGAGCAAACGTGGTAGAGCCGAGCAATGACCTCTGAGGGTGTCCTGTCCTATCTCGTTTCTCTGAGCCGATTATCAGTGTAGTCTGGAAATCCCGTCTATGCTCTACCTCTTTCTCAGGGGATGCAGCTTTCCCTAGACCATGGAGCCTGGTTTCTATAAGCCTCGGTGAAAATGGGCTGGTTGTGGTTATTATTTGCTGACCAAGCTGGGGCAGCGGGTACTGCGGCTGCCCTGTGCTTGCGTGACCAGCAAAATGAGGACAAAGATTGTTTTGTCCCTCTTGCCCTGATTTTTTTCTTTTTTTTTTTTTCCTTTTCTCTTTTAGCAAAAGGTTACCCAGATTCTTCCTTTTCCTTGCTGGAAGCAGATACTGTGTTTTCTTTCAGGCACGCCATCTTGTAAAGAGATACAGATTAAGTAAAGCCTGCCCTGTCAGATCCATCAGATGTTTTCACCTGCCCTCATCTTGGACTCTTGTGCTTGAGCATTTAGGGAAGAACAAAACCCAGCTGGGGGTTCTGCTGCTTTGTTGCACAGAATTGGCTGCAAAGTGAGGAGTGTGGCAGGTTTGCAGTGACAGCTCTATTTGCAGTCCTTTCTTCGAGGCCATCTAGCCTGCCTTTTGGGGTCTGAGGTAGTGTTGTATTTAACTTGTCTGGAATGTCTTGAAGTGGCCTTCACAGAGCTGAGTATCAGACACAGGAGAAAGTGATCTGGGGGGAAGGAAGAAAGCCATGCCCTCAGGTGGGACATGTAAAGAACTGACAGAGTAGTTATCTGAGAGTTGCAGGGAAGAAGGCACTGTCTCTGAAAGCGTGAACTGGGGTGCTGACCTGGGGAGCTGTGTGAGTCTGCTCAGGCTGCTTTTCAGTCTGGCAAAATCAGGGAGCAGTGGCACTCCTGGAGCTAGTGCAGGGCACTGAGAGACTGGATAAAAAAGAAACTGAGGTGGGTGCTACTGGCAGAGTTGGTGCTGCCAGGTCAGAGAACGATGGCCTGTATTTGTGCTCCTAAAAACTGGAAGATTGAGTCTAGTTGTGAGATGGGAAAAGCAGCTGCAGCATCGAGTGGAAAGGACATTCCTCCCTCACAGATAGGCAGTTGATCCTGTAGGGTTTGAGCTGCGGTGGTTGTGCACAGTGGCACACACGGCATGCACCTGGGCTGCACCTTTCCTCTCTTGGGACTTCAGCTAATGCAGATATTTGGAGCTGCCCTCTTCCTGCCAGCTTGTGCCTAGCATGAGGATCCCAAGGAGGCAGTGCTGAGTCTTATAGGGCTGTTTTCCACTTGTCTTTGCATTGCTGTGCTCCTGTGGACCAGCCAGAGGTGCTTCCAGTGTTAGAGTTGGCATGCAGCAGCCCTAAGTCAGGCTATTTGTCCAGCGTCAGGTTCTTGGCCAGAGGTTTCACACAGATGCTCAGCCGGGTTTGTTGCTGTATACCCTGATTCCATACCCAAGGGGGCATGAAGCTCTGCTGGAAAGTCTGGGAGTGTGACATAGAGTGCTGGTGTTGCCTTGGGGATCAGCTCTGTGCTTTGAGGGTGTGAATTCAGAGCATCCCCTAGTTTTCTGTACACTGATGTGCTGGGCACGGGAGATGCAAATCTGTAGAGAGTGGGAGTATGTTGGAGCTGCTTGCTTCCTTGCTTATTCATTCCACTTTCAGACTGTGGAGGCTTGGAAAGCAGTCACAGTAGTCCCCCCACGCGCAGTTGTGTTCTCACTGCTCGTCTGTGTGTCACATGGAGTTCTTCTCAGGTTTCCCAGAAGCTCTTGGTCCCAGGTCAGCACTTGCACCCACAATCGAAATGTGACTTTACGGTGAGAAAAACTGGTTTCAGCTCCTGCAGCAACCCC